>NC_051157.2:54655968-55015968 GCF_013339745.2 Dermacentor silvarum
CTGAGCAGCAAGGCTATAGCGTGTTTATAGTGTGCGAGCGCGCACAACGCTGCCCTGGCACCACCACCGAGCCGATTGAGCGTTGCGTTAACGGTGCGCTGACTTATTAGCTTCGTCTTTAATGCAGCCAGACGCACTCCGCGTCCCTGAAGACACTCCAACTCACTGCGCGCGTCCTGCGCATGCGCCGTCGGTATATAGGGCACGCACGACAACGTCGACTCCAACGGCGACGGTGCGAATGCGCCTTGGGTGTCCCTATATAATTGCTATCGCAATAATATAACTGGTCTTACAATCAATAGAAGACCAAAAAATACAGTTTGATCGAAAGCAGTTTCTTTACCTAGTCCGCGTGGCGCTGAACTTTCTCTGTTATGTGTTTTAAAATTTAATATATTTCTACCGCGCTCCTATACCTCGTCGTTTGACAGGTATGCTCCGTCTTAGTCCTGTAGAGATAGCTCTGCCACAAGAAATATCAAGTTGCAGAGAAGCTGTTTTTGCGATACAACTAGTATTATATAATATACTGCATGCATGAAAAGCGCCGCCTCCACCTAGTCCGTGAGCAGTAACCATTTTTTTCTAAACCCAATCAAATTTGCCCAAGTTAATAATGTTCGCGTGCCGAATGTACCCACCCCGCTCCTACGCACCTGCACCACACACCGTGACTCCTGTAAAGAAATATCTGCCACAAGCACAGTCGCATTGCAGAGAAGCTGTTGCTGTAATTCAACTATACCGCAACCAATGCCATGTCGCTAAAAAGACTGAACATTGTATGCATGAAAAGCTCTTCCACTACGTAGTCCGTGAGCAGTGAGCATTTTATATTGGTTTGCAAACACAATCAAGCTTTCCCAACTTATATTTGCGTGCCCAATCTACCCCCGTAGCCCTCTCCGCACGGTTCCCACACTATGCGTCTGACTCCTGTAAAGAAACTTCTACAACAAGCAGAGCCGCACTGCAGAGAAGCTGTTGCGGTAAAACAACTATGATACAGCGTTACATGTCCCAAAAGTGATTCTACCACGTACTTCCCGGGCTGTAGGCATTTATAAGCGATAGATGGACGAGATATACGTATTTGTTTTAAGCGCTGGAGAGATTTAACGTCGTAGGGGTCGCGAAAAGTGTGATCAGTATTCAATAAAAACTATTAGATGTCATTTTTTATACATGAGCTGTCGCACTCGGTAACTACGTCGCATAGTCTATGCTAACTTGACGGCTGCTCCGCTATCGAAGTCATGTTACATGTCTCTTTATCATTCTTAACACTGTTAAGTTTTGCATGTGAGGCTTCGACTAGTATCTCGTTTGAAGCTCCTGTATCACCAACCCACCCACCCATATATCCCGCCCCACTTAGATAAGGCAACTGTCCTATCGCAAAACATTAAAAAATTGATCTCTCTTAACCGTCATTGTCACAAAGCAGCATATATAAAGGGGTGCGCGCACGCGTGTGCCGTAGTTAAGTAAATTTATTGTGAGTTGTTATCACACAGTGAAATTTCGCATTGAATGAATTAAAAGCCACCAGGTGGTGGCAGCCTAACTACCTGCGATGAAGAATAGTAAAGACAGCTGTAGGGGATACATAGAACTAAAATACATTGCATTATGGTTCGATAATAAATATATTTCAGGTTCCATTGTTTGTTAACGCGAATCACGGATCTTAGGAGTCGACAATAAACACAAAAGAATGATAAAAATAATAAGCTTAAAGGTGTGGCTTGCGCGTTCTTTGTTTCAAACGTTCCTATATTGCTCCAGGAAGCATAATACACGCTCGAAGATTCATATATTCTCGCTAAATAATTTAATATGGCATTATTTATGGGAACGATTTTCGGTTTCGGTTTCTGGGCACCGAGTTGGAAAGTGACGTCACTGTCTATGAAGCTTGGTCACGTGGGCCCACAAAGCTGTTACGCACGCAGTGCTGCATCGTCTGCTCTCGCACACACGTTCTGTATCAGCGCAGGCAAACAAAACCACGCCGACAGTTGACATATGGCTAGCTGCGGCAGCTCCGATTCCGACTCTACGTCTGCGTCCGATGCGGCTCACTGCACTCTAGGATCGATGCTCTGTATAGGCTTGCCCGATGCTGTGGGCCACCGCTCACTGTACATCGCTCTAATGTGGTATGACGTCACTAAGACGTCACTAATGTTGTATGACGTCACTATGACGTCACTAACACAGTGACGTTGATGGCAATCGCGCTAGCGATGGGTCTCGATCGCAAGAACGAGCATTTAGCCACTCTTTGGAAGCTAATAAAAATATTTTTTAAACGTTTGCTGTGTCAAACACTTCATGTTGAGTGTCCTTGCATACAGAGGAAGCCTACATCATAAGTAAGTAATCGTAAGTAATCCATGTAATTTATTCCATGGCGTCAATGAGTACCTAAGTGCTGGTGAAGCCACGTATTAAAATACGGCCGAGTGAATTAGGATGAAGAAATCGCGCACGGGCAGTGTACTGCGTGTCGCAATTATGAATTCGTTCGTTCTTATAGCTTTGCTTGCAGGACACGAAGTGCTTCGCAAGCCTTTCAATAGAGTTTCAATACTGTTATGCCACCGCTCGACGAGAAGTTGCGTGCGCGGAATATACTGCCGTTGATTAGCTTCAAAAATTAAAAGAAAAAAGAAAACTTCTGCAGCTTTGGTATTCGGCTCTTGCGCAAGGTTACGTCAGTATTACGGTGAATTACGACCTATAGGATCTATATAGAGCGCGTAAAGCCAGCGGTATAACCCCGAAACCTTTGCAGCATTTGTCACATACTCTGGCAACGCCCTAGAATTTTAGATGCCCCACTGACTCATCAAGCCCGCATAATAGTTACGTCACACCCGTTACGTAACTGTGATGACGTACAGAGTGCATAATAAGAACTACATAATAAAATGGTACAGATTATGTACTCCTTTCCGGCCGGATTATACTAAGATATTGTATCAAAATTTGAACGCGAAGAAGGGGAACAGAGGGGCCCCATTTTGTTAAACCATATAAAGCCAACAGATAATGAAGCCAAGGAAAGCATACGAAGAATTTGTTCTTACTATTTTTTTTTTCCTGACAAGGGTGAAGTTGAGAATGAGAAGGTGACAAAATGATCGACGTTAGCGTAACGGGATGGACGGACGGACAAAACTAACCCAATTTCAAAAAAAAAAAGCAAAAGTTTTTCAGTGCTTTGAAAGTTTCGGAATGACCTCCTCAAAAGCTCTGGCGAAGATTAAGCTACAATATTTTAATAGCGAACGTCTATAGCTACTTCGCAATATATTCTTGTCTCTGCAGTCTCTGCGGGGGACTTTCTCTTCTTCTATTAATCTTTCCCTCGCCTTTTCCCTTCCCCCAGTGCAGGGTAGCCAGCTGGGCTTAGTCCATGGTTAACCTCCCTGCCTTTCATTTTTTTCTCTCTCTATTCTTGTCCCTGATTTTTATGAGAGAGTGTTTCTTTTTTCTTTTTCCCTCTAAATGCGACACTTTCTCGAATAGGATTGAATCAAACTGCGAAAACGTGTTTCAAGCACTGCTCACTTCATGACTTCTCGGCAGCACCGCCTTTCTTGCTTCAATTGTCAGTCCAGTTTTCACGTTTTTCTAACATCTCCGTGACTTAGACAGTGAGTGCCATTGGAGTGAACGTCTTTCATTCTAACTTGCAGCCACCGTGAACGTAAAGCCACGCGGTTGCTGTTGCTCAAAACACGTTATCACCCTCGCATATACATGTTCTCATGCTAACCAATATTACAAGGCCAGCGCTTCAGGAAATGCCGATTATAATAACTTAAGCTTCATGTTTACGAAGCTTATTCCCATTAAAAGCACGTTAACATATGCACGTTTACCCGACTACAATAATAAAATACTGAGGGTGTTTGAACAGGTGAATTTTTTATTCGAATAGAATACGAATATGTGAAAAAAAAACTACCATTAAACATCGAATCAAATGTCGAATATTTTCTCGTTTCTAAACAAGGTGAAATATTAAGTTTTCGCGGAGACATCTTGAAAAAAAAATGTATGTATGGCTTACTTTCATTATTTGATACATGCATGTAACGCCGTTCGGTCATATGAGAAGCTTGTCAATATCAAACACCTGCTTTGAGCTTTTTGTCCAAACATCACATTGCAGTAATGAAACAATGGAACAGCACTTCACCAGATGCAAGCATAGAGCGTCGCGTTTGTTGAAACAGGTTAGCGCAGTACTACAGCACTGCAAGGTAACATCGTGAGGCTGTAAAATAAAATTTTGGCAGCATGTTACACCCATGTAACACGTGCAGGCTGCACACGTGGTAATGTATTAAGTTATACGATCGGAAGGGTCACACTTCTCGCAAGAAATAACGAGCCACAGTGTGAAATACACGTGTGGAGCTGTAGGTCGACCTCCTGAACGACACATATGCATGTACTTAATGCACTACCCAAAGGTTCTTTCGTTATCTCTTTCGTTCTTTCGATCGTTCTTTCCTTCCTTCGTTCGTTCTTTCTTTCGTTTCTTCATTCATATTCAGCCATTGCATCTTTGCTTGCTTACGGGGGTATGAGCCACTCCTGATGATGATATTTTTTTGCATCACTATAGGCGTCTTTTTTTACATCACTGGACACCACGCCGCTTTTTTCGGTTATGAGCCACTGCAACGAGCCACTTAAGCCTTAAAACCGCTCAGATCCAACGCAATGTTGGAATCTAAATGACTCGAAGCTTCTTTGAGTTAGCTATGGTGGCAGTGGTATACATATATAGCGGATGGCACGCGTACGGTATCGTCGCCCGTAGTTAATAACTCAATTCGTCACGAGAACGAAATATATGTATGATGTTTGTCGAGGAAACAATGGTTATATGAGAGGTGTTTGCGCAGAGAATTACGACGCATATCTTAATATATACAAGGCTTCTACACCTCTTTTGTCACAGTGGCTCATACCCATTCGGAATTAACACACCGTGATCACACTCATTCTGCTCAGATGGGCCAAGAATGGGTACATACCAAGTGGCGTAAAATGTGGTAGGCCAAATATAAGAAATTTTAGAAAATCAAAGAAGCCGTTAAAGTATCATGCGATATATTCCATGAAAAGGTATGACTCCTTTAGAGATACCGACGTGCGGACATTATATGTACTTCTTTTAAACTATGCTTTATTATTGCGATAGCAATTATATGGACACTCCAAAGCAGATTTCTGCCGTCGGCGTCGCCGTCGCCGTGAGGTTCCGTATGACGTCAATGGAGATGAAATCGTCGCCGCGCGCCGCCGAACGCTGTATGTGCGAGTGAAAGGGCGCGAGGGACGCGCGCTTTCACGGGGAGTGAACGCACGGCGGAGAACAAACGCGCGTTCTGTGCCGTGCTTCCTTAAGGGCTGCAGAAGTAGGCGTCTCTTTCCTCCTTTACAATCACCATATATGTAGAGCAAACGCGCCTTCTTCTGACGCACGAAAGGCCGTGGGGGGTGGGAGGCAGGCGACGTTTAGCTGCGGCACCAAGTGCCTATTTATATCAGAGGCTCCGGCAACACTCACCAACGCCGCACGCATTTTGTGCGAACGCGGGCAAAACGCCGACGGTGTCGACAACAGTTCTGCGTGTTGCCGGTGCTGCTGCATGTCCAAGTTTATACAGCTGATAAAGCTACTATCATTACTCCGTATAGCCCTCTACAAATTTGCTATCGCAATTGATGCTTCGCCTTTCAGGTGAAACTGCGACAACTTTTTGTTTGATTACGCAGAAAAAGATTGTGCAGATTAAGCTCACTGGCACTTTACTTTGTCAGTCAACGTTCAGTGCTACGTATAAGTCGTCTATTCGGCTAGACACTTTAGTACTTACGTACTTCAACCAAATCTCGGTGGCGTAAGCACAGGAAGCTTCGCTATAATAATTTGCGTTGCCTAAATCGAGACAACAAATTTGTAGGCTGTCTAAAAGCGAGGCATTCGTACACGGTGAGTAGAAATTGTTAAGCAGAAGTTACCTGCTTCGCGCGCTCGCTCATGGACTGCTGCCTCTATGCAACAACCGCGGTTCTCGTCGAGCAGAATCATTCGTAACAACCCCCATACCTGCATCGGTGTCTCTCCCCCGATGCTCCAACAATTAAGCGCTCTCATTTCTAGTCCAAAGAGAAAAGTATATTCGACCATGCATTTCTAATGATGAATTCTCGAATCTAGCATAAGCAAGTCGATTTGTATTCAAAATTTCAAATATTTGCGCACCGTTATTAAGCATTCCCGCGCCTCCACGAAGTGTTACGCGAAGGAAGACGCCGGCGCAGAAACGTATATGCACAATATTTACGCACAGAGGCGCACTGGCAGACACTCGAGGCAATAGACGCAAGCTGCGCACCACGACTTGGTCACCTTTATAGCGCACAGGCGCCTTCCTCGGATCGCTCTGTAACACTATTATTAAAGCCACAGAATAAAATTATGAAATATTGACAGTTCATCGACTGCATGGTGTAACCTGGATGTGTTCTTTTTCTCATTTGAAAACCTTTACTACAGTTTGACCGCTCCTTGCGGGCAGCGCAGTGGCGCCTGTGCGATGTCATTACAGGTCCTATACATACACGGAGAGTTGAAACATTTAAGGGTGGCAGAAATCTTGGCGCACCCGCGTGTGTCGCGTCCGCGTATATAGTTAGAACACCGTCCGAGGATTTCAAACACAACGCTAAACTTTTCTATCACTGTCAGTGCTTCACCCTTCGGGAGAAGCTGCGAATTTTATTTTTATTTTATTTTTTCCTCTAGCGTTGGAAATGTCCCAGAGAGCGAAGAAAAGTTGTCGAAGAAGCGCATGCAATATACACGTGCGGTGCTCACCCTGAGCTGTCGCAGTCTCTCGGAGCGCTCGCTGAGCAGGCTGGTGCGTTGCTCGATCTCGTCCAGCTTGCGCATGAGCAAGTGGTTGCGCTCCTCGTTCTGCTGCTCCTCCATGAGCAGCCTACGCCAGTACTCGTACAGCGTCGCATGCTCGTTCATGCTGCGCACGAAACACGAACGAAGTCGGCTGTTTTATATACACACGACGTTTCTTCTTCTGTCACCACCTCCGGAACTTCGAGTTATACTTTCCGCATATACGTCGCCAACAGTGATTGGACAGATTGCTAACCCTCGTTGCACCGAAATCAGCGTGACAGGAAGTGGAATTCGTTATAAGCGGTGTTTTGTTAAAAGTAGAGAGGTTCTAAAAGAGCCTAATTAAATTATAACGAGGGAAGTGCACTCCAATGGTCCGTAGGTTTGTAAAACGTATCCTATCGTGAACAAGCTAGGGCTAACTAGGATGCATTATTTCGTTCCCACTTTGAAGACACTTGCATGATGTCGGCATGACCTTGGCTTGAACACATAGGTTAAGGCCTGCACCAGCATTGGCGACAGGACATTAGCGGTACGAAATCGCACTCTCGTGTTGATTATTTGTGAGAGTTTTTTTTTCTTTCTAATTTATAATTTCAGGCTAAGTGTTTTATTTGTCAACGATTGAACGTTGAAACAAAGCTGATCGAGTTCCATAGCGGCGACATGAAAACAGCGAGATTCTGATAACTCCCGTCAGCAACTGCCTCGTCTGTCGCTTGTGATCGCGTGATGCAGCCACAGTCCTGATGAGCTGCTGACGCATGGGCCTCTGCAGAGCTGTGTCTGTACAAGCTGACACGAAAAAAAAAAAAAATTGGTCACCTTTTGCTGCCCGGAGCTATCGCGCGTATATTTGCCGATTTTCACTTCACACTAAGTGGAGTCTGGTGCCAGTCCCCTTCGCATATTCCAATACAAAATGCATACACTGTGGCTGGGACATCGTAGAACTTTGAATAAAGCGATGTATCGGATAAAGCGATTTCGTTGTGACGAGTGTCACAACGAAGGCCGTTTTAATAATCGTGTTTCTCTCCGAAGCTGAAGATTTCACAACGTTCGACGTTCGCTTGCTGTTCAATCGCCAAAGAATAGGTATACCTTCGACCAAACATAGAGGTTTGATTTCATTTGTGCAGACATTCAAAAGTGGAATAACCTTACCTGTTAGGTTATCGCAATACCGGCCTGCTGTATATAGTTACAATTCACCATCTGAGGAACAGTACCAGTACTGGAACTTTATTCTCAGACGGGCCATCGGCCACATATAATATACAGTATATACGAAGCTGATTATGTTCTCGTCAGATGGTGCATATCACGGCTGCTTTATTATCGTTGTCATCATTATCATTCGCTTTTTTCAAGGTATTGTCCCTTTAAGTAATCCATTGAGCGCTTTTATATAATTCGCAAACGCAGCACTTCGTCATACATGCTGAATTTTCGAGCGTACAGGCAGCCCGTACATAGTGCCTGCACGGAGACTCAAAGCCCTCGGAAACTAAAGAAAGAATCGTGCGTATGACCCGCACAAATAACCGCATGCAGCAGGGCTTGAACCTTACAAAGGAGGCACGGCACTATTGTATAGGCACGAACAAAAGCTCCGGAAACAATCGTGTTTTGCGCGCTCACTCAGCGCCGCTGTCACTAATCCCTACTGCCAGTGTAATGCAGCTTCACGGCAGTGTAGGAGCGGGTTTATGCGCACATTTTACTTCAATGAGTGATGCCTTTTTTTCTTTCTTTTATTTTTTCAATGCACTCCGCATTGCCGTGGCTACTCATTTGAATGCAACAATCGTGCGTAACTCACATCTACTATTTGTTCTTAAATTTCCAGAACTTTTGATATGCTATAGGGTTGTATGCGCAAATCTGTAACCACGCTATCCGTGTATACGTGTGTACCTGCCCGAAAACGCTACGCACCGTTATCTCTATAAATTACGTACAACACTTCAATTAAGTACAGATCAAGTACAAACTACTGAACATGTTATTTAGTACATTTTTTATACATTCATTGTATTGTTTGTGATCTTGTTCTGTACGGAATGTGTTAACTATAGTTCCGTACACTTTTAAGCGCTTGCAATTCATATTAATTACATAGGAGTGTAAAACAGATTGCGCAGCCGACCGAGCATGGAATGGTACATTATCAATAATACGCGAACAAACACATTCGCTATATAATCTTGGAATAACAATTTTCACTCGTGGTCGCACATTTTTACACATTACATGCAAGTTTCAAACCATGTTATACCGTCGTACATAAGCTCCTTTTAAATTAACAAATATTTTCATAAAACAGCAAGACAACTCACATCGCCGTGATTTAGTCAATCACCAACCAGGGGGCACGCAATTGAGAGAGTATTCCGTCTTACCTAAGTTCTGGCGACGCGTAAACGCGCTCCACCGGCGAATAGCTCATACCGCATGCAAATGAAATTTGCCCTTCCGCTGCTGCGGCCAGGCGATAGCCGTGATGTTCACACCGACGCTGAACAGGGGCATCTCGGTTTCTTCCCGACAGAGTTCCCTGCGCTCGGCGTGGCCCAATAGCCGTAGCGTGCGTGACCTACATTTTGCCGGACGGGATCTGCCGCTAATGATTTGTATTCAGGCTGCGTCGCTATATAAAAATGCGTCCAAAACGTTGCAGCATCAATGAGAAAGGAAGAAAGGAAAACTAGGTCGGCGCAGTTCTCGCGCTCGTTCATCACATGATATATACCAGAAACTTCTGAACTGTTTCCACGGACCAAGGTAACATCGGGATCAATTATACAGTCGCATGCTCGGGCTTTATAGCCCGAACACCGTACTCCTCTTCTTACGTTCTCTGACAAAGGCCCCATTGCCTCATTTTCTTATAGTAGGCAAACTGCCAACGTTCTCGTTCGACAACCGCGGAGAAAGTTTAAAGTCAAAGAGAGGAAAATTCACGTTCCCACCGTTCGCGTGGTACTGCGATGCCAAGGCGTCATGTTCGTCTTCCTCGTGAGGGTCCCGCAATCTCAGTCGGCCGACGCCGATGACAAGGCCGAAGCACTTTCTCTCTGTGGCGAGTGCGGCGTAAAACTGGTGACAAGCCGCCGAGTAACTCACCTTTGAAAATGTCCCTCACTGTGTAGACGGTGCGTTGGCACGTGTGCGTAGGCGGGACGGCGATATGCTCCGCAGAATCGATATACGGGTGCGCAAGCTTTTTTTTTTTTTTTTTTTCAATTTTTGCTACCGTTCTTTTAAGCCCACCGAGGACGTGATGTGCCCGCCGCTGCGCGAGGCCTCTGTTTTGGCAATTACGTGCGATTCACTCGAGCGCTCAACCATTTCAGTTTACACGGTTGCTACGGGCAACGGAAGCAGACAGCGCGCGACACGTTCCCAGAAGGGGAGGGAGGAGAGAGGAAGAGATTTTTGGGCGCGTGTTATCCTACGCCAGGGCCTAGGCGTCATTTTCGTCGTTACGCGGCCTGCTCGCCGATGTGTTCTTCGATGCTGCCCTTGAAAAACTTCGTTGCGTCGAACATAACCGTTTACGCCTTTGAAGGACCCGCTTCAGTGATCATTGCGTTACGAAATTAAACTGCCGTTGGAAAGTGACCGTGGGTTGTGCCCTTTAAGGCGTGCTGTGTATTCTTATGAATGATCATGGCTGATTTATAAAATATTCTCTGCGTATTGTGCTTTACAAGCGTGAAACGTAAGTGGACAATGGACAAAAGCACAGTGGCATAGACAAAAGGGCCGCATCTATCTTGTGGGCTTGTAGCCGATTTGTAGCCGTCGCCGGCCGTTCCCCTGTCCCAATGTTTGCCACGTGTAGCTGCGTGTGTAGCGTTGTCGGCGTCGGCTAGTTTCACCGGCTTTGAAGTGGGCGATAGCGTCAGCGCGGTGCGCCCGTATTATTATGGTGAAACCTTCCAACGCACCGCCGTTGTTTTAGATGAGGCGAAGATCGTACATCAATCACCAGGTGTATACGGCGACCACAGAAAAAAGGAAAAGAGAAAAACGCCTCTCTTGACTGACCGTCAAGAGAAACTTGTTGACACGGTCGCCACTTGCTTAGGCCTAGGTAAGCTGATCTTACGAGCTTTTAATTTGTAAATACGCATCGGCAACCGATCTACTTGCGTGGGCGTACAGATTTCACGTTTAGGCTGCCTTCAGAGCGCTTGCTTGGGTCTTGACGTTGTTGTTGACGCGTTGGTGTGGGGAAACGGGTTGGTGCTGACGATGCCGGTTGGGCGGTTGTTTTTGCTTTTGGTTACCGGCGTCCAGAAAGGTTTGAACCTGTTTGACACATACACGCTGCCCTTGAGAATCAAACTGCACCGATTATACGTGCTGCACTTGGAGTTCAAACTGCTCTTAATTGTTTGGCGCATTTCGGCCGTTATATTTACACACGATCGTGGTGGTCGTGGCACGAGTTTCTTGGCTGACGTGAGAAAAGGGCCACTGTCTGCGAACTTGTTTGTCGACGTGTAGCATTTCAAGCTTTTCTTGACCGAACTTTTTGCAACGCATACAGTATCGAAAAACAGCGGTGAACACGGTGCGCGATGCGAGCATGTAGTGATGAGTGCCGAGAATCGCTGGAGGCGTGCTCAATCGTGCGTGCTGCCAGCGTGCTCGGTTTAACGTTCGTTGCGTCTCACTGTTCTATATAAGGTTCTGGGGAAAGCTTTGAAACGGGGGAAGCAGCCGCGAAAGGAGAACGCGGTGCAAGCCTCACCACGTTGCACGATTGATATACCCGCTGCGGAGATAAGGCAGTGCTCGATGCAGTTCGCGCGTGTGAACGTGGCGCTTCCGGAAGCCGCTTGGCGAGTATTTGTATTCGCTCCCTTGGCATCGCAGGCTCGGGCTCAACATGTCATCTGCAGGCCTCGTCCAGTACAAGAGAGCGTCATGGTGGTCGCGAATGAATCCGGAGAAGCAGGAGACGCTGCTCAAGATGTCCATACTCTCAATGGCAGCAGTGCTGTGTGAGTAATGTGTTAGCATGTGATGCAATGTGCAGTTTTTATGTTAGGGAGACCACTGTTCTTATAATGAAGTGTCATTTTTTAGATTAGGAGGCATTCAGTAAGATGCTACCGAACTTGAAAACATATTACAACACTATAGTAAACTCTCACTTAATATTATTATAAGTACATCACCATTAAAGGAGATAATGGAAATGTGTAGTAGTTGGCCCAAATTTTTGATATATAAGGGGAGAATGCATGCAAATTAACCACCACAAAAATGTAATATTTGCCCATAGTGTCATGATGACCATTATTACAGTGAAGTTTCGTTTGTACCATCCCGCCGCTTTCTTCCCACTATCCCGCACTATTTGCACTATACAAGCTTTCTTCTGGTTAAAATTTACCTTTTCCGCAGGTGCACGCTGTGTGCTGTGACCTGTTAGGGTGAATGGAAGCTATTATGAGTGCATGTTCAAACACATGAAGAAGGTCAAATTGCCAACTTTATCTGTTCAATCCTTTCTGTACAGTCATTTCGTGCTCAGCTCGTCAATACACTTCCCTCAAGTTTTTGAGTGAATACTGTAAATGGTGTTTCTTGAACGCAAATCCATGAATATGTTAGGCTCAACATTCATTGACAAGGTAATGAGCTATTGTGAGGAGGCTGTGTATACTGAATTTGAACAATAGCTCGTATTGTTTTCCTAATATTCCTTTCACTGCTATTTCAAAAAATGGCATCCTTCAACGATGCTCTCGTCTCACCGAGTTGTAAGAGAGACAATGAAAAGCCAAGTAGCCTCAGGAAATCGTGTTAACAATGAGAGAAAGCTGGATTCCACTTCTGATAATATCTTAGTTGGAATATGAGAGTTATGTGAGAATTAGGGCTGCTGGCTAAAATGAATGCCACAGCTTTGTGGGCCAAGATCCCACATACTTGAAGCTAGTTCTTGATATACAAGTGCTTGAAAGCCAGTTTTTCTTAAGAATTTTTATTGGACGCATGTGCAAAACTGCAGAGATTAATGCTGTTTCAAAGAGGTTCGTTCAGAAAATAAATAGGCAAATGGATGTGTGCATTGAAGCTCACTAGGATTTCTTACAACTAAATATACTGGAAAGTAAAGAGAGAGGTACAGGGCAAGAATTGTTTCTTTATATTCATTTTGATGTGGAATGTCCTCAAATATAAAAGTTCAAATTTTTTTATTATTAAAAATTCTTAAAATTCAAATTTTCTTAAATTTTTAATGATACTGAATGACTTAAACAGTCCCAGTAGCACATGTTTTGACTGAAGTATAAATCATGAAAAGTGTTATGCTGAATTTGTTCCACACAGAACCAACATTATAGTGTACTTAGTTTGGAAGCTGCCAAAATACATGGTACTATCATGCCAGAATGAACATCAGACGGGTAGAAATAAAGAACTCACTTCTTTGCCTGATTACTTTGGAGTGGTCCATGTGATGGGAGTGTAGCAGGATCCTAAGAGCGCACTGGCCCCAGAACTACACCTCTGGGAAATATTGTCCCAGTTTCATGCACAGTCATGAATGTAGAAAGGGAAATTAAGATTAGCCTTCTAGTTCACTTTCATGTGTGAAAGCGACTCCACATTGCAAAGAAGGTATTGCTGAATAGTATCAGGGTGGCTCACTCACTGTGTGATGTTTATTTTTCTTTCAGCATTTGTCTGCCGGCTATTCTCTGTGCTACGCTTCGAAAGTGTAATTCATGAATTTGATCCATACTTCAACTACCGCACTACCCGCTACCTCGCTGAGGAAGGCTTCTACAGCTTCCACAACTGGTTCGATGACCGGGCCTGGTATCCTCTTGGAAGGATCATTGGTGGCACAATCTACCCTGGTAATTTGTGTTTGCTAGATTTTTTTTTTCAATAGCCCTTTGCATGTGGAGGCAGTATGTAACCAGCCTTGTTGATTAAGAATTGCAACATTTGTAGAGAGAATAGCTAAGATCTCTGTTCCCTAATGACTTCAGGTTTCATTTCATGGCTCTATCCAGAGAATTTTGCCAGTGATGCAACTATACTTCCAGCATGCATTGGTTATAGGTATTTTTTAAAACAGCCAAATATGTCATACATTGGCATTTATGCACTGTCTTAGCACTGCTGGACACATTTTCAAAATAACCCTCACATTAACCCTTTCGCTACTGATGACGACTGTACTAGTAGGCACTAAAATTTGTACCAATATAGGTGATGATGAGTGTAGTCACCATGAAGAAAATACTTCGCAGTGTGAATTGATGGCAACTATATCTGTCAGCTTGCTTCTAGCTGCAGCTGTCGACATTAGATAGCAGCGCTTGTCAGAATTAGTGGAAGCATCGTCTTTGAAAGCATCAACTGATCAGCAGTCGAGATAAGCAAGAGGCGTTTTGAGTATTGGTGAAAAAAAAGCAGGGAAAGGATTGGGATACGACCGGATCCGTTGCGGGCATAGGTAGCGGTACAAGGTAAAAAGAGAAGTTCTGAGGAAGAGACAAAAGATTAAAAAGATGCATACAAAAATGCTAGATTGAAAAGCATGTATAGCATATATTGCAGGTTAGGTGACAATTTGTCACTGCCCCGTTTCAAAGGGGATGCCAATAAATCATCATCATCAGTGGCATTGTGTATAGTCCTTCCCTTTATCATTGGCTGGCCTGAATTGAAAACAAATCAGCCTGCACCCCACTTTACTGGCAGATTTGGCACAATATTAATTTCCTGTGATGTAGATATATTAAGACATGAGTGCCCAATGCTTATGAAGTGGCAGAACTCAAGGGCTGAAAATAAAATGTTCAGTAGTTCATTGCAGAAATCCATGTGACTAAAAAGATAGCATCAATGTAGCAGGTTTCGTTGCCAATCTTATGATTATCTATTGTTATTTTTGTTTGAGGTGTCCTGTGCATGCTTTACATTCTCTCTCACATTTACAGGTTTGATGGTGACATCAGCAGCTCTGTACCATGCATTGCAGTTCCTGCACATTACAGTGGACATTCGCAATGTGTGTGTCTTCTTGGCTCCGTTCTTCTCAAGTCTGACCACCCTCGTAACCTTCCTGCTGACAAAGGAACTCAAGGTGAGTTGGATGACCGTCAGGGCAGCCATGCTGAAACATTCCATGTGCAGGCCAGAACTGGCCAATGATTCCGTGTGTTTTCTTTATGATTCTTATGGAAATTACATAAGTTATACAGAATTCATATTGACTCGGTCAGAATGATATGGAAAAGAGTATAAAAAAATGTGAAGTTATTGGGCTAGACATATAAATTCTGTTTGTGAGGAAGGAACCACCATAATGAATTACCAAGGAAACACCTTTAAAAGCCCCCCTTTTTTTTTTCTAATGATGTGTTCCTAGAAGGATGCCACAAAAATGTATTCATAAAAAAAGGTCTATTGAAATTCTGGGGGCGTTTACTATGCTGCAGGCATGCTGCAGTGCTGTAAGGCTCTGCTGTTGACTTCAGGTCAGGTGTTGCTCGACTGCTACAAGTGGTTCTGGTACATGCAGCAGATGGCCAAATTTAGCAGTATAGGTTATTTAGCTGACACATGAAAAGTCGGCACCTGCAACAGGTTCAGATGATCCGCTTTGGCCTGTAGGCACATCAAGTGAACCTGAAATGCCTTGACGTCGACAATGTGCGCTTAGCGACTTAGGTGGCTGTGCTGAAATGTACACACTACCAGCTGCTTGCTTTGATAAATTTATCTGGTTACATTGAAATCCCTCTGACTTCAGGGCTAGGATGGCTAAAGAGATCAGTCGTATTTCTCCTTCGGAGCCGCAAAGAGACATTTGTCACTGCCAACATCATCTGCATTCCTTTATTCGTCTGAATACTCCTTGTAATTGTGATAAATGTTTGTAGTGCATGTAGTCATAGGCTGTAGAGAACAACTGCTTGTTCATTAATAGATTGCTTGTGCCTGGAAATGCATAGCAATAATGGGGATGGGGAAGGAGACGGCACACCAACTACCTTATGTGAAAATGGAGAGAACCGACAGCACTCCTTTGGCCATCATCCACAGCACCATAAAGACTGTTTAGAGATTTTATGCGAGTATGTTGAAAACATGAAGATCCAGTGTGCATTTCAGATATTTGCGCAAGATTCATTTTATTTGTCAAATCACTTATTGCAATGGCTTAGTAACTGTGACATTGCCGCCAAGCACGAGCAGAATAGTTTGGTTCCTGGCCATGGCATCTGCAATCTAATGTGAGCACAAGTCAAGAAGGTTTTTTAACAGAAGTATCAGTACATGTTAACAAAAAAAATACGGTGTGCTGCGGTTTGGTGCCCTGAGATTGGCAAATAATTTTCTCAGATTGAAGGCACTTTTGTTCAGCATATTACTTTCAATCGCTGATCAGTGTCTTTATGCAGGACACTGCTGCTGGCCTGATGGCTGCTGCTATGATATCCATCGTCCCTGGCTACATCTCTCGATCAGTAGCCGGGTCCTACGACAATGAAGGCATCGCCATCTTCTGCATGCTCCTTACTTACTACATGTGGATCAAGGCTGTCAAGACAGGAGCTGTATTCTGGGCTGCCCTCTGCGGCCTTGCCTACTTTTACATGGTGAGCTAACAAGTGTCCACCGTAAGCACGTATACGAATGGCCAGCCAGAGTGTGCAACTGCTTCCTAAAGGGCCCCTCACCAGGCCACGTGGTAAATTTTGGTTATATGCTGGAAGTTGTTACATGCCCTCAGAGGAGTGTTCTACTGCAAGAATTTTTCAGATTAGTTCATTAGTAGCAATGATAGAAATACGTGAAGTGCTGCGAACCCATGATTTCAGAAGGCGAGCTTCACCACTGACGTAGACTCTCTCAATTTTCCCCCATCAGGCCTCTGCAAGTAAAATTCCTTCCCCGTATTTTCCCGTACCGGAGCCAGGGGATCGCGTGACGTGGGCCCCGCCTTTTCTCCCTCTCTCTCTCTTTTGCCAAATGGCGCACTTCTGGTGACAGTCTCGCGCGCAAACTGTTGCATTTATCTCATTTCGGGTGGCGCACCGTTTTGCACTGTATGTGGAATAGCACTTGACCAGCAGTATAAGTCAGTGCCACAGTCACGAGCACTGAGGCAGACACAAGCGAATCAAAGAGCAGACTCACGAATTGGAAGCCAGTAGAACATGGCAGATAGTTTAGTTTCTTGTGCGTGCAACTCATGATGTGGGAATGAACACGAAATGTAAGTATGTCCCTCTTGCTATGGCACAGTGTAAACAAAAACTCAACAGACATTTGTTTTGTAGGCCTTCTTATTTCTCTAAACTTTCAATTGTTTATTGAACCTACTGATCAAACAAATAACTGACGTTGCCTTGAATAATTCTCGAAGTCGCGTGTCACTGTGAGTGATGTCGGCTCTCCGGCTGGGAAAGGATTGCGACAGTTTAATGCAAATGCATTGAGTCGATATGGTATGTTCTCGTGATTATAAGAGCCCAAATATAAGTGGTCTGCATAAACCGTGTAATTGATTATTAGGTTTTAAACGTCTGCGTCGCTGCAGATTCCAGCGCAGCCGCTTCTTGTGTTTTCAACCTCTCCTGCTCATTCTCTGTAGAATGTGCGAGTGATATCACTCTCGAGAATGATCTGATTTGCTTCCTATCTAACGTCATTGGAAATACATGACGCGTGCTGCTGTAGTGCCATGTAGTACATCTCGACAAAACCAGTACTGATAAAAAATAACGAAACGAGCAGATGCCGTCAAAATCCATGACATCACAGCTAGAGGGTGCAGGAACGTCAGTGTGGTGTCACCACAAGTGTTTTGTTTTTGTGCTTTTTCTGGCTTACCAATGCTTCTCTCACAGTCAGTGTCTTGTTTGGTATTGTAGAAGCTTCGTTTACTACTGCAGCTCAAGCTATTTTTCTGTGTAGTGTCCCTTTAAACTTAAAACTAATAGAGCTAAGTGACAGCATACAACAAAGCCTGGACGGTCAATAGACCCTTCTCATAATTCTCAAGTGCTCTTCTCTGCACTGCACTTTTGCCCAACTAATGGCGGTGCCGGTCATCATTCAAATGAAGACGAAGTGCTAGCTGCACATGCTGGGGCTTGTCTCTTGCGCGTGGTTTCATCACGAGAGCCATGTCTACATTTGTCATGCCATAATACGAGCAAACTGTGCTTGTGCATATTGTTCTCAAAAAAATTCTATGCTGCCATTAGTTTTGCAAATTGCCTTTGCAATAATGAAAAGGGTCTATAGTGGCTGTCAGACATAAGGAGGCATTGCTTCCTTGATGTGCATGTATTAATGGGATCGATTCTTTTCCGCAGGTGTCATCGTGGGGAGGCTACGTGTTCCTCATCAACTTGATTCCACTCCATGTTTTAGCACTGATGTTCACGGGGCGCTTCTCACACCGGATTTACACAGCCTATAGCACAGTAAGCTTTTCCACGTTGCTTGTTTCACTCTTTAGTTTGTGTGTAAATTAGATACTTAGTCCAATTTTCTTTACATCTTTTACTTTTTCTCTGTCTTCTACGCTAGCTCTACGTGTTGGGCACGCTGCTGTCGATGCAAATCTCATTCGTCGGTTTCCAGCCCGTGCAGTCCTCCGAGCACATGGCGGTAAGTCGGACATGCCTTTGCTTATTTGATGACCTGATAGGTTACAAAGGAACAAATGTGAATGACTTCGTCAAGCAAAAACATATAGTGCAGTATAATTCAGTGCAAGAGACGCTGATACTAAAATAGCTGATGTTCAACAACCTCCTTTTAACACATACGTGCTTCCAACCTTACATGCAAAAGTTTAAAATTCATTTGCAAAGCATTGTACCTATTCACGGTAAGAATACAATAGATACTACATCAAAAATCCAGCCAGTTGTTGTGCAAGGTGCAAGGGCAGAAGCTGAAGCGAATTGTCATTACCAGTGCTATTGTAGCATTGATTTTGTAAGCTGACTTAGTGTATGAATTACTATAAAATCGCAAATTTTGAGAAATTCTGCACAATGCTGGGTGCTTGCGGAACACTTGTGAATACAAAAGTGATCCTTGATCCAACTTGTGTAGCTCATGCATGCATTGAACAGAGCTCACTATTACAATGAACAATTTGGGCTTCACGCAAGTGGACATTCTCTTCTTTTTTCTGTTGCACCATTTCATCACTACTAGGTAGCTAAAGGCACAAGAGCATATTCTTCATTGTGAAAGGCATCGCTGTTAATGACAACAAAGATCAACCACATCCTTATCCAAATCCTCGACTTTGGGTCAATTGGTTCAGTTCACGGCCGCAGCTGCCAAATTATGTGTTGGCAGAATGCAAAAATGCTTGTTTAAGACTTAGAGACCAGACACTTCCCAACCAGACAGGTTGGGAAGTCTGTTGACAGGTTGGGAAAAATGCTTGTGTACTTAGAGTTTCTGTGAAAGAATGCCATGTGGTTAAATTTAATCTGGAGTCCTACACAGCAGCATCTTTTCTTACTGTGCAGCCTAGGGACATGAGATGGATGGATGCAAAACTTTAATGAAAGTCCTGAGGTACGCGACTCGGCGTGCTGCGGGCCGCTCCCACGTTGGGACAATCAGGCCATGCCCGACCAATGAATCATTGATAACCATCACATAGGTCAGAGATGCAATGTGATATTTTGCTGTTTTGGCACTAGAACTTTTTTTTGTGCTGCTATGCACGTCTGTTGACAAAGTCCACTTGTTGAACTGTCCAGCAATTAAACATGTGGTTGCAGTGGAACACAGTAAACCAATTTGGTTTTGTCAACTCTTTGCACATACAATTAGTGGTTCATGTACTTGGCAAGGTGGAGTTTTTGCTCAGACCTTGCATGCCTTTTCTCTTCTGCAGGCCTTGGGTGTGTTTGGCCTGTGCCAGCTGCACGCCTTTGTGGACTATGTGCGTTCCAAGCTACCCAAGGAGCACTTTGAGCTTCTCTTCCGCACCGTCGTCGTGGCCACAGCCACAGTGACATTGGCTGTGGGAGGCGTGCTCACCATCCTCGGCAGTATCCTTGCCTCTTGTCTCCATCAAGTCCTCTGTTCTCTTGCTAGGAGTGCCTGAACTGCACCGTGTGTAAATTTCACGGTGCCTTCAGCGTGCTTGATGCCATTGCATGACGTGTCAGAGAGTAGGATGTTGTTAGCTGCAGGTGGACGTACCATTGCAAGACTTGCCAGCAGTTGTCACCTTTCGGCAGAATTTAAAAAATGTACATTTTATTGGTATGTCGTTCAGTGCACCATCATTCAAAAGCGCAGCAAGAGTCAAGTGCATGCACAATTAGGCAAAGCAGGACGAACAGCCCACAATTTTTCAACCATCCAGCACACGATGCCACGCTGGCCCTCCCACTTCTCCAACACAAAACTCTGGAATGAGTCTGGCAAATGTTACTAATCACAGGCTAAGTCAACATCACTTAAGAACTTCAGGAGAAGTTGGGACACCCGCCTCCTGAATCTCCAGCGTCCTCGGTTAAACACTGTGTCATCCGCACTTGTGTGAGGAGTGTCTCGGCAGAAAAGCGCCCCATCCAAAGATTTGCACTCTGTAGCAAATCCAGGACACTCCAACAAATAGTGTCCAGTGCCACAGTGAGTCTTATCATGTAACAGCAAGTGGTACGACACTTTTGCTTGACACTTGGCACTTCTTGATTGTCGACTTTGTGGGGGTATGCTCTGCGTGAGGCTAGGGCTGAAGGCAAGCTCCGGATCTAGCCATACACATTCGTTCGTCGTACTCCCCAACCCGTAGTGCGTAAAACCGCAGCTACGTAGGGTTCGGCGATTAAGGCAACGAGCGACTCAACTCAACAACATTTATTGCTGCGGGCAATAAGGCACACCTGCAGAGGGAAGTCCACTTTGTAACAAGTAATAAATAGGCTTGCCTCGTTGTGTGGGATAGTCACGCAAGCGAGGTGACTCATGGGGTACAGCAGGTAAAATCCGTTCTGGCAGGTTTGAGGTAGGGGCGCCAGAGAGAGAGGGTCTGCCACGGTGGCGCTTTTTTATGCCTTTTTACCTTTTGCGAGCAGAATGTCCTCCTCGCCCGTCAAATTTTTCCACAAGCCGAAAGGGGGAGGGTACGTGTGTTGCGAGAGGTGAGGGAGAACTGGGAGAGGGTGTTGTGCCCCTCTCGCGTGGGATGTGAACACGGCAACTTGAGTATACTGGAGAACATGGGCGCGTGTGCTCCCCACAACATTTCTGGCGGCTCTTGCTGTATGCTGCAAGTGCCCCTCTTGTTCAGTTTAATAACCTGTCTGGTGTTCTTAGCGTTACATGGCACAGAGCACAGTGGGATAACGACGCAAAGACAGCGCTGCATATCGAGAACAGCAATACATTAACAACAATACTATTCGCAGCTTGTCCCAAGAATCCCAAGAACCACCGCAGGGCACACAGCTTTTCACAGTTCCCAGTTTGTTCGCAGTTTTCTTTCATGAGCTTATTGGAAGAGACATGACTAACGAGGCATGTCATACTGGAAGCATGCTGAATCCTGTGCTTTTTCAGAATGAATTGCACCTTGAGTGGTTCATTAGAAAAACCTTTTAATTGATTTGGAACGCTCAGCTTCAGGCAACCTTATTTGAAAGAGTTCATAGTTGGCAAATGTATCTGTGCACTTGCCCTTAATAAGTACTTGCGAGCTGACACATGACTGCTGGAAGATGTTCTTTTCCAGCACGTGAAATTTTCTTAAGCCAAGCATTATAATTACTGAAAGCTGTTACAACAATCACAAATTCTGAGGTGTACGTTTGTCTATAAGGCAACTGTAACTTATTATCTTGAGCATTTTTTTTCATTCATTCTTTTCCTCGTTTTCCTGGACAGTAACGTAATGTCAGTTACACATTACTGAAATAATGTGCACTGTGCACTTATGACGATTTTTGTTGTGGAGTGCGTTGTGTCCCTCTCGCATGGGATGTGAACACGGCAACTTGAGTATACTGGAGAACATGGGCGCGTGTGCTCCCCACAACATTTCTGGCGGCTCTTGCTGTATGCTGCAAGTGCCCCTCTTGTTCAGTTTAATAACCTGTCTGGTGTTCTTAGCGTTACATGGCACAGAGCACAGTGGGATAACGACGCAAAGACAGCACTGCATATCGAGAACAGCAATACATTAACAACAATACTATTCGCAGCTTGTCCCAAGAATCCCAAGAACCACCGCAGGGCACACAGCTTTTCACAGTTCCCAGTTTGTTCGCAGTTTCCTTTCATGAGCTTATTGGAAGAGACATGACTAACGAGGCATGTCATACTGGAAGCATGCTGAATCCTGTGCTTTTTCAGAATGAATTGCACCTTGAGTGGTTCATTAGAAAAACCTTTTGATTGATTTGGAACGCTCAGCTTCAGGCAACCTTATTTGAAAGAGTTCATAGTTGGCAAATGTATCTGTGCACTTGCCCTTAATAAGTACTTGCGAGCTGACACATGACTGCTGGAAGATGTTCTTTTCCAGCACGTGAAATTTCCTTAAGCCAAGAATTATAATTACTGAAAGCTGTTACAACAATCACAAATTCTGAGGTGTACGTTTGTCTATAAGGCAACTGTAACTTATTATTATCTTGAGCATTTTTTTTCATTCATTCTTTTCCTCGTTTTCCTGGACAGTAATGTAATGTCAGGTACACATTACTGAAATAATGTGCACTGTGCACTTATGACGATTTTTTTGTGGAGTGCAAGTTCACCACAAAAGGGGGGACTTTTTTTTTTTTTAATGTGTAACACCATTATAAATACTGAAGTTCTGAGTTTATTCAACAGGGTCTGTTTGTCAAATTTCTTTATTTTTTGTTTGCCTGTTGTATTATTTCTCAAGATACACAAGGCAGCATACAGCACAGAAGCTATAAGGAGAGAGGGGTGAAAGAAAGCAGAAAGGCAGGAAACTCAGCCGTAACAGAAAATTTAGTTTGCTACTCTACATGGTGGTAAGGGGAACAGAAGCTACAGGGTTAAGAATGTGATGTGGGAGAGAGGGGAACGTAATATTGGTGAAAAATGTTTTTGCAAATGACTATTTCGTCACACTCGGAGTGTTATTCCTTAGTGGAAGTATTCTTCAGAGATTTCCCCATGGACTGGACGTTTCTACTCGCTGCTGGATCCCTCGTACGCCAAGAACAACATCCCAATCATTGCCTCCGTCTCTGAGCACCAGCCGACATCTTGGTCCTCGTTCTACTTCGACCTGCAGCTGCTCGTCTTCATGTTTCCGGTCGGCCTGTACTTCTGCTTCAGCAAGCTGACCGACGCGAACATCTTCATCATCCTCTACGGCATCACAAGCATATACTTTGCCGTGAGTAGCACCCCTGATGACTGCCCTCGTTTGCATGTGACTGGGCACTGTGTTTTCTGTTTAGAGTGAAAAAGCATGCTAAATCAATTTCCGAAAAGGCACCAAATCATCAAGCTTGAATATGCCTTGCATGTTAAACAGTGCACTTCCCACAGCAAGCTGTCAAAATTTGAGCTGCATTCAGTGTGCTAGAAAACTTGTGTGACTTTTTTTAATTTCGCAGTTAACGTTCAGCAATATAGCAACACTGATAGGTAAAGAAATTAAGTGTATTCTGTGTGGTCAAAGTGCACATTATACACGTGATTTAGTTTGCACATGTGCAGTCTCAGGTGGTCACTGGTCTGTGTTCATTCTCTCATGTGAATGAAATAATTGCAAGCACAATCCAACAACGATGCCGTTGCTGCGCTGTTGGTTGCCAGAGTATATGGAGTAAGGAGAGTTCGGCACAGCATGATTTCAGAATGTTTCGGAGCAGAAAACACAGTGGTTACCCCGCACCTTTTTGACGTCACACAAGCCATGCCAAAATGGCAGTCGCTGTCAGTGGGAGGTGCTTAGAGGCAGCCATTTCAAATTGAAATTTTGGGTTAAAATTCACATTAAGAGCCCAGTTTTCTTTATTTCATAACCATATTGACCCTTCTACTCTCATTTACAATGATAAACAAGCTATTCAGATGACCATGTCATGGCCCCTTTAAGGAACGTCATTGTAACTAAGGGTGTGTTGGTGAGATTGAAATATTCTTTAGCACTTGAGTTGCATGACATCGTTGATGAAAACTGGTTCAAATATGTGGATGCCACTAATAATAAGCTAGTAGTGGTGAAGTTTAGACGCAGTCGCTAGACTTTGCGAGAGCTCATAAATATCTGCTTCGCGTGTCCAGTACATCAGCTTGCATGTAGGTTTCTTTCTTCACATTTTGTACACTTCTCGTCATGAAGAACGTGTCCAGCACAGTAGTTAATTGCCAGTGCCTGTCACACTTCATGTCCAAATAGTTACGTCAACTGGATTGGCATACGTTCATGCATCATAAGAGTAGTTAGTGTATAGGATACGGTTAAAGCAATTTTATACTTCTACAAAGGACCTTGAAAAGGGCATGTCACAATAACTGAAGATATGACACTAGTTAATGAAAAGGGAAAGTAATAAAAAAGAAACTTCTAGAAGTTTTATGTCTGAAAAGGTATTCTCCAAGAAATTTGATATTTTCACTCCAGGTAGAAACCACAAAATATTAAGCTTCATTGTCAAAATATAAAAACCAGGTATGCTGGAGCCTACTTTTTAACAACACTCCATTTTAAAACTGTTCTTGAAAATGCTGTTAATATCATATGGTCTGTTTGATCCACCTGCACCTTTTTGACGAGTTCACTGCGCAGTTCCAAGCTCGTGCAGCACCAGTTCAGAAGTGCAGGTGCAGTGCAACACTATGGCCTAAAACTGTTTATGCTGAGGAAAACTGAGGAAAAGAAAGAAGGTTCAGTGATGTGGATATTGAATTGTATTGAGCTGTCGTTGCCAATGCTAAGGAATACAAATTGGGCTTAGTCAGTCTGACGTCTGAGAAGAAAACAAGTGCGTGAGGATGGGACAAAAGGGAAAATGAAATGCCGAGTAGCGATTCGGTATTGAGTTGCCATTCACTGCTTTAGTTAGTCTTTTCCCATTTACACTAGCTTTATGCGCTGTTACTTCCTCCCTTAGTTGTGCCTGATCGGGCGTTCTATGCAAGACTACAAATTTTTGTGCTTCTGTGGCCGCTGATCATGCAGGGTGTGATGGTGCGTCTGATGCTGGTGCTGGCACCTGTCATGTGCATCCTGGCGGGCATCGGAGTCTCTGCCATGCTGACCACCTACTCCAAGCAGGTGGACGTCGCTCCACCCGACAAGAAGGGCAAGCGCCACGAGGGCAACTACTTCATGCGCACTGAGGTGAGCACTTGACATTGCTCAAACTTGAAGCATCATAGTAAATAGCACTATTAAGTAAGACAATAAATAAGATTTCCGTGTTTATAATTTGATTCCTTGTATAACAACTTTTGCCAGCATGGGGCATGATGGCATTGTCAGTTGATGCCAGTGTGGCAGTTCGGAACAGTTATTTCATTTTTGAGGTTCACATGTGAGACAAGATCTCTTTTGTTTCCTTCACGTCACATTACATTTTCTTTCTTTGTGGAGGTTATGCAAAATTTTTGTGCTAAAGCAGCAAATCTTTATGAGTTACATACGTGTAGTTTTATACCTACTGTGTCTACATTTATGTGTGTACATAAACGCATGTGTACGTGCATATACGTATCTGTATAGTTGTGGACGTATAAACTACATGTGTAGTTGTATGTAGCTTGTATACCCAGCGTGGGGACCGAATGCTATGATGTTGTGCTGCTGAACACGAGGTTGTGGGTTCAATTCCCAGCTGTGGCGGCCTTATTTTGATGGGGGCCATATGCAAGAATGCACATTAAAGAGCCCCAAGTAGTCAAAATTAATCTGGATAATTCTCACTGTACAGCGTCTCTCATAGACCATGTGTTGTATTGGGACTTCTAAACCCCATAATTTAAGTTCATTTTTATCTTCACTATGCTTTAGTGAGTTGTGCTGTAGTCTCGGTGCATGTGCTCTGTGTGACAGTGGCTGGTGCTCTGCAACATGTCGCAGGTGGCACAGGGCTTTGTGGCCTATGATGTGCATCTTCCTGACATCATACACAATGCACTGCACCTGGGTGACCTCGGAAGCCTACTCGTCACCGTCCATCGTGCTGTCTGCAAGAGCCCACGACGGCTCACGCATCATCTTCGACGACTTTCGTGAGGCCTACTACTGGCTGCGGCACAACACCCCAGAGGTATTCACCCTGCAACTGTAGCCACATTCTGCCGCAGTCACTTTCAAGGATGCTTAAATGTTGTGCAACATCAGTCACCATGTCTTGCTGTAGCATACCTGCCAAATCGGCAGAATTTCGCGTAACGTTAACGAATTAGGGCTAATTTTACAATTTTACGTCAAGTTTCACGCAAGTGTTCACATTAAAGTTTTGCTCGTCTATCTCTGAACCTTTACTTGGAAGTCTGTTGATGGTGAAAACATGTAACAGAGGTACTTGCTTCAAGCAAGTTTCCGCAAGCAGGCGAAATCGGCAACATCGAAGTCGGTGAAAAAGACTATATAATTTAAAAACAATATGTTGCTCGTCAGTATTTGCTGTGCGAAGTATGTTGCTGCTTGTGTGCTGATTTATAAAGGTAAATCATCTTTAATAAAGCGTGTATGTACAGTAAAACGTCGTTCAAACGTTTTGGAAAAAAGCGGTAGAAGAAACGCACTAACCGAGAAAACATACAATCCGAAGTCACTAAGAAATTCAGCAGACTCTACTGTAGTTGACATCTGCGTAATGCGAAGCAGTTCATGAATCGTTGCAGTTAGAGGCACTGGCGCATGCCAATCTGGTGGGGCCTGAGCCACCTGAGACGTGCATTATCGTTTTTGCAGCTTCTGCAAACTTGTATGTGCTCTCCTTGAATTCGGCCTGGTCAGCAGCTTCTTCTGGCGGAGCCTTTTGGTAGGAAGTTTTGACATGGCCAGAATCATTGCACCACGAGACACTAATGCATCAAACTACTGGTGGTGCCCCAGAGGTGCCAGATGCGCATTGTCGTTTTAAGATGGCAGTGGGAAACCAAAATAAAATCGAGCTGCCGGGCAATGCTGGAATACGATGCCACAATGCCTCCAGAGAGAAACACAGCGCTCACCTCGCGCCGCCTGCAGCAAGGAACAGAGGCGTGTTTGGGTTATTATTAAAAGCATGCAGTACGCTTCCTGTGCCACACGTGCTGTAAAACAAACAGGTAAAGATGCTCATCGCAAAGGGTTAGTGGGCATAGCTGTGAATACCAACGTGCAACGACCTGCAAGGAGATTTGCTGGTATACCGGAACAGGAAACCGAGTGCATGGCAGCATTTTCATGTGATATGGGCCAGCGAGTACTGCGGAGAAGATGCTGTTGCAAGCACCTACTGCTCTCAATCGCACATGCCTTGCACCTTTTCTTGTTCACATAGGATCTTGCAGCCGAAAATTGTATCACACCATCGCAGTTTGGCGATATACAGTAAAACCTCATTAATTTGATGCTCGTTAATTCGGAAAATCGGATAATTCGGACTAGTCCTCTGGTTCCTGCTGGCGTATGCATTATTCAATGCAATCAAACTCGTTAATTCGGATGTATTAGGCCACAGATCGGTTACTTCGGACAACTTTCGGAGCTCAGCGAGCGACGCAAAAGAGCAAGAATGGCGCTAGCACCCAACGGAAACGAAGCGGTTGAGTTCGCGTCACCATAGTCATCTGCGGAAATCGTACACGAATAATAGCAATGCCGGAACGCTTCGTGCCTATTTGTGCCTTTAAAGCTTTATTCTTGCGTTTACCGCCGCGCATAACACCGCGTTGGCTGTGGGCTTTCATAATTGCGTAGGCGCCATCCATGATTGCATGAATAGCGACCGCGGTTTCGTCCGCAGTTGTTGCAGTGAACGGTAGTTTCGTTCTGATTCGGTGCGTGCGTCGTGCTTCAGCACCACAAAGTTGCCGTTCATAATCGCGTCGATAGCAGCCACGGTTTTCTCCGCAGCGGTTGCGGCAGTTTCGTTTTGACTCGGTGCAAAGCTGTCGAGGATAAAGAGCACCGGCTACATCACGATGGATGGACAATCTGTTGGCGATCAGCTCAGTGGTGAGAACATAATCGGGATGTAAACGCTGTAGTGCAAAGCGTGTCACAAATGAAGGCGCGCGCCGTGGCCGTGCTGCGAAGGAAGTCGCGAGACCTCGATTGCTGCTGCAAGAGCTAGTAAGTCAGGAGATGACGAGAATTCCACCTTCCACTCTGCTTTTGTGCAAAATAGCAACAGGATTTGCTCATTCATTCACTTAATAAAGGCGTGTTGACGTAGTAAGCATTTGCTTATTGTTTTCTGGATACCCCCGATAATTCGACATTCATTTAATTCTGACATTTTTTTCAGTCCCGTGAAATCCAAATTAACGAGGTTTTACTGTACTGAACGATCTTGTTTTCCGGGAATGTGGTAACTGGTAAAATAAGAAGCGTAACTGTATTGGATCGTTTTTTGATTTCTCGAATGCATACATTAGAGCTGGGAAAGCGTACAAAACGGGATCGTAGCCATGAGGTTTTATTGAATTCCTGAAAAGTTGTGTTTTCGAACAAGCTTTAAAAATAAATTATGCTATTCCCACTGCCTCCCCCCCCTCACCCTCTTCACTGTCATGCTTGCGGGATTTTTAAAGTTAAATTTTCACGGGTTGGCAGTTATGACTCTGGTAAAGTTATGAAGTAGTGCCGCCCAATTTGTGCTGTGTTCAGTTTGAGTGACGAGTTACAATTTCAGCATAGAAAATGGCACGGGATTGTGCAAGTTGGTGTATCACACAGCTAGTATTGAACCTGCAGCACCTTTTAAGGAAAGTGTAGAAACATAAAGAAAGCTGCAGTGTTTACTGTAGTAAAACTGAGGAAAGGAATTTTGGCCATCTGTTGCTGTTTTACTTTCTTCTGTGAACGATGATTTCACTGCACCAAACAACTGCCCTGAGAGTTCTAAAAGTTTCTTGATAGCCAAGTTTGGTGTTTTTAAAGACCATCCGAAAATAATTTTAAGACACACCTACAGTATTTCTCACCTGCTGTGGTGGCGCAGTGGCAATGGCGTTGCACTACTAAGCCCGTGGGCACGGGATTAAATCCCGGCCATGGTGGCCACATTTCGACGTGATGATGTTGACTTAGTGGGGAACATACAAGTAGGTCTGTTCGCCGAAGTGGTTTATACCTGCGTACAACGTTCACTGACCCCCGGCTAATTTATTCACTAATGGCAGGATGCCAAGGTGATGTCGTGGTGGGACTACGGCTACCAGATCACCGCCATGGCAAACCGTACCATCCTGGTGGACAACAACACGTGGAACAACACGCACATCTCTCGCGTTGGCCAGGCCATGGCCTCTCCCGAGGACCGTGCCTACGAGATCATGCGTGAGCTGGATGTCAACTATGTGCTCGTCATCTTTGGCGGCCTCTCGGGCTACTCGTCAGACGGTAAGTAGCTGCTCCCCTCTTGTTGTGCTGCCTTTTAAATCATTGTCGCTCTGTATTGGCTGTGAAGAGCACACGTGTTAAATCTATTTGGCACTTTACCACAAATCTTTCTTGAAGTGCTTGCTCTATACCCTTCAGGTGCTGTGTGCACAATTATGCACATGATCAATTAGTGCATCAAAGGCAAACCCACTGATCAAAGTAATATTTAAAGCGTGTTGCATGCATCTTGAAACACCTGTGCTGCAAGTTTGAATAATAAATTTAAACGGTTTTAGTTAAACAATTTGGAAAGTAAACGGCTGGGTGTTTGCTCTTGGTGTGAGTACGTCGTCATGTAGCAGGTTTGCTTCTTTCATTGTTTTCCGCAATGTTTTGCATTGGGCGTTATGTTTAGGTAGCTAGATAACCCGTCACAGGCATTGCGCAGCTGAGCATGAGGCCATGGGTTCAATCCCGTTCATAGCAGCCCTACTTTGACAGAGGCGTAATGCAAAAGTGCTTATGTACTGTGCACTGGGTGCGCATTAAAGAACCCCAGGTGATTAGAATTAATTCAGAGCCATCCACTACAGCATGCCTTATAGCCCACTGTCCTGTTTTTCATTTACAGAGCTGGATAGGCACTTTCTAAGTACTATGCTATACATGAAATAGTTGATGTTCACATATCTGTCATTCCTGCAATAATTCTCGCATGGTGTCCGCATCTTGTAAACTTGACAAAAGTCATGGAAGAATTAGAAATTCTTATTCTATTCTGCAGCTTTATACTTTTCCCAATTCTGAAGATGCTAGAAATGTGGTGAAACTAAGTTTTCAATGCACATAATTAATTGTGCCTAGACTATTGGTGGAATAAGCACCACAGCACCATGTTTTCATGTCAGATAGGCGGGTGAGTATTGCGGTGAAGCTGCCTGCGGCGGGCGGCTACTGTTCTCGGTGATGCGTGCCTCGCGCATTTTCTTGTTTACATTGGATCTAGCGGCCGGAAAACATATCATACGATCGCAGTTTGGCTATGTACTGACCATTGGTGCCGAAATATCGTGTTTGCGTAAAAATATTCGTAACTCTATTTGGTCGTTTTTGTGTTCTCGATCGCAAACGTTGCCGCCGGGAAATTGCATGTAATAGGATCGTATCAAAGAGGTTCTACTGTAGCTCCCTTGAGTTTTCAGCCACCCCGTTACAATCTGTAGCTGCACCCATGACTTCAGTTGGGCGAGCTACCCAGGTTGCATCATCGATAAATTTTGCTCGTAATAGTTGGAATGTTGGTTAACTTGTTTCTATAAAAAAATGTAACAGAAAAGTAATACACAGTGACAATTATCATTACATTTAAGCACTTCCGGCACACAGCAAGTGTTGTCTGTCTGTGTTACAACATGCTCTGTGTTGACGCGAGCTTCACGATCAATGTTGGTCTCTAGGTTTCTTTTCACAGGGACTATAAATCACCATTGTTGCCTTGTAGGCTGCAAATCTAGCAATTGGCAAAATGTCAAGCTGCAGCTTCGTGTCCCTCTGCAAGGCAACAAGCGAGTGGAATGGCTGCAGCACATTGGACTGTCGGTATCCAATCGGCACCAGGATCTAAGCGTTTGCGGCCGTCACATCACACCGCAGGATTACTACCATAATAGAGAGCTTTAGCGTGTTCAGTATTAGGGTAAACGCCAGGCGGACTGGGCGTTTTGCCAGATGGGCCAAGGCGCAAGCGTTTGCAGCCCGCAGGGTGCAGCCACCTGCAGCAATATTAGCTACAGAAATATTAGCTCTGTATTTGCCTAGTTAAGCTCCGCACCACCAGATGATTGCACCTTGCACGCTGCTGACGTTTACATTAAAGCCTCTTCGTCACAGCAGTAGTAGTATAGAGAGGGCTTAGTGTACACCTCCGCCCATCCGTCAGAACGCCTAACTCGCCTGGGTTTACCGGAATACTGGACACGCCCGGCACTGCGACAGAATGCTCACAATGCACACTGCTTGGATAGCTCTCACTGGGGATCAACAGCTAGGCAGCTAGCAGAGAGATTGGATAGGCTTCGCACGCTGGCTCCAAGACACCGGAAGTAGACGATGCGACGTCACATCATGACACTGAGCCATGAGTTGGAGCTTAGCCCCAACTGCTCGGCGAACGGGTTGAGAAAAAGCATGGCTAGGGAGGAGGCTAACTTGTAATCATCCGTAGCTTTCTTAATATAAGATGCTTCTGCATTAAATTGTGGTGCAAATGTTTTACTGTAACTGTAGCCTACGCAGCTACAAAATTTTTCCAAACCGTTTCTGGGACCCTTTAAGAGAAGTGTCTATAGTCTCCATGTCAGTGTGGATTATTCAAAAACAGCTTTTCGCCTATTTGATTTGCTATTCAGCATTTCCGAGTGTTGTTAGCACCCCTATGCTGGAAAGCCTGAAGGCAGAGTGTGTCATTACTACTGCTGGCTGCAGACATCAACAAGTTCCTGTGGATGGTGCGAATTGGCGGGAGCACAGACCGAGGCCAGCACATCAAAGAGCAGGACTACTACACACCGTCAGGAGAATTCAGCGTGGACCGTGAAGGCTCCCCTGTGCTGCTCAACTGCCTCATGTACAAAATGTGCTACTACCGCTTTGGCTCAGTCTACACTGAAGCAGGTAAATTTCACAGTGGTACATTCTGCAGTTCAGCGTGGCAACTTTTCAGAAGTTCACATAAGTCTTCCTTGTTTCCAATGCAATCCTTTTTGGGTGAGTGTTGCTCGTCCTTTTACAGGCAAAGCACCAGAATCTTTTTTTTTTTTTTTTTTTTTTTGCTGAGTTTCAGATTTGAGTATAGAGTTTCTGGCTGTATGTCTTTGGCCTACAATGCCGAATGACAGGTAGCAAGCTTTATTTGTTTTATTGTAGTAGGAATGGAGGACGAGAAAGAAATAAGTATGGCAAGTGACTGGCTTTCTTTGGAAAGCACAGTCAGGAGAATGGCCAATTTAAAATCCCCGGCTGATGGGGCATCATGCAGGAAATGTACAGGAAGTGCAGTGTACACTTTTGTGTCATATCCAATGAGAACTGTCTGTACAAGTTCCTTATAAAACCATAGGTGGCTTGGGGTGAAGTTCACTCAGTGTTCTGTCTGGTGTTGCCCACTTACTGCTGGAAAAGCTTCCGCAGCACTTTTTTTTTATTTTTTTTCTCCTCTCATTGAATATTCTTATTCTCGGTGTATTTTGCACATGTCTATGTGCTGCCTAATATGTAGTAAATACCAGCGTGGCTTTCTTTCCCTTTGGAGCAGTGTTCATTACACAGTAAACTTGAATGATACTAAATTTATTGAAATAAAACAAAAATACGCAATAAGCATTTCCTATGGCTATCTTTTTTATAGGGTTTAAGCAGGGCTGACTTGACATTTTCGACTCATTATTTTGCCCACATGAAGGTCCAAATACTCTTAAACTTTAGCTAGGAGAAATACTGGCAGGCACCAGACTGTTATAATTATAATTTACGATAACACTTGCTTTGACAAGCCAGTTCCAATATGGCGACTAGCTTCGTCGCTGCGATTTTTTCCTCTGCCACACGAGCACAGCCAGAAGAGACGTGCAGCACTCTTGTTTACTTTTTTTAATGAGTTACACCAGAACACTTAGCCTTATTGCTACAAAGTCAGCAAATTTTTCTTCGTGTCATCACCTCACAATAATGTTGGTGATCTGGATACATGAACAGACACCAAAGCAGACAAACTTTTCAGCATTTCTCAACATTCATACTTGCTAAGTGTGATCCTTGTACGTGCAAGAAGCGTGTGGTACAGTTTTTAATATTTGGAAAATGTTAACTGTTAACTTTCTTGACGGATGTTATACACTTATGAAGCGAGGAAAGTGGTACGGTCTCATGATGAAAATAACAGTGCGGTAAATATTAGGACGAAGGCAAGCAAAGCTTATATTGCGACGGTGCAAGGAACCATCTTTTAGTTCTAAAACTTGCCTTTGTTGAGATTATGGTAGCCCAGTTGGCTGACCATTATTGTTGCAAAGGCAGTGCATTTCTGGATTACACGGACCAACATCAAAGCAGCGCTTGGCACTGTGTTCGTCTGCTTTGGCGTCTGTTCATGTATCCCGAAGTGTGCCGCCTCTACTCTCTTTTGTGTTCAATTCATCCTAGTCATTGTCACTGATCTGTCTGCGAGGATTTTGTTCTACTGCTGCAGAGGAAACTAAGAGCTTCATTCGACCGATCTTATTCACATTTCCAGGCAAGCCGCCAGGCTATGACAGGGTGCGCAATGCTGAAATTGGCAACAAGGACTTTGAGCTTGACGTTCTAGAAGAAGCATACACGACAGAGCACTGGCTGGTGCGTATCTACAAGGTCAAGGACCTTCCAAACAGGGGCATCTGAGGACCAGAGCAATCGTCACTTGCCGCTGTATCCTGTGACATACGATCCGTGCAGCAGTGGGCCACTCTGCAGCATCGAGATTGTTCTCCATTCTTTTGCTGGACACATCAGTGTCGTGGAACGAGCACAAATCATCCTCACATTTCTGCGAGAAGCCCTGTGACATCCTTGGCTCTCCCTCCTGCCTTTTTGTTTACCCTGTGAAAGTGCTTGTGGGTTTCTCTTTTTTTTTTTTTTTTTTTCCTGGGTCATGTGTTGAATGAGAGAATGGGTGCTGAATGCGAATAAAAGCTTTCTACAAAATTCACTCTATATTGTCCTCCCCGTAACAATATGAATTGTATGTAGAGTTTTGTGAACATATTGGAAGCATGTATCTGTGGTGGCTCTAAGATTTCGAAATTCTCCCACGAGAGAAGTCGCCACTGTCTTGCATGCACAATCATGCAAACGGCAATTAAACTTCGCAGTTCAATATCTGAAAGCACAGATACGCTAGAATTCTGCCAAGTGGAACTCCATAGAAACACGACTGCCTCTAACTTTTCAATATAAATGTGTCTGCTTACTGCAGCCAGTCAAAAGTTAATTATTCAATTTTTGTTAATTGCTCTGCTAACAGCAATAATTATCATCTCACATTGCGTGCCCTTGCCACATAACCCTACGGTAGAGGTGGTCTCCACGTACGTCTCGGCGCCTAATTAAAAAATATCTGTGAACTTAACTTTGATGACCCTGTATATATATATATATATATATATATATATATATATATATATATATATATATATATATGGCACAGGTTCGATTCTGCCTAGCACTGAGGACGTTTTAAAGTATTTTTTTTATTCTTCCACTTACTAAAGTTGGCGTCGGAGGTTCTTTAAGAGCGGCACATACCTAGTGACCAAAGTGGTGTAGGTAAACAGCACAGATAAAGTGCAGGTAGTATCCTAAGAATGCTATTTGCATTAAAAATAATCTCATTGCTGCACTTCCTCCCTTGCAACTTGTGCTGCTCCTACTATAGTATCTCCTGGTCGTTCTTGGCTCCCTCGCACGCTGGGAGTTTTGAATCAATACCAATGACGAGGACAGTCATCCAGGGGTCCTCATCAGACACCCTTTTCTCTGCACACTGCCGACTGACATTGAGGTGTCAGCGGCATGGTAGGCGGTTCAACACTTTCGTCGGCTTTGGGCACTGCAAACAGACAAGATCATGCCTGCAAAGTATCAAATCACTGGATGGCACGAACAGTTATGATTTCAATTTACGCACTGTCTGCAAAGACACCAATTAAGGCGGAAGGTTTCGGTAAATCATCCATTACACAGAACGGGCTAAATCGTCAACGGAAGTGCACCGATGCGCTTCCATTGCAGGGCTCGCAATGTAAACGTGACACTGCAGCTCTGGTATGGGAAAAAGTGGGTAGGAATCTCGCTTGCGGATGCTAATCGAGACTACAGGAGAGTTTATGTTGGGAGTGAAGCTTCTTGGCAAAATGAGACCTTTCAATTTCTTCTCCTATAATAAAAAAACAGTTTAACTCTTGGATAAAACTCCTTAGATAATACTTAAAAACACCGCATATCCACGGGGTGAATGATGATGAGTGGGCGAAGCTCCGGAAGGAATCATCGGTAAACCGTGAATGTTCCGTGTAATTCGCCCAGTCTCGCCGCACTAAATCGAACGATTGACTTCCACCAATGACACGCGCCATATGTGACGTCATTCCTATTTTATAACAGCGCCCTTCATTATAATTGCACCATCTCCCGCTTAAGGGGACTCTAGCACAAACGCGTTAGAAACGTGCAGTACTCTCTAGTAAGGGGGAGAGGCCACAGCGTCTTACGCAGCCGTTTACACATGCCGGAACGTGCACCGCGTTTGCCGACACCATCACATGACTGCTGAGAGAGTATAACCCCCGTATTCACCGCCTTCAACGCGTTTCGAACGCGCTGCCCAAGGCGTTGGCAAGTCAAGTTCAAGTCAAGGAGCGTTTATGAATACGGGGGTAAGGCGGAGAGGCCACAGCGTCTTACACCAGCTTCTTACACGGGCCGTAACGCGCTAGCACAAACGCGTTAGATACGCGCAGTCTCTCGTTAATGTTGGGTATTTATTGTCATCGTGGTGCGTGTGTCCATGTGCGCTTCGTGACGTAGTGGCTAGCGCCGCGCGTTCGGAAACGAGGGGTCCCTGGCAGTAGCGCACCCAAGATCTCTGCCAGGGGGGTGACAGTTTGCCAATACCATCTAAACAGCACTAATTTCGATTTCTTCACGGGAAATTGTCAAAAAAATGTGCTTTTTGCGAGTGTGCAGACGATTGCGCGTCTTACATCTTAGTTGCAGTACTCAAATGCGTAAGGAAAGAAAAGGGGTTAAACAAAAGGGGAGGGGGGTTACAACCCCCGAATCCTCCCCCGTCGGTGCGCCACTGGTCCGATTCCGCGCCATGGACACAACTTTCGGATTTTTTTTTTATAAAAGTAGACGTGGCTACCTACTACGACGACGACTACTACTACTACATACTACAGAGGAGGGACAGACCCACACCCTATGGAGCTTCGCCCCTAAAAACTTCCAGCATACAAATTTGCAACGAGGCCTGGCAAGGAACCCTTACCACTGTCCATGTGGTGCATCAGCAACGCACTTCTGCTGTGCCAGGGACAACAAATGCAGCAGTCTTTCCAGCCCTGTAGAGATCATATTGCACTAGACTGCCTAAAGCCACACTACTGTTCGCCCTCTTCATTACTCATATCTGCACACTTCATTAGAGCTACTTTTTGAGGTAAAGTTAGCTTTTTCTACATGGCTACTACATTTAGTGCAACATGCATGGAAGGGGGGCACATATGCCCAGCAGTCGGGTTGCTTCCAGCAAGTTACCACTGCAATGTCTCATGGGTAACTTCTCAAAGGTCTTAATTTCATGGCTAGATCAGTTCATTATCCTTCGTTCCAGTGGACGAAACAGATTTTTACCATGTATATAGTCCACACCCGGCAATAACAAGCGGTAGACCTTTCTGAGAAGCTTTATTGGGGACGGGTAGAAGCCACTGCTGCATTGCAGCAGTGGGCAGCCAGCCACATGGAAGCTCAGTCGAAGAGTCCGAAGCCCATGTCGTCGTCCTCCTCTTCGGATTCCTCCTTCTTGGCTTCTTCCTTCTTCGCGGCCTCCGGCTTGGCTGCAGCTGCTCCACCTCCTGCGGCTGGCGCTGCTGCTGCAACGAACTTCGACGGGTCCTTGAGGTACTCCTTGGCCTGTATGCAAACACATGATTCAGGTGAGCCTCTTGGCCACAAGTATTAACAACATGTGCCCACGGACTAGTTGGTTATTATCAACAAAATAATCAGTGCACCACTTAAGACACAGGGACATGCAAGCTTAACCTCTTGCCTCAGCAAAACAATTCTGAGCTTGCAGACTGCTTTCACTGTATTAGCTCATTGCACTTTGCAGCCTCTCAGTAGAATGGAGTGGCCAGTCCAATCTGTGAAACTTGCACTTGGGAAATATTAACTTCACACTATGTTGAATGCTGTGTGCTAAAACCTTGGTAGAAAGCACTTCAAGCGATATGCAATATGTGCAGCCAAGGTTGAACCTATGGCTCATAGTTAACTCACTAAAGGACAACCAACCTTCCATGAAAGCTGTTACAAGCAAGTCAAAAAGGTATTGCACAGAAAACCACCCTTTTAAATACGTTTGCCTCACGAAAGTAAAGGCATCGGATCGACCAGCCACTAGAAAGCACAAAACAGAGCAACAGCCAGTGAAAAATTCACCATAGCTGACAGTAGAAAGCAACTTATAGCAGGTGCTCCGACACGACACTGACCATTTCTGCCTCCTTGAATGTGATGTCTGTCTCCACAGCAATGGCAATGAGGTTCTTGAGACCATTGACAATGGAGTGTGGAACTGATGCAACAGTCGGGTATCCGATGGACAAGGATACAGCAGCAACATTGCGGACACCTTCAACAAAAGCTGATCGCAGGTCCTCTGGTGTGATGTCCAAAATGTCAGGAGAGAACACAGTGCCAGAGTCATATACCTGCACAGGAAAGTTCAGCTTGTTAACACACGAAACTATTTAAACAATGTTTCCAATTACAAAAATTCAACAAGGAACACAATAGGTTTGTTAGTGCTCAATAAAACTGCAAATTGCCTCCAGGACTGCTTTGAAAGGACAAGTTGAAGCTGTATGTCATTCGTTTGCAATATCTTTTAATGTAACAAGTAGCCAGCAATGCATAAATGAACTTGCAGAATGTTACAATGCATTACCCCTTGTTCTTACTAGTCTCGCCACATTACCACTTGGCACTATTTGGACAGTAAAAATGGTACAACTATGCAACCAATGCTGATGCAAATTTTCTCAACCTCGGGCAGCGAGAAATAAAGGACATGACACTTTGCTCAGGAACAGAGTTGAAATGTGCTTTGCTTAGAAGGGATCACAGTGTCACTGCTTAGTGCAACACAAGGTAAATTATTGCAAAGCTGAGACATTCTTCAATCTTCAAGGCAATGCAAGCACTACCTTAAGGTTACACGAGTTGCTACCCCTGAAATATTAGCTTGTTTTACCTAATACCCAAAACCTTTAACTGCCATCCTTCACTCAGATTTTTTCATCAGAAATAGAGTATGCCACTAATACACGCAATAAGCATAAATGTACGAATTGAGGTTCCTGCCCTGCTGCAAAGTAGTAATGTCCTGTGTAGAACCTGATCCACAATAGTGACAACTTCAATTTGCTACGTCATCAGTTTAGCAAAGCCAATGTATAAATTCAGTTTATGGTTATCGAAGAGTAGTTACTGTGCAATGCTACATGCAGATGCATACCTGGAGAATCTTCAGTCCATACGAGAAGGGCGAGATGTTCAACATGTTGAGAAGGGTGGCCTCGGAAGCTCCGACCCTGTCATCCTTCTTGATCAAGTGGATTTCATTGAGAATTTCAATGGTACCCTTCGAGATCTTGGTGGGGATCTGCAGGGCCTGGAAGAAAGAGGTCTTCTCGGGGCCAAGGCCGGTGTTCTGCGCCGGGATCATGACGTCCAGCGGGGCCAGGGCGCCAGCTCGGGCGGGCGCCTTCACCTTGTTGTCGATTATCTTCTCGCGCACCTCGGTCAGGTCCTCCTTGGTGAAGACGAAGCCGACGTTGCCCTTGATGTGCGGGAGCAGCTTCTCGAGGGCCGGGTTGTTGTCCAGGTGTCCGCGGATGGCCTTGCGGATCATGGTGTTCTTGCCCATGAGCAGGACGGCGTGTTTGCGCAGCGAAACACGGATCGTCTGCATCTGCTTAGAGCCGACATTGTCAACGCCCACGATGAAGCACTTGGGGAACTCGTCGAGCAGCTGCACCAGCCGCAGGAAGTAGTTGCTCTTCCAGGTCGTCTTATCCTCCCTGACCATCTTGACAGTGAGCCAAGGATTACTCTTGCGAGTTTAAGGACTGTCAAGAGAAGAAAATATGTGGTTACAAGCTTGCGTGCGGTGCGTAAATGAGCGTATAACAAAAATTGCGGAACTGCGCAGTGGGTTACGAGGGACTCTGGGTTAATTTCCACCACCTAGGATTCTGTAACGTGCCCATAAATCTCAGCACACGAGCGTTCTTGCATTATTATCCGCGATCTGCTGACAAGAGGGATGCTTTGGTGCGGGTAGCCACATTTCCGTGCAATGTGGGCTGTTTATGCGCTTGCCCTACGGTTTTTTAAACACACACGTTATCCATGACAAAGCAATGTAGAAAACGCGACAGCATGCCTTATAAATTCATATGCGTGCCGCGAAAACACAATGCAGGTGATCAAGTATGCTGCGCAGCTTGGTCACATGCGTCCGAGCACATAACTTCTTAAAACTGCAATTCGCAACAAACAAAACTGAGAAACGCGTAAACTTTGTTCGAAGACCAGTTCTTTTAAATACCGAAAAGGTGACAGCGAGACTACCCTCGTAGATATTCGCACGCCCGGCAAGCAGCCTGTACTGGCCTCAAGTTTACACCGCGAAAAAAAAGTTATTTAAAGTCCCACGCTCGTTCCGGATTGTTCAGAAAGAAACCACAAACAGTTCGCGTGTCTGCAGTTTCAAAATTCACCAACAACAATTAATGTAACACTCGATTAACATGGATTTTCAGGAGCGAAATATCATACCGTAACAAGACGACAACTCTTCGGATGAAAGGAAGTTACGAAGCGGAAGCAGCCAAAAGCTTCTTATCTGACTTTGACTTGATCCCGAACTTGGATTCAGGTTCGGATTCACGGAATCTTTATTTTCGGTTTCGTTCACAGCGCTGCTCGTACGGCATGAAAGCACGTCATTTAACGAGCTGTTGTCTTAAATTATCGCATCTCGGCCTTCTTAATATTAAAAAAACGTTTCTTTTTTGCTCTATTTGAAAACATTAGCAGTATAGGTCCTAAAATTGTAAAGCGTTCCCGGCAAATTAAATTGTAACTACCAGTGCACTGGCAGCGCGCGGAACCATCCCTTACCAAAATCCCGTTCAATTTCGCGGAATTTATGTAGTGTCAACGGTCGGAGACAGTTCAAGAAGATTTTTGCGCGCTGTCTTTATGTTGCTAGAGTGCATGCTCAGAGAAAAAGGCTGTGTGACTACTAGGCTCCTATTCTGCTAGAAGACAGCTTCATCCTGTCGCTGCCTGGACTTTCCTACTCCATCATGTCCTCCCCAAATTAAAGATAATAGAACGCATTTTGTGCAGATATGACGCTCCATCAATACTAGGCTGCAAGAAATCAGCAAACCCTTCAGAGGCACTCACTGTTAGCATCAGTCAGGTCACTGTTATGTGTGGCTGCACTAAGGCTTGAGAGAGAGAGAAACTTTTATGAGAGAACGGTGGAGGTCGGCCTGAGTGGTGTGGCTACCAAAGTTTGAGATCAATGTGGAAACCCGTTGAGGCATTGCAAATTGCACACTTGAGGTCACCTTAATTGTGTTTTACCTGGAAATGTTTTCACATTACTGTTAGTGAAAAACCATCGATTTCATTGACAACAGAAAATGTTTGCTTATCTATTTGCCCTTTTTTGTAAAGTGTATATATACTCCTATACATTCTACTGTAGCATGGTTTTGGTTTTACACATGATTCTTCTGTGGACATTGATTATATATAAATGCATTCTCATTAAACCTCGTAGTTGATAGGTATCACCTGTTTGTGTAGCCTTGTCTGTATTGCCTTGTTTGCATTGTGAATATGAAAATGGCTACATGTTCAGGGCGCTGATTGGGAGAGTACCATACTTTTTCTCCTTTATATTTTAAACAGATTTCAAACTCTGCAGTTACCTTACTAAAAGAGGTGAAAATTACCTTCATGGAAAACGCAAATGTTCAGTCAGCTAATTAACAAAGTATCAGTAATTAATAGGGGTGTGCAAATATTCAAAACTTTTGAATAACAAGCTGGATGTGGTGTTTGAATCAAATAGTCGCTATTCGTTAATACAAACAATTTTACAAAATTTGAGAATCATCAACGGTGCTCGATCAAACATAAATTAGAGCAGAAGTATGATAAATTTCATCCCCATGGCCACAGTAGGCATAAAACATAAGAAGTTACGTCGTTTTGTAGTGTAGCACACTACGTCTCACAGGGAACCAGAGTTTACTAGATAAACTGCAATCGTTCCCAGTCTTCGAAATTCTCGGGAATGCGAACTACTTCTTTCTCCTTCTTTCTGGAGTTTTACGTGTCAAAACCAGTTCTGATTATGAGGCACGCCGTAGTGGAGGGCTCCGGATTAATTTTGACCACCTGGGGTTCTTAACGTGCACTACAACGCAAGCACACAGGCGGTTCGCATTTTGCCTCCATTGAGGGAATGTGAACTACACTTTCAATCCTAATGATACATTTATGCCTTTAATAAGCAAGCCTTTTTAATGTGCAATGCAATGAGAGAAATTCACTAGCTTTATTTGTACTAGAATGAGAACATTGTTTTATAGTAATGGTGATAACTGTTCATTATTTGAAAATTATTCTATATTCGATTCATTTCAGCTCTTGGAGTAAGACTTGAACAAGGTGAATTGCACTGTCTGCTACACACAATTAAATATAAAGCAGGTTGTACACGCACACAAAAAGCACCAAAAAAGCACCAATTTGGGAATGCACTATTCGAAGGTGTTGAATATTCATTTCTGTTCAGATAGATGGGCAAACAACACTTATTGGAGTTGACAGGGAGAAAGACAGAGGCAAGTGTTCCAAGTGATTCTGCAGCACAGAGGCACCAGTTGCTGAACAAACGTATGAAGTAGCGAAATTCTGCTCAATTTCCAGACAATGAGAATACCTGGCCTTTGGGCAGCTTATAAATTTATTTTCTCAGCTTAAGCAAAGCAATTTATTACTTGGGAAGTCTGATCTTGTTCGCATCGCTTGACAATGTGTGCGGTGGTAGTACATACACGCTGAGCTTTCAGCAAACACAGCATTCTACATGCATCTATATAGTGACAAGCTGTTCATTACTGGTATTGGTGACGGTGCACCAGATACACTCACAATTCAGATATTTTTCATTTACAAGCCACTCGCTTTATCAGATGTTCAACTGTGAACAGCATTACATGTACCAAATGATCTAAATAAGCCTCTTCGTTTTTACCAAATGGGTTGAACACAACTTTTATATTTTACTTTGTTTAGAAATAAGAAAATATTTGGTATGCTTAGTATTTGATCCTATATACATAGGTAATTTTTCTCAAATAATGTTTCATTTGGAAATTTCTCTATTCGAACACCTACTGAAAAAAATGCGAAAGGGCAGGGCACCTTAATTCAGTCTGTGTAAAGCAGATTATTATTGTAATGGCTAACTCTAGTGTGTTGCGCATTCAACATACAAAACAATCACCATGAAATACATTGAAGAAACAGTGTTCTTTATTGTGAAAATTTACTATCTTGACATAAGCTATCACCAAAACAAGTGGCATACCACACAATTAGACATGAAGCAAGTGATTACATCACAATCTACGTGCATGTCATGATAATTCTTAAAACTTTCGCAAGCATAATGAACAAAAAACTGAACAAAATGAATGTTGTACTACAGTGAGTTTGGCATTTAAATTGAAATGCTGCTTCACTCTTTTTTATTGTGCAAGCAAACGTTTGGCAGTGTAAATTGGATCTGCAAATGCATTAACACAGCATCACAGTTGCACACCAGGCAAGAGAGGAAGGAAAGAAGCACTCGGGTTCATTACAAATAGTGGAAACAGAAAATAATAAAGGCACGGTAAACATATTTGAAATAAACATTTAGATATTCCGCAGCACATCACAATTTTTGAAGCATTAACTGTCCTATCGACCCCTCCTATTTACAGGTGGACACCACATGTTCCCAAACCTATCAGGCAGTTCTCTATGCTGGCTGTCCCAAGTCCAAGGTTCATCATCCTTTTTGTATGGGACCAAAGGCACATCATATGGAAGAGGCAAGAACAAAGCATCATTTCCACTTGACCCATCCGACACAACAAAGGTGGTCGCCTGCCCAAAATTTGCTGGAAACAGTAGGACTCCAAGTTCATACGAACGTATCATCAACTGACTTCCATTCTTTTCCAAGGCACCCCAAGCAGCCTTCGAAAGATTGGCACTCGTGACAAGCAACCAGGCAATCTGTTTGCTGCTGGGTGATAGCCGGGTGTATGTCTTGATGTGGGGAGACGCTGCAGAGCGGCCTAACCGGTCGCTCTTCCACCGGTGAAAGTACGAGTCCAGCCATCGCTGCTTGTCTGCTGTGACTATGCTGTACGGAATCGAGGCACCGGCAGGATAGCCTTCAAGGCTGCAGCGAACATCATCCACCGATGGGAACACGAGCTTCAGCGGCACTGACCGAGCAGTCACCACAGAGCCCTTTGTTGTCGAGAGGCTGGAGAGGAATTCGCCTAACAGCCAACTCTCTGCACTAGCACCTAGAGAACCAATGCTAGAGAACTGGGCAACGAGGGGCCAGTGGTTAGACACCAGGTCTTTGCTAGGTCCGTGTTGACTGAGCAGGTTGCGGAGTCTCAGGTGACCGAAGCACGATTTCCTTGGCCCCGTGTGTCTTCCCGGCACTGAACTGCAAGATGACCCAAATAAGCATGAGTGGATGGCAGCAGTTGTTGATTATTTAAGAACGTTATTACATAGTGCAGCCAATGATGATGATATGTAAGACCATAAAGAGGGACAAACAAACCGAATGTGACTTGAATTGGTTAGCTGAACTGTCTTTCACCAAATATTATAATCCATCTTCATATCTCTTACAAAACCTATTAGCTCCTTCCCCCTGTACATCGATAAGCACCAGCTACAAACTGTTACCACTGCAGTCTGTTTTAACAGAATCGGTTCAGCACACTCGTAGCAGTAACGTCCACAGCAGGTATACAGTCCTTTCCCAGAGATCTCCAATTAACTCTCGCCTGCATCAACCAAACAAAGCCACAGCAGTTGAATTTTGCAACCATTGCATTAAACCGAATGCATTTTCCTTCCCATGGTATTATCTCCTCTGTTGCTTTAATAGAAAACTGCTTACAATGCTTGGCCTTTTAATCAAGCTAAAACATAATCAACTTGCATTTCATCCCTAATCCATCACGCTGATCATTATAAATTTCATGGCCCACTCATATTGTCATTAGATAATCATCTGAGCACTACTTGCTAAGCTGTTATATACATAACAAAAGGATGCAACATGCTGCCCAGGGCAGTATTGCCAAAGGAGATTATCCCAATTCAACAAATGTTGCTGATCAAAAAATACAATGCTGAACAAACCCTGAAAAGGTACAATTCGCCCCTTTTTTTGCAGAACCATTAAATGACTTGTGATCACAATGTCAATTGCATCTTGCCTAAATTAGTAAACACAGCAGAATTAGCTCGTGATGATTACCACCAATCATCTCTCTAAGGTTCAACTTCTACAGCACTTCGGTTTTATTGCATTTCAACTATTGCCACTTTTACAAATTCAAACGAGACTGCATCTACTAAAGAAAAAGTATTCAGCACGCTTTTTATGACTATTCTTGAGGCAAAATTTTATAGAAGTTCCATTTCCTAAAAGACGTCATCTTCACTGTTAAGGTTTTCGTTACCAGCTCGTAAAAAACATAATTTTCACATCTTCCTTATCTTTCTTTACAAAATGGGCTATAGGTAACATAAGATAAAATATAAGCAATAACATCTATTCCCCAGAGCGACCCCTGACCTTTGTTTAATCATTGGAAAAAATTATGTAGCTCTTACTTTTACTGCACAAATAGTTTTGAGTCTTTCACTTGGCTTCACAATCTCCGACGAATAATTTTGCTGCTTATGACACGCACTCTTCTACAAAAACAGGTTAAGGCTAATATGGGTGTCACATGGCCTAGTTTTGATTGCGACCTATCTTTCAGACACGATTGGCTCCTTTGTGCAAGCTGCAGGAGGGAGCCAATCGCAGTTAAGAATTTTAACTTGGATCGGGCTCGATCACGATCAAAGTGCACTATATGACACCGGTATATTACAAACCATCACGTGTAAACTACCATAGCTATTAAACTTTTGTGTAACAGATGGCTACTGCGCGGATGTTTCTGTGTCTGGGTTTTCATTTTCCTTTGTGATGCTTTAAAACATAAAATGTGCCTAATTAACTATGCTGCACATAACATGCTGTGATGAGTGTCATGCAAATATTTTGTTTTTGGAGTGGAAGAAGCCAGTTATCCATACTCTCATGTGGAGATGAAAATAGAAGTATTAATAACAATAAAGAAAAGGACATCACAAGTAAAGTTTCAAGATGCACTGATAATGGTACGGTGAGCAAGAGCAAAATGCGTAGCTCTGACGCAGCTGGTTTTACCAAGCCAAGCAAGGGGAGTACCAAAACAGCAGGTAGAAATAACAGGACGCACCCGACAAGGAAAACCTTGACTGCCGAGAAATCGTGCGTGCGAATATAGTGACACCACTCGTTTATGTGCATGTCGCCGTAGACCGACAGATAGCTCAGGAGGTCGGCTCTGAACCCAGTTTCGGAGTCACCGTCCTTCGAGCCCGGTGCAAGGCGAGGACAAAGGGGTCCAACCCAGACAGCCTGCGTTTTCTGAGCCCAGTCGGACGGGACCATGTTGGCAGTGTGTACAATAACTCGCAGCCCGTCTTTGTAAAGAAGCAGCATCATTTTGGTGTGGTGGGTGCCGTACACAATTTCCAGCTTGGCCTGAGCGAACGAGACGTGCTGGAAGCCGGCCGCCGACGCTTCCAGCTGTCTTTTCGCCTCTCGTTGTTCGCCGTGCACCACGAGCAGAGGAAGGTTTCGAAACTCGGCCGGGTACTGCTCAACGAGCCACGGAATATCGAAGCAGTAATTGAACTGCGCAGAGCGCACCAGGCGACCCATGTCGGGCGACAGCAGGTCCCGTACGGACCGTGCGATCTGAGCCGCATTGTAGCGGGCCGGAATTCCCGTGACACTCGTGTAGTAGAGCCTCAGCAACGCGTCGTTGTAGCGTGACGGCTTCGGCTTTGCAGCGACGTCGTGGCGATACGCACGTACGTGCTCCGGGTTCTTGCGATAGCAGCCGGGCCCGTATTTGCACGCCGGCCGATCGTCCGAAGCGGCCTCTGCAGCTTCTTTGGTGTCGCGAACAACTTTATTGCCTCCTCCGACCGTTCTTCTCACAGGTTTAGCCGTTTCTTTCTTGACAGCCGCGAGTTTTTCCGTGCCGGAGGATGTGCCGGGATTGCGCGGAGTAACTGACACGGGCTTTTTAGAGACGGTCTTCGAGATGGCAGTGGGCATACTTGGCGCATCTTCGCAGTCGGTATCACTGCTGGAGTCCGATATCTCGTGTATCTTGACTGGTCGTTCGCTGACCTTTTTTTGTTTTCGCGGAACGTCGTGGTCACTCTCTCGGTTATTTTGTCTGCGCTTTGTTGAAAGAAAGGACTCCAACTCATCCGAGTCGATCGTGGCGTCGGAATCGCTCATGCTGCCAGCACTCGGGAAATGTCAGGCAAGCAGCCCTCCTCTCACGAAAGTTAATCCACGATTAATGTCTTGGTGGCATATGTACTGTACATACACGACACAAAGCATAATCAAGCACGACAACAAAACCCAGTTTACGCAGCCACATTCTAGGTCAATCTAGCCATATCATGGAATATGAAGGACCGCATGCATGGAGGAAGACCGCATGTTACCATTGGCTGCTACTATATTGCGGCTACCGCACATTCACGGAGCACATGACGCCAACGGGTACGATGAAATCGAAACTCCGAAATGCGACATTTTCCGGCAAAACGCATCGCAGCGAATAGAAAAATATACTTTGACCAAGCACGAGAGGCATCTTCATATTCACACAGAACTCGCAAAAATAAACAAGTTTAGACACGCACAGACCGAAACCATCCAGCGCCAGGTGACGACACCGTCGTGTGGTCTGCTCTTGCTCCCATCTGCGATTCCCAGAAGCCTTCCTCTGTATCTGTGACGCAACTTTTCTCTCTGCGTCATATCTGCAAGTGACGTCTCGCTAAGCGCGAAAGCGGCGCAATCGTACAGTCACACTGACACTACTGGCATTGTCCCTGCACAGCCGCACTGTAAACTTCAGTAATCATACTACGATCAGCAGCGCGCGACGCACTACATGGTGAGTAATTGTTCTAAACACTACTTTACTAACGTCCTTTATGTCATGACTGGTTTCGTCTGCTACAACTGTGTTGCCATGTCCAGTGACGCTCAGGCAGCGCGCTCGCTCTCTCGTCTTTGTTTTCGGAGTTCGCGTACGAAAGTTACTCCTGTGTTGACGTTGGACGCAAAGTTTGATGGTCATAATTGAATTTTCTTCTATAAAGTCGACTTCGTGCATATAGCTGTTAGACAAGTTGTAATTTCCCTATAAATGCACATTCTACGTGAATTGGTGTTTACATTTATGTAAGAATTGTCGCCGTGCTGATATATATAATTTCAAGTATATCCTTGAATAAGCTGAGAGAACTACCACACATACTCGAAGAATACATCACATAGCTTTTTACTGCGTTCTGTCTGTCTCGTTAGTAAGTTTGTTCCTATCCCCTTTTAACGCAGGGCAGGCGTTTTAGTCGCCAAAGGAAAAAAAAAAAAAAAAAGATATAGTTATTGCTGCCTCACACAGTTCACTTTTCTTTGCCTCTCAGTGTTCACGTCAACATGTGGCTACATATTGTTTTAATTAGGCTCTTTGAAATCGACGTCAAGAACGAATCAGCTGATCGAGAAGCTGGTTTTCGTGCCGGTATAAACAAAATGCAGGCTGATGAACGAACCGTTATGGATGACCATTAACTAAAACGTCAGCCTCACCTGAAACGAAATTTAAAAGGTGCCATTTATCATGAAGTTTTAAGGGCGCATATCCATCCACCGTGAGCAACTCGGAAAATCACATGCCGAGGTTCGCGCTTCGGTCACGTGATCAGTCAGGTTTCTGACCTCACACCGAAGTCTCGGGCAAAACGTGAATCAGCGCGAACGGCCCGAACGGCTCGCGAGCTCCCAGGAATTCTGGGAGAGCTCTGCTGGCTGCGTGCACAACGCAGTCTGGAACAAAGCGTCGTGCAGGGTGAGTGCTACTCCTCCGTAGGAGCGAGACGGTATTTTTTTGTCTGTAGGTTTCGTTTGTTGTTTTTGTGTCGAGCCCTTTAGCATTTGGAGACCGCACGTAAACGCTTTTCACGGGTTAAAAGACCATTGTATTGAAGGTTTCGCTATTCCACCTAGCTTTTGCACCGATGCGAGTGGTAGTTGATCTTGTCGGTTGCCCAGGCCTCGTTGTTCGCTGCAGTTAGTCCTAGCCACAGCCATATTGGCCACCCGGACTTCACGTCAGGGTCGCCGGTTTTTATTTTTCTGTTGATCGAATAAACGTCCTTCGAATTCCTTTTATTGTAATTTCTTTTCTTACATAAATTTGCTTTATTTTTAGATGGCTCGATTTGATTCTAGGGTGTTCCATCTTCGGCGTAGGTGTATCGGCGCAGTTGAACAACCGCAACTTTTTCACAGCTACCGATCTTCTCTGCACGCTGTTAGGCCTCATTCGAAATTTCAAACGGAGCGAGACTCGTCGAAAATTGCAGAGTGGTTTTCGACACAAGGGATCCGGTGCAAGTGTTGCGTGCCCCGCATTCGGAAGCAGGGGCGCTAACCGCGTTCAGTTTATTTAGCGAATTCCTTTCTTTGTTCACGAGGCGTCCGGCATGATCAATTCATTTATTTTCGCTTTGAAGTTCGTGCAGAACAGCGGGATGTCCAGTGTGCTGGCAATGGAATCTGCATTTCCGGGCTAGCGGGAGAGAGGGTGGGGGTAGCCCGTGAGTGCGACCCCCTCCCTCCCCTGCCCTCCTCTCCAATCTTTGGGACTTTGCTCCAAGGCACTGACGCACTCGCTGCTCGCGTTCAAGGGAGGGCACACAGGGGGTCACGTTCAAGTCGTGTTCGTAGGGCCACGGAGGGGAAGGGGGTTAGGATAGTACACGCCGCAGCGGCGAACCGTTTCCTGTTCGTCGTCGCAACTCGTTCTCTGCCTCCTCGAGAGTGGAGCGAGTCCCGTTCTTCACACTAGCTTTTTTTTTTTTTTTCCTTTATTTTTCTTTCGTTTTTCCCTGCATTTCCTACAAAGACTGCGGTGGGAAAATTAAAGCGCATGTCCCATTTGCTACGTAGGCGGCGGAGACGCCATTCATTCTCGCGACCGCTGTTGGGGAGGGGGGTGTGCAGCAGTGAAGCTAACCTGATTTTTGTTGCGCTCGCACCTTTCTCTTCCTCTTGCCTTTCTTAATCGTGCACGAATGCACTGCGAAAAGCTAGAGAACGGACCATCGTTCACCGCAGCTTGCTTAGGCACGCATTCGTCTCGCGTGCTTGCTTTGGCAGCTCCATTTTGAAGGCCCCATTGCATCGCTTCCCGCAAGTGCATCGTTGGTCTGTGTTGCAGCGTCCGCATACGCTTCCTCGGCTCGGCAAGGTCTCGAGCTCAGTTCGCGAGCGCAAGTAGCTAAAGCATCGCGTGGCGGGCGCTCTCTTCGCCGCATGGTTCTGCCGTCATGTTCCAATCTCCACTCGTCCAGGAACTCGACAGTAAGACCCTTGAGCCTCGCAGTGACCTCCGATTAAAAAAAGAAAAAGCTTTTCTCTGAGGAACGCGTTCCAGGTGTCGGGGGTTGGTTTTAGTTGGCGCCGGTTGGTGCCAGATTGCGTAGTCGCCGACCTTGTGCAGCAGTGAGAAATCGAAAGCAAGCGGCGCGATGGCCGCAGCAGACAGCGCGCCTCCTCGAATTCGCCGGGGTTCGTCGAAAGTGCACGCGTCCTTGGAGGCGGCCTTCCAGATTTGGGCGACGGCTGTGCAGCCTTGCGGCTGCCTACTTTGCCATCCTTCCAAGTTCATTACGGCCGGCTCGACTGCCCGGTGGTATTTTTGTTTCTATGACGGCGAGAGGGGGTGAGGGAGGGCTGTACTCGGTGAGTCGATGGAAGAAACGATAGGGGAGGGAGGGGGACGCGAGGCACCGTTTTCACGGCGGGCTGCCTGCCTGACCGAAGGAATGGTGTCATCGGGGCTATTCGCTGGGTACCGTTTCGAACGTTTGCCTGACTGGGCACTCCCTCTCCCACCAAGCGCCGGAGGCTTTGTCGTTTGCGGTTGCTATGCGAGCTGAAAGGGGGCTTGCTCGTGGCCGAAAGAGTAGGCGCTTGGGCTGCTACCTTTGAAACGAAGCAGCAGCAGCGTGTTGAATCCTTAACTTGCATGAGTAGCATCGTCGCGTTGACTTCGCCTTTCTTCCGACGCAGGTACAGAGGCCCTGCGAGCAGGAGCCCCACAGATCCAGGCGAGCGGCGGCGAGGCGGTTTAGTGTGGCGCGGGCGTCCCCACCAGACGCAACAACGGAAGGGCCGCGAGGAGCGGGGGGCTCTTCATCTCCGTGCAACAGGGACGGCACAGCAGCGACAGCGACTGTCTCCTCCCCGTGCGTGCACCGATGGGTTCCCCCAAGTGTTGTTCGGCGAGATGCCCCCATCAACTCTGCCGACAAGAATGACCTCGTATTCCGAAAGGTGCGCGGCATTCTCAACAAGCTCACGCCGGAAAAGTTCCACAAGCTCAGAAAGGAGCTGCTGCTCGTGGGCCTCGACTCGACGCACATTCTCAAGGGCGTAATCCTCCTGATCTTCGACAAGGCGTTGGATGAGCCCAAGTACAGTTGCATGTACGCATCCCTCTGTCGGGAACTGTGCGACGAGTCACCAAATTTCGAGCCGCCCCCGAGCAGCAGCAGCAGCAGTCAGACCACCACTTTCCGCCGCCTGTTGCTGACCAAGTGCCAGGACGAGTTTGAGAACCGGCGGCGCGCCAACGAGGCCTTCGAGCGCCGAAATGGGCCCCTCACGCCCGACGAGCAGGAGCAGCGGCTGGTCGCCAAGCACAAGATGCTCGGCAACATCAAGTTCATCGGCGAGCTGGGCAAGCAAGGCCTGCTGCAGGAGTCCATCCTGCACCAGTGCGTGCAGCAGCTGCTGGTGGCCTCGGCGCGCGTGCAGAGCGGCGGCGACTGGCAGGACTTGGAGTGCCTCTGCCAGATCCTGGTCACGGTGGGCCGCCGGCTGGACACCCCCCGGGCCCGGCCCCTCATGGACCAGTACTTCGAGCGTATGCGCACCCTCTCCCACTCCCCCGAGCTGCCCGCGCGTATCCGCTTCCTGCTGCGCGACGTCATCGAGCTGCGCTCCAACCGATGGATTCCGCGACGGGGCGCCGCCGAACACGGGCCCCGCACGCTGCAACAGATTCGCGAGGAGGCGTCGCGCGACCTGGGCATCTACTGCGGCTCCCGGATGAGCGGACCCCGGGGCGCTTCCCTCGGGGGAGGCATGGACGACGTGTTTGCCCCGCTCCCCATGGCCAGCCTGGGCACGGGACCCGGGGTCATCCCCTCGGGAGGAGACCGCTTCTTTCCCTACCGCACAGGCGGCTCGGCCCGCACGCCCCTGAACAACTCTGGCGGTGAGTGGACATCTCCAATTGATTAGAGTGCGTGCACTTTGAGCAGTGGTTACATAGCGTACGGAGTACTAGCACTGCTGAAACTTCGAACCACATTTTGACCAATGGTGGGATGGGCTTGTGGCTTGCCCGTAGATTTGAGACTGAAAGTTTTTATGGAGACAAAATATACTTTGCTGTTCCTCCTCAGTAATTTCTACCTGCTCCTTAGCTGGTGGCATCTCTGCAGCTATAACTTTAGTGCAAACTGCTTTGAACTTGTCCTACCTTTGTAAAATTGAAGTTGTATTATGTGCATGGGGCAAAATTTTTGCCGGGTCCTTGCAAGGGATTTTTTTTTGTTCTGGCTTTCTTCATGATCAAACATGATATGCGGACATTGCAGCCACTAACCTGGGAATTGGGCTCAACTTGCCAAGTGTCAATCAATGCCAACTGCTTTTTGAATTGTGCACATAGGCAATTTCTGTGTAAGGTTGTGAAAGGGGAAAGTGATCGTGACTTGTGGTGTGCAGGATTCCTGGGCGGTGGTGGTGGAGGCAACTTCTACAACGGCCGTAACAATCAGCCCCCTCCACAACAGTTTGGCCGCGGCCAACGGGGCGGGGAGCACCTGCCCCCACGCTTCCTCAAGAAGCAGAGCCCTGGCAGTGCAGATGAGATCTCCCTGCGGACCAGCCCAGAACTCCATTGTGCTCAAGCCCAAGACTCCGCTGAGCTTCTCAAAGACAAACACTGGCTCCACGGGCAGCACACCCCTGGGACCACACCCTCTCGCCAAACAAGCCATGAAGGAAGTGAGTGGGCGCCTTCGTTTGATGCATTGACTTTGGTAACATTCAGTGTGGTAACAATGTGGCTTCACTGCAATGAAGGATGAAATAACGTTTTATTTATCCGAGTTCAGTTGTACTGTGCACGAGTCGCTATTAGCAGACATAACTTTAATAAGCCCACAGTAAAATGGGCCAATGCTGAAGTGGCCAAGAAGTCTCTTCTCGGTGTACATCAATGGCTTTCTCCTCTTTGAAAATGTACTGTGATATTTCAGAAATAATTGCTTCAAAATTTCTGTGAGCATAACTATAGCTGCAAGTTCAACTCCCTCCCTGCAGTGGACAAAGTGTTCACTGTCGCACTGCTTAATGCTAACCCCAAACAGTTGGGGCTAACAGCTAAGCTGTACCAGCTTCTAAAGCACCATTCCACATCAGCTTGCACCTTCAGTAGGAAAACTTTGCATTATCTCGGCTTGTTCAGCCAGTCGACTACCAACATGACTAAAGAACCGACACTTAAGCCTTTTGCTAGCATCTGATTGGGCTTAGCAGTCACATTGTTTAGTAATGGTGTACATTGGGTGTGTGTGCAATTGGTGTACGTCCACTCAAGTTTGGAAATGCGGTTATGTCACTCACACTGAGAATCCCACTTCACTAGTATTATAGCTCATCCTGTGAGATTTTAGCTCCATACAGTCATCTACAGTTTAGTTGATATAGCATACTTGCAGATGACTAAGGGCAGGTCTATGTAGGCCGATCTTCTCTCTTGGGCAACGTTTTCAGCTGATGGCATCATTTCAGTGTACATCTGGCACCATAATTCTGTAAATGTCCTTGCAAGGTACAGTGGAAACCCAATTATACCACTTTCAGGCGACCAAGCAAAACCGTTGTTTAATCGAAAAACTAAGAATATAGGCAGGTGGAGCGCAGTCTTGCCCTAAAAACTGGTACAGACTGCCTGAATAAGCTTGCGGCACGAACCTGCACTGCTCCAAGGAAGGTAGATTAAATTATAAATTACCGTATTTATTGATTGTAACGCGCATATTTTTCATGTTTCGGTGCTTAAACTCAACCCTTGCGTTAGTCGAATAGCAGCAAAATTGGCCATTTTAAAACAAATGCTCTAAATTCCACGATTTCTAGCATTACGTTGGCAGCCTGTAACTTTAAAGTCTCGATCCAATCCACATACATCAACCAAAGTCAACTGTTTTTTATTGGAATCGACGCTGTTTTCCATAGAGGAAGGAAATTGTTTTCACTGTGCTTCTGACTTGTTATAATGCCGCAATACCCTACGGCTTCTTGCGGTTAGACTCCATTAATTCGTGACGTTATGGCGACGCAGCGCATTCGGTATGACGGCCGCTTCGAGAGACGAGCAATGTTGATGGCTGAGGAGCTGGGAAAGTCTGCCGCGGCTCGGTGTCTCGATGTCAACGAGTCTACAATTTGCGGATGGCGGGACCAGTGGCAGGGCCACTTTAAATGCGAGGCCAGTCGGAAAGGCTCTGTGGAACCTGAAGTGGCCTGGTACTGACACCAAATGAAATGTTTGTGCGGCCTTTAGAAGTACTTGCATCTCAAGCAAGCTCGGCAGCACTGAAGACGTCTTCGATTCTCGGGCGATCTCTTCTGGAGTTCGGGTTTTGCGAGACTCTGGTCGTCCCAGCACCGAACCCGTCTATATATACGGCCGACAGCCCTCTTGGTGCTGATAGCGTGCTTAGGACAGCGCCAGAAACTCTCAGTGGTGACGCTTTCAGTGCCAAGTCGCGCGAAATTTTGCGAAAGTTGAAACTATCTAAGAAAGTGATAGCCTGAGAATACCGGCCAAGGAAAGCTTCGTTTCCTCTTCAAAGGACGATGTGTGAAGAGAACAAGTTTCAGAATTGCGATTTCTTGAATAAAGATACCATTTCTTTTTCCGTTCATCTTGCATTACGTTTGCACTTTTATTTTTATTATTTCGCATGACTGGAAAGTCTCCCCTCGCATTACAATCGCGGTCACGTTACATTCAGGTAAATACGGTATTGCACACCAGTTATCAGCCGGCTGCAGTGTGCTCACGTGCCAGCCTGCGTCTGCTTAGGGCTTCTTTTATTCGGACGGTATCGAGAGAGGTGCTCCAATGGCGCTGAACAGCAGCAGGGCACCACCACTGCCAACAGCGTAAACTTGTGTCGTATAATCAGGTTTTTAATACATTATTTCTATAGGCGTTTTGCCGGGACTAAACCAATCCCGTCGCAAAATCCGGGGTCGCATGACCGGGGGATGTATAATCGAGGTTCCACTGTATTAGTATGGTGATCTGATAGTAAATTTCTTACTTTTGTTATCAGCTTTTGACTTATTTTCCTGCCACAGCCCCCTATAGTGATCAAGCAAGTGGTGCAAGACAAGAACCGTGCCAACCGCAGTGCTCCTGAGCGCGAAAAGGGGGCCACCCGTGAGGAGGTGATAGCACGGGTGGACGAACTCTTGGCTTCCTTGAAATTCTCCAATGGCGCTGAACAGCAGCAGGGCACCACCACTGCCAACAACACGACCAACAACAACGGTACCACCACTCCTCCTGGAGGCAGCGACAACGGGCTGCCAGACGAAGCAAGCAGAGCTTTTGAAGCGCTGAAAATCCCCCGGAAGTTCCTTTCGGAGGCCCTGGCACATGCCATGTTGTCCACCCTGGATAAACCCCAGGCTGAGCTGCTACCCCAGATGGCGCTAGCCTACAAGAAGGATGGTGGGGCGGCCTATCTTGAAGCCCTGCAGGCAAGTACAACTCTTAGGAACTCAATTCGTGCAGTTATAAACATGTTAGCTTGTTGCTACTCCTCGGCTCTAACTTGTGAAGGCCAGTATAATCATATAGCACACTCTGCATCTGTTTCAGGGGGGATGCGGGGATCAGTATGCGAAAATCGGGAGAAAAATAGCTTTTTGGAAACCATGCGTTTCGGTGTCTGCAATGCCTAATCTACGCTGTATTTAAAATGGTTTGGCTGAAAACACACTAAAAGTGCAAAAAAATTAATTTGTCAGCGCACAGGGCGAGAAAACAGCTTTAAATCGCCACAGTCACGGAGCCATATCTCGTATTTCCTGCCACAGAGTGCCGCGCCGCCATCTTGGTATCGTTCGAAAGCTGTTTCGCCGTTCCGCTTCTCAATTCGTCGGTCGTCGCTGTCTTTTAATAAATGCACAAACACAAGAGGTCTGCTGGAGGTAGTCACACAGGCCCTCCGATGAAAGCTGGCCTCCGATTGGCTGTCGTGATTGCTCATTGCTGCTGTGGCAGCGGGCAAGATGGCAATCGCAAACCACACCGGCGTCTTCACTTGACACGCCGAATTCTAACTTCTGAGAGCGCCCAGGTTAGTGATGGATCGTCACGCGTTTGAGGAGAAATTTTGGACTAAGTATGCCTTCGGAATACGGAAGCGCAAGCCTCGAATGATACCAAGATGCGGCGCTCGGTGGCGGGAAAGATGAGATGGCTAGGTGAACTGCGGCGATCTTGCGCGAGTTAAAGCGGTTTTCTCGCCATGCGCACTAACAAATTAATTTTTTTGGGCACTTTTAGTGCGTTTTCAGCCAAATCATTTTGATACAGCATAGATAAAGCGTTGTAGATACCGAAATGTGTGGTTTCCAAAAATCAGTTTCTCATGTGATTTTCGCAATCTGATCCCCGCAAGCTGGATAGGAAGGACCTTTGATTAAAGAGCTCCTTGTAGGAGTAGACAGATTTCACAACTTTCGCTATGCTTCCACAAAGCATGTCAGTAATAGAAGTCCTTAGAGGGGCAAGAAGCTTGTTTGTACTGTGACAAACCTGCTTACCTCTAGAGGTCAAAGGCAAGGAGTTCAGAGTAAACGCTAGAGTAGGAGTAAGGTTGAGAAGGTGCAGCCCCGATATTCCTTTTAATTCACAGGAAAAATCCACAATGGCACTGTGCTTGGCATTCACCTCAATGTTGCCTTGGACACAAGTACAGGGGGGAAAGTGCCGCCGAGGACTTATGTCGCCATGGTGCATCCGATATGAACATGGTGAAATTAGTGTATTGCTTGTAGTGAGGTCATTCAAGCAGTGGCTACAATGATGCTGCCTGCTGCTCCGAAAAGTTCAATGCTGCATCATGACACTTTCATTGTCTTGTGTACTGTGTTCTTACTGCAGTGGCATAGTCCAGGGGGGGTATTCTGTAAGAATCCACCTAGTGGACTGTCCATATCGACTTGTCGCCGATTGGCTCCAGCCGCACGAGCGAGAAGGAGACTGGCTGGCTCTTTCTCGCTCATGCAGCTGGAGCCAACCAGCGAAAGCCAAAATAGATAGTCCACTAGGTGGACTCTTGCAGAATAACCCCCCCCCCCCCCCCGCTCTTTTGACATTGGTCTTCGTAGATAACGGCTGCTAGTGAGCTTGCCCAGGACATTTACAGTCGAAACCACGTATAACGATTCCAGATATAACAAGCTATTGCTTATAATGACCACATTTCAGTGCATTTGATTTTCCCATCCTTCCTCCTATTGAAACTGGTTCCACATATGATGACCATTTTTTAAATCGCCGTACTGTTATGAGCGCTTTGAACCTGGTCACGGTAAAAGGAGTGCACTCGCAAAGTACCAAAGCGTATTGAATGTGGCCAAATGCAAAAATGCTTGTGTGCCTAGATTAATTTAAAAAGCTCAACTTGATGAAAAATTTCTCTGGAGCCTTCCCCCTTGCATGCATGCGCGCGCACACACGCACACACACACAATGGCTTGTCTCGTAGCCCTTCTGTCACTATGGGACTTGAAGCCCCATATTTTTGTTTATAAATTGGGTCCGTCATGAAATTGACATGGCTTGAATACAGCTACCTGGATTTTGCAGTATGCATTTGTGTCCTCAATAATGGTGCCGCACTGTGGTTATCCACGCAGGGTAGATAAATACTGCTGTGGTCAGTTTTATGTAAGCATTCTCTTCCTTAGATTCTACTGTCGCCCACCTCGCTGCATAAGTGGGCAGTACTGGCAGTAGCAAGACCTAGCATGTCTCTGTTCAAAGATGGACAGAAAGAATGTAAAATGAAAACAAATCTTTAATATGGCTCCTGACCATATCTTTTCCTGTTGCTGTTAAAGCATCAAAATGCTGTATATCTAGGGTTGTGCGAATAATGGATTTTGAGTTCGAAGCGAATAGTGATCTTGCCCAAATATTTTTTAATCGAATGTCGAATAGTTATTGATTATTATAGTTGAAATGTTTTGAAACAGGTGTTTTTTAATATTTCTTGCAAATAAGTTTCTGAGCATTTATGAACGTTATGAGACAAATAAGTTTCTGATCAATTATGAACGTTATGAGAAATTTTTAAAGGTCAGAAACTGGTTTTTCTAACTTAGTGTCGGACACGGCGGTGAGAAGAGTGCTGGGAACCAGGGCGCCAAGATTGGCAAAGATGACGCCGGCGTATACCTGCATTTCTGGAGCTGGTTGCTCGGTTTCTTTTTCCCGTTGTTAAACAGAGTTCATGAAATTACTACATAATATAGTCAACGTCCGATTTTTGGACTCCCTAGGAGCCGCGAAAATGTCCGAAAGATCGGGCAGTGCGAAAACATAAATGCATGCCTTTTACTGCTCCCAAGGACTCAAATCGCCACAGGCACGTCAGAAATTTAAAGACCTGCCAGTAGACACTTATTAGGCGTGTTGGTGCTCGTACTGAGATAGGAGACGGCGGGTGAATACATACCGTGTCCCGTGACAATTGCCCCTTCCGACTCTTGGTATGCTTCACCGCATAACACTACTGCACTGAGGCGAAGCTGACTTTCGGGAACTGGCATTACACAATGCGTCATGTTTTCCAAGCTTCGAAGCCATTGGCGAGGATCACAACGACTGAGTCGGTGTCATTTCAGTTCGCCAACAGCGGCGAGCTGTTTCAATAAAAAACATGGCACCGAACAGCAAGAAACTTGGTAGTGAACATCGAAGTAGCTAGGCCTAGCGTTGCCGGGGTGGTGGCTACGGCTGCCAGTGGATCTGATTATTAGACAGTAAACAAACTCGCGACCGTTTGCCAACACATTGAAAAGCACAAATATTACGACTGCTCTCGAAGCGAATATCGAATAGCATAATATTCGAAACTACTACTCGAATATTCACACAACACTACATATACCGCATTGATTGCAACGCGCACCCGTTTTCCGTGACAATAAAAAAAAAATCCTTTACAGTACCGGACACCTCATGCTTCTATACAGAAATACAACTTTCTCTCATTTGGAAAAACAAAGATTTACTCCCGATGCACTAAAGTTGCAATGAATAAAGGTCTCAGTTTCACCCGAAAGGTGAAGCATCGCTTGCGATAGCAAATTAGTAGACTGTATACGAAGTAAGGATAGCAGTTTTATTGGCTGTATAAACTTGCAAACATTCGCTTACTAAATAAATTAAGCACGGTGTCACGCGCGCACCAGCAAATGTGAACACATCTCGCTTGTCGGCCGCGGATTGAGCGAATTGACCTTCGTGCTAGCATGCCTCTCACTTCAACGCGACCTATAAGCGGCGAAAACATAGCGCGCGGTGGACTCTTCCCGTCGCAGATCGCTTTCAAGATAGGGCCAAGGCGATCATATCGCCGTAGTGGATCGTCGCAGAATACGTCCTGCTTCGGTTCACTGAAACTTACGCATTGCTTTGCTGGCGAAAATTCTCTCCTTCTGTTTGCGCCAGTCATGCCTGTGATGCTGCCCGATTTCCGTCCGTCTCTGCACACATGGTCACTTTCCTTTTAAATGCGGCATTCTGATGAACTGTGCTCTTCATGCTGATAGAGCAGATTCAGAGAATGGAAAGACAGACGTTAGACTAATGCCTAACCACCGTATTCCACAGTGCAACTTAAGTTGAAGCCCATGCTTCACTTGATTTAAATGACGCCTGTCGTGAACGTGCTGGAGGAAACACAGTGAGCGTCCCGGGCACATTCACGCCAGGCGTCGCTCAGATCAAGTACAAGCATGGGCTTCAACTTAAGTTGGGTTCTTGAATACGGTGGTAAGCACACGTCATTGAGTTTCTCAATATAACACCTAGAGGATAAACTGGCGCCACCGTCTAGTGCGAGTTTCTTAAAGGGCGCTGTGCCCTCATGGGAATGACGGGATATGTGTCTGAGAGGCTTGTGTTGGCTGGTGTTGAACGAGGCTTCGTCTAAAACGTGGATATGGCTAAACAAATAATGCGTTCTTAAAGTAAAATCTACATAAAAAGTTTTCATTCACCCATATTACATCTCTCAATAAAGTTTACTCGCCTACAATGCAGAATCAAGCGAAGAAAAGCAAGAACAGACAAGTTGTTCCAAAGCGAGCAATAATCTTGTCGTCTGCCCTCCAACTTTAGCGGCCAGCTGGTACTTTTTACGTTTCATATAATTATGCATCGAATAGTTAAGTCCTTATAATTAAACAAAACATGTTTTTGTGTAATAAAGCTAAAGCAGATTTTTACGTGCTGTTTTAGCAGCAAATGAATCATTGTGACAGACAGAACGGTGCTAGCCAGGTGCGTCTTCAAGGCAGAACGGCTCTCCAAGAACGATGCCAATCCGCAGTCACAATATACCGGCATTCCCATGGATACCACAGCGCAGCAGCGCCAGTTTTCCCTCTAGGTAATGTAGTGAGAAACTCTATTGCACACGTACTACAGCTAAGGAGGAAGCTACATCAGCTAGGCTAGAGTGTAGCTAGGCTCGAAGCGCATGCGAGGTGGCCATTTTGAAATGTCAACGACTGTATGGTAACACAGATTTAGGGTCGTACTCGATTCTAGCAGGCACGCAATTTTTGCACCTGTTTTATCTGGAAAAAAGTGCGCGTTAGATTCGAGTAAATATGGTAGCTACGGTAAAAATAAGTACAATTGATGTTGCTCATTTTGGTGACCCTTCATTGTGCAGGAGGTGTTTGGACGCATGTCAGCACTAGAGGCGGAGATGCCCCTGGTGAAGAGCATGGTGGCAGGGCACGTGGCTCGTGGTGTGGCCAAGGGTCTCATCACCCTCTCTGATGTGGCGAGCGCATTGCCCCAGGGCCAGCACTACCCGCTGTTCCTCCTGGTGCTACAGCAACTGGCTCGCACTCAAGGCCGCCCCTGGCTCACCCAGGGACTGGCACAGGCCAAGGTGGGGAAGCCTAGCAAACACTTTCTTGTTGGCTATTTGAATGCACAGGGTATGCTGCAGGCAAGTTTTACCAAGCTTCATTCCATGGTGAAATTTTCGAATACCCTCAAGTATTTACTTGATGGCCATGCCACTAAAGTAGTATTATGACTAATGTGCGTGGCTTGCCAATATGATGCAGTCTGGCATTTGTTGCATCATGAAGTTGAGCGGTTTGGTGACAGATTAGGGAATGTATGGAGAAAGCATGGAGAGCATATTTATGTGATGCAACACGAAAAATGAAATCTGGTACTTCTTTTGAGGGTCTCTGAGAGGCGAGAACTGTTGCAGGACCCTTCGGCTTGTAGCAACTGTGGGACGGCATGTGGCAGAGATTGTCGTTTAAGGGCGCGTTGGTGGTGCACCTTTGCAGGTTGACCTAGAGTCACTGCTTCCTGAGGGCAACCGGGGCCCTGAGCGTCTGGCAGAGGTCTTGGAAGATCGGGGCCTGGGCTTCCTGCTGCCCCGGCTGCAGGGTGATCTGTGGCGGCAGCTGAAGGCAGACCCCAGTGCTACAGCCCTGTACCGATGGATTCGAGACTCTGTTGACCCCCAGCAGCAGACCCAACCGGCCTTTGTGCATGCCTTGGTCACTTGCCTGCTGCGTTACATCCTTGGCCAGACCACCATGCCCCAGCTGCTCAACACCAACCAGGGCAGCAATGACTCAGAAAATAACGAGGTAGGCACCCCCCCTCCCCCTTTTCTCTTTCTCCATGTTTTGCCTAAGTTGCCTGCCTGCAGCCAACTTTCTGTGGCAATGAAGGGAAAGCTATATGGTGGACCTTCTCATGTATTACTACACCAAGTACAGTTAAAACTCGACATAATGAACTTCAGTATAATAAAATTCTCAATATAATGAAGTATGAATCACGTATTAAAAACCTGTATTTAATGCATATAGGTGCATATTTAGTGTTTAGATTGAGTTTATAAACCAGGGACGACTTGCTGCCTTCACATAGATTGCCCACTATAAAAGCTCCATATAATACCGTTTGCAATCTTTGATAAATCTGCTCCAAAATGCATTTTTGGCTGCTCCGAAAGCTGTTTTGAAAGGGCATGGACCAGTAACGTCACTGTTGAAATCATCCACCTAAGAGAAATGCGGAGCTATAAAGGAAAACCCCCATGCATACCTGCCAGCACTCCCAATTTTCCATTTTCATCCCTCCTTCTGATTGTACGAACAGGACTTGAAATCTCCCAGAAATTGGGACTTCATAGAGCAGCATTATTTGCAGCGATATGTATAGTGTGCAAATTTTGGCCATTTTGTAAGTTTGTATGGGTGTGGAAAGTATCTTGCATAAAGTCGAACTTTCAGATTCTTGCGCATCAGGATCTGCCATTTGTCTAGCTACACCAGAAGAAAGCCAATCAGTGTAGCCAAGTGAATCTGAAATGAATCGGCACATGCAGTTGAAATGTGGGGTCTCGCACGTGCTCTTGGAACAAAGGAACGACAAAGTGGTGCAAACAATCAAAAGGGCATTTATTGCACCTTTCAGACACTATACCTACCTGCTAGCTGAATTACTGCCCATAGAACATTCCAATGGGCGCTGGACGTTCTTGGTGTCTCACAGGAGACCAACCACCGCGGGTTCGAGCTTAGCAAGCCACAGGGCCGCGTCAGCCGTCACCTCCAGCACCGCTCGCGCGCTGAGCTCGGAGGCCGCAAGGGGCTACCGAGTGACGCACGCAAAAACACAGTAAAGCCCTGAGTTGACGGAAACCGTTTATTGAATCTGTCAGCACCATCACTGCACAAACGCCCGCGCGGCGGGGAACCAAAGGGGTCCTGCACCAGGGCGAAAATACAATAACAAGCGTCTATAGCACGTCGCGGCGAGAACACAGGCTCAAGCTGGGACACGCCGCTAGGAAAAGTCCCGGTGGCTATGCTACTTGCTCTGGTGATAACCAATGGGTCAACTCGCGAGAGTTCGGGCAATATCCTTCGGCTTCGGCTTAGGCTTTCGGCAAGTGCAGCTCGGCGTGGTAAGACCTAGCGAGAGCGCTAGGCACCGCTCGTCGGCTTAGCGTCGGGGAAAGGATCAGCACAAAGTATGCGCTCCCCGCATGGGCAGCAGAGGGCACCTTGCGCTGAGCTCCAGTCCGAGTCGCAAAGGTGTAGGCGGACGAGAGGAAAGCATGTACGTACCGTGCGCTGGTCCCGGAGAGAAGAGAGCCACGCTCCGCCGCTAGTAGCCGAAACGCGGCCGCCGTGACGTCAGCGCCCTGCCCTCACCGCTAACCGCGGCATGCGCAGCGCCACCGCGGGAGCCTGTTAGGCGGCGCGGGCGGGGAATAAAGGCGAAGGACGGCAGACCAGGTGAAGCCCGTGCAATGGTGCCGGTGCCTTCCTCAATCCCCACAACGTTGGACAGGAAGGCAGACTCACCGTGACCAGATAGTGAGCGAATATGTTCACCTGCATGCTAGACACTGTCTAGTCGTTCACGTGTACGATCACGGGAACGATGGCGCATTCGAACGATCAGTGTTGTCCATTAGTGTCATGCTCCTAAGCCTTCTCGGTACGGTCCTGCGAAGTGGGTTGGCGCACGCACGAAGCGTTCGCACTGCTCGCCGACCCCAAATTTATCTTTGTTTGATAGTTCAAATCGGACAGAAGCTGTTTCACCTTCAAAATTGGAGGTGTCTCAATATTGTTATGAGAAATCGGGGAAACATTCTGCAACATCTTTATTGGGAACATACCAATAATATCTCAAGAAAATGCACTTCTCTGCACACTGGCTTATAGAGATCTCAGTCGCTTCCGTGGCAGCAGGTTCCAAAGTTTGCTTCAAATGGTGCTGAAAAGTGTGGTGATGCATCCCACGGTGGGTCAATCCCATTGCCACAAATACGTCATTCATTTGGCCATTTGCTGTAGTCATCACCCACATAGCCAAGAGGTTGATGTCGAATGAGTTGCATGTCTTACCATCAACTCAGGGGCGAGCTCCATCCGGCCGCAATGTCTCCACTACTGTCGCAAACAGTTAACTTCACTGCGAGACCGTAATCGCAATCGCCCCTCGCTAGTTGCTCTGGTTCGCTGCACGTTTCGTATCGTAGAACTTGGAGTGAGTAGAGGGATTTCAGGTTCACTATCATGTAAGGAGCAGCAGGCTGATCTGACGCAGTCGCTGCATCGCTCGCTCGTCTCTGTGAAAGGCTCAACCTTCCGTGCCGTTAGTGGTACCGATAAAAGCCCCTCAAGTGCAGCCTTTTCATGGGCGCACGCCGATAAGTAACAACGGTGTAGATTTTCGCACGGCGCGCGCTGTCACAGGAAGCGTCCTCTCATACCTCACAGTCACCCATAGCATCGCTGTTTATCCTAACGCGGCCAGAGTCCATGCTGTCGGGGGAAGCAATCTCGTGTACACCCCTGTCTCCGATAACATTGACGTTTACGCTTACGCGGGCGGAGTCCACACCACGCACGCTTTCCGGGGAAGCATCCTACCGAGACGGCATTATCAGGCAATGTCGGAGCCCGATTATTCCTCGCATGCTCCCGCGACGCAGTAGCAGCTCCAACACGCTTTCTGCCCCTGCCTTCCTTTCGTGTATGGCCTCTTGGCTAAGATCAGAACTCCTTTGCACCGCTGGGCATGGTGACCCACACGATCACAATGGGGATAACACACCTTCGCAAGAGCAATACCTCTTAATAGTGGCGGCATGTAACACTAGCTTCCCTAGCCAATAAAAAAACTGCCATTTTGGTCGCGTGTGCCAATAAACCAATAGAATAACATGCTGTGCATTATTTTGTTGCTTTTTTCGCTTTTGCGTGGTGAGCATGGTTGCTTACTGAAAAAAAAAATGAAGCACTGGAAACAGCTTTCGAACAAGACCAAAATGGCAGTGGTGGAGCACGTAGTTCATGAGCTGCAGATGGTTGAAATAGGGTGAATTTAGACTTCAATTTAAAGGTCCGCGTGCTTGCATTTCCTGTATCTAACTCCTAAAACTAAAATAACAGTAATTTTGAAACCAAGAGCATTTGTTTCTTAAAAGCGAGCGGCGAATGGAGGTCTTGCTTTTTGGATTGTAGAGAGCGAGCTGCACACCAATTCCAAGCTCGTTGGCAATCTCAATCTTCTTCGTGCCCTTTTTAACTTGGACAATGATTGCAGTCTTGTATCAAAGAATTCCGACGGAATTTTCCTTACAGGCTGCCAAAGACGACGGTCCAATTGCTGCAGACCACACTGCGTAAACACAAGCATGTGCACGGTACAAAGCTAGTCATGTGTGGATGTGCCCTCCGCTATTCCGCAATTATCGTTCGGCATGCCACACAGGTACAGTCGAGTCTCTTTAATTCGAACACGCTTAATTCAAACTGCCGGTTTATTCGAACTGACGCTCTGGTCCTGTCAAAGTTATGTGTATTTCAATGGGCGAAAACGCTCGGTAATTTGAATGCGAAAGCATTGCGGCGGTTAATTCGAACATACTGTGGACCGACAATGCTCTCAGCAGCGCGCCAAATAATGCGGCGGCGCCTCCGACCGCATTGCTCCGACACCGCCATAGAGCAAAAGCTTAGGAGAGACCCCTTAATGCAGCGGCCAACGAACTGCCCATGCCGGCAAACGCTCGCTTCCCGATAACAGCAGAAAACGAAACTTCAGGGAGCGGCCTAAGCTGGCACTGGACCGGTGGCGTCGGCACCCACGCCGGCAAACGCTCGCTTCCCGATAACAGCAGAAAACAGCAGAAACGAAACTTCAGGGAGCGGCCTAAGCTGGCACTGGACCGGTGGCGTCGGCACCCACGCCGGCAAACGCTCGCTTCCTGATAACGGCAGAAAACGAAACTTCAAGGAACGAGCTAATCTGCGCTGAGCCGGCTGTACCGGCGGCGGCAGTGGGCGCGCACGGAGATAGTCGAAGGTGAGGGAGTTGAGAGAGAGGGCGAGGGGAGCCACCGAAGCGGCGGAGTTGCCGAGGCCAAATCCGCTTTCCTGCCACCCTACTCCCTCACCTTCGACGGTCTCCGCACTGCGCATGTTGGCACCGTCCGCTCCCTGAAGTTTCGTTTTCTGCCGTTGTCGGGAACCGAGCGTTGGCCGGCGTGGGGCGCAACTCTCTATGCGCTTGCGCACCGCGAAATTTCACAACTCGCACCGTTCGTTCATCTTGCTATGGGGCTCGAATACTTCAAAAATACATCCTTCCGTTAATTCGGACAAATTTTCAGGCCCCTTAGATTTCGAATTATCGAGATTCGACTAGTTCTGCTTTGCGTTAGCCCATGCCATGATGGCACACATAAATGTGCTTGCTGTGATGTCCTCTCCGCTTCATTTTTTATTTAAAATTTATATTACAGTTCTGGTCAGAACACTGTGCAGTTGTCACCTGTTACAAAGTATAAACCATGATCGTCGCTCTCGCCTGTAGTCTGGTGCAACTGAAGCGCAGCTGTCCTTTTTTTTTTTTTTTTGTAAACAAAAATGGCGGCTGCCGCGCAAGTGCGCTGTGGCTGTAGTTTACTCAATTTAAGGGCACAACCACTGCGTTTGAGTAGTTTTTGGATACTGTTAGCGTAACATTATGTAGACAATATGCAGACTGCCGTTTCATAAAATTTTGTTAGTGTGGGTTTGTTGTCAAAAACAAATTTAGTTTTCGGCGAAATATGAAATTGACTCGTTAAGCCATGGGTTCTCAAAGTGGTTTCCGCGGAACCCAGGCTCCTCCTCGGGGTTCTGCGCTCGCCAAGTCCGCATTGCCGTAGTCATCAGCGGCGATCATGCGTGATAGCAACGCCGGAACGCTTCGTGTGTAATTGTGCCTTTAAAGCCTTCATTCTTGCGTTTATCACCGCGCATAACACCACGTTGGCGACTGGCTATGTGCCTTCATAACTGCGTAGTCGCCATCCATGATCGCGTCAATACCCACCACTGTTTCGTTTGCAGCGGTTGCGGCAAACTATTTTAGTTTTGCGTGGCTTCAAAAATGCGTAGTCTCTGCCTATGAACACGGCGATAGCGACTGCCACTTCGTCTGCAGTTGTTGCAGCAAACGGTAGTTTCATTTTGCCTTGGTGCGTGCGTCGGCTGCCTGCCTTCAGAACTGCAAGGTCACCGTCGATAGCAGCCGTGGTTTCGTCCGCAGCGGTTGCGGCAAACAGTACTTTCGCTTTGGCTCAGTTCAAAGATGTAGACGGTGCGCTTCATCATCTACATCACAATGGACTTACAATTTGTTCTTGACCAGCTCACTGGCTAAAAAATTTAGAGCAGAAATTCCTCCGGGAGTTGTCTAAGTATGCGTAAGCATTCTGCCACTTCCTCATCTCCACGCAGCCAGGTGTCGTTAGTGTTATGGCACTTGATCCGGCCGGTACAGACGACAGCACTGCAGCGACAGACTGGTCAGGACGGAGGAGCAAGGTGCATTGATAACACACGCAAAGTACTGCAGGTGGCGGCGCCATGTGTGCTAATGACAGTCCGATCATCATAAGCTGTTATTGCTCTTTTTTAGCTCCTTGTCCATCCGTGCCGAACCATTATGAAATCCGTGATCAACTAAATCCGGCGGCGGCACGGACTGATCAAACGTACTCTGGCACGGCCGCGCGGACCGTATCTTAAAATCGATCTGTGAAGCGGACAGACAGTGCTGACTGCTGACAACTCCGCATGCTGTTTTCGCCGCTTCATTTGCGTTGAAGCGCCAGGCGGCACGAGGGTAAAATTGCTCCCTGCTGCGGGCTCTATCTTGAAAGCAATCGTCTTACGCGAGGGCCGAACGGACTGACGCACAGACAGTTTTCTCGTTGGGAAAGCTTAGAAATGCTTACGCATTTAAAAATAATGTGCGCGCGTCGCAGCCGCGCTGCGCAAGAAATCGCGAGGCCTTCATCGCTGCGAGCCTCGCGATACGAGATGACGAGAACTGCAGTTTCCGCACTGCTTTTGTGCAAAAATAGAAACAGGATGTGCCAATTCATTCAGTTAAATTCATTCATGCAGGCATTTTTTTTTCTTCATACCCGCGATTATTCGGCATTCGGTTAAATCAAATTTGGAATTTTTTTCGGTCTCTTGAAATCTGCATTAACGAGGTTTTGCAGTATGCAAAGTAGTCGACTCTAATCCTCAGACTTCTTGTAATAAAAGGTATAAGTCTCCCCGTGCGATATGCTCTGTAAACTCATTCTTTCTCGTCATGTCTTGGTTGCGATGCTGTCTTGTCTTGGCTCATGATGATTGCACCCAGTTTGCACCACGTGCGTGGCACGTCACCATAAAAAAAATATCCTGTCCACCACCACCACCGTTGGTCCCAAAAATGTTGCACGGTAGGCCTAGCATCTTTACTTAGGGCAGGGGTTCCTTGGGGACCCGCCGCGGTGGCTTAGTCAGCTAAGGCGTTGCGCTGCTAAGCACGAGATCGTGGGATCGAATCCCGGCCGCGGCGGCCGCATTTCGATGGAGGCGAAATGCAAGAACGCCCATGTGCTTGCGTTGTAGTGCACGTTAAAGAACCCCAGGTGGTCAAAATTAATCCGCAGCCCTCCACTACGGCGTGCCTCATAATCAGAACTGGTTGATTCTCTGGGCACGTAAAACCCCAGAAAGAAAAGGGTTCCTTGGCACTTGACGAAGCTTAACAGGGTTCCCTGGGGTCAACATGCTTGAGAACCCCTGCTTTAAGCGATCGCGGAGGATTCGAAAATATTTTGTTGCAGTGATGATTTCGTCGCCTCGGGATTTCATTATTGCAAGTTTCGACTGTAGACCACGACCGGCCCGTGGTGGCGGCAGTCAAGCATGAGTTTTGTGTAAATGCTGGCATGGGCTTCATGTATACCGAATACATTTTCATGTTGCTAGCAATGTTGCTGCTTCGCATCGGGTCATTCAAATGAAATGAACTGTGTCCTGTTTGTTATTGCACTGCTATCTTCCTTCCCTCTGCTGGACACATCTGCTGGTCTGGAAGTTGGCAGGTATGCATGCGTGTTTTTTAAATGGGAAGCTTCACAGTTGATTAAAACCTTGGAAATACCTGCATCGGGGCAAATTATGCTTGGGACAAAACTGCGAAGCTGTTGGAGAAACTTGGATGGGTGTCCCTTATTTAGGCACTTCCTCCAGCTTGCAGATTTCCTCTGAACTGGTTTTATTTTCTGCCTTGTGCACACAGAGCGCCGTGCAGCAGCAGCAGAATGCGGCAGCGCCCGAGCGTGCCCAGCTGGACAAGGAGAGGGAGCTGCTGGAGCGGTACCAGGCCTTGCTGCGGGCCTTTCTCGGTGAGCGGTCAGCCTTGCAGCTGACCGCACTGTACGCCCTGCAAACCCTGTGGCACTCGCTGGGCTTCCCCAAGGGCATGCTGCTGCGCTGGTTTGTGCTCCTGTATGACATGGAAATCGTCGAGGAGGAGGCCTTCCTCAAGTGGAAGGAAGATGTCAACGACGACTACCCGGGCAAGGGCAAGGCCCTCTTCCAGGTGGGTTTCTTTGGCTAGTGGTGGTTATTATACAGCCGAATCCACTTAAAATAATGCTAAAGTGGCAAGTGGCTCTGTCTTGCTCTGAGGTATCCATCTGGGAATCATCAGTGAATTCCACAGTTCCAGCACCTTTTGAAAGTTCTCCAGGCCTGGAATGAAAGAACCATGTGCACCATTCTGACATATTGCTCTAACTTGAGAACCAGTGAACATAACTGCATGAAATGCATGAAATTTTGTATTTCTACTAATGCTTTTGCTATGAGTCTATTCTGAAAATTTCAATGATATCTCAATAAACAAAAAGGTTGGTATCCGAGGGTAGCCTCCCCCCTTTACTCAAATAGAAATGATTAATTACTGAGAATGTTCTCGCGATCATGAAATCGGCCAGTAGAGTTAGTAGGTCCAGCTGCTTGATTATGATGACATTTCATGACGATATTGCGAAAGCGAGAGCAATTTTTCTGTTTTTGACACAATTGTGGATTCCCTGCTGCATGCAGTGCAGTGATATTTGGCTCGCATGTTCATAGTAACCTTTACGACAGATCAGCAAGTTTTTCTTGCTAGGTTCAAAAAGTGTTTCAGGGGCGCTGGGGGCTCCTTCCTGCTCCTTTTTAGCAGATAGGAAAGGATGGATGAAGCACACCGCTCTACTTGCCCTGGTTCGGTCTCTGCTTCCCCGACATCTTTCCTTGTCATTTCATGGCTCATTGCATTACAGTAGCCAGCGACGCACCAAACCTTCAGCTTGGGCTCGGGTTTGTCTGAAAAGCGTCCAATGGGAGTGAGATTTAGTTCTAAACTCTCGTTCATTCAGATTATTTGGCCACACATTGTTATTTTGGACAACTGTCTGAGCTTTGCGGGAGCGGAGCACTGCAAATGTGCGATGCAGAAGTGAAAAAAAAAATGACGGGTAGCGTCCAAGAGAAAGCGGCGGAATCTGCATCGCCATAGTCATCAGCAGAAATCGTGCGTGGATGACTGCAACAACTTCGTTCCTACTTGTGTCTTTAAAAAGTCTTTAATCTTGCATTTAGCACCGCACGTATAACTGCGTAGTCGCCATCCATGATCTTGTCGATAACGACTGACCGCGGTTTTGTCCGCAGCGGTTGCGACGTTTCATTTTGACTTTCTGCAAAGCTGTATAGCTTAAGGAGCACTGGCTAAATCGTGTAAAACAGAGGATGTGTTAGGCAACCAGTTCACTGGTGAAAAAAAAGTAATTTCCATGTGCACATGGTTGTGAAAAGTCTCGGATTACACATGCCACGAAGGAAGTCGCGAAGCCTATGCTGCTGCGAGCACTGATGAGTCGTGTGATGACAAGAATTGCGGCTTCCGCACTGTTCTTGTGCAAAATAGGAAGATTTGCTGATTCATTGAGTAAAAAGCGTGTTGACATAGTAAGCATTTGTTTAGTGTTTTCTTGATACCCTCAATAATTTTGATATTCGGTCCCGTGAAATCCAAATTAACAAGGTTTTACTGTAATTTATAAATGATTTAGCTAAAGTGAAATTTTGTTGCAGTGGGCTATGTACTGGTGTCTTTTACTCCTGTTTTCGTTAAATGGAAAAAAATACCCTCAAGACTTGTAGCGCCCTAAATATTTTATTACAACAGCTTATCTAAATCCAGTTTTGTTTCTGCTGTCGGGATGTCATTACGCAGAAGACGGTCACGTGGGAGCTAGACATTGCTATGTTTTGGCACTTGCTTCGTCTGTCTGCTGTGCTGCTACATCAGCCCTAACGGGTAGTTGCATAGGAAGGGTTCAACTGAGCAAGCCTCAGAAATGCCAGAACGTCGCAATGTCCTGCTCCCCCACATTATAACCATCTCTGCCTCATGACGGCACAACACAGTAACCTCCCTGAAAACGAAGCTGGCTGTAGAAAAGCTGTTCAGTAGTACTAAATTATTTAGGGTGCTCGAAGGCTTGCCAGTACTTTGAAGGCAAGGTCATAGCTGGCTTCACATGGGTTTCACGTGAAATATCTGGGATCTGGCTATCTTGTAACCACTTCAAAAAAAAAAAAATGGTAGGTTAGGTGACTTGATGTGGTAAGAACATAAAACATGCATCAAATAGAACACTTGGCAGTAGTCGGCAGCTAAGGATATAATCAAAAATTAATTAGTCTCGGAGTGGGATGTGAGTGCCTGTGTCGCTGTTGCTGTCTGCCCTGCCACTGTCATGTGCCATTATCACTGTTTATGGGGGGGGGGGAATAATTATTTTCATACATTCTCATTTTTATTCCTCCAATTTTAGCAATTGGAAAAAGATTTAACCTGCGCAGTTTATCTTCACAAAATGCAATTTAATCATGGTCATTCTCTGACAGTTTTTTTTTTTTTTTTTTGCTCGCAAGATGTCCTTCGTGCATTCCACTGCACTTGATATTCTGCTCCACAACCGTCATGAATGGGGTGGTGGCCTATGCCTCTGCTAACCAACTACACCAGTTCTTCCTGTGAGGCACACGTCTCTGGAATATCAATACGAGACATTTCTGTTGCCACTGGCTTAGCATGTAAAGCAGCTTTGACAGCTCTCGTAATGAGAGCAGTGCATTGTTGTTGTCAACCTACATGAAAACTTTGGTGCCGTCGCAGAGAACACTGTATTGGTTGTTCTATTTCATTATGTGCAGGCAGTTTTGGGTAAATACTGTGAATGAGGAAGTGTAGTGAGAAATTAATTTAAGTACTGCATGGAAATTTAATTTTCTGCTGCTCATTATTGTGCAGGTGAACCAGTGGCTAACCTGGCTGGAAGAGGCTGAGGAAGAAGAGGAGGAAGACGACGAAGACTGCTCGGATGAAGGAGACAACTGAATGTGCTGCCAGCAGGAACCAATAAAAAGCGAGGAGGCAGTCAAAGAACGACACTCCGCTCTCAAAAAACAACTGCGTAAAAAGAACCCTGCATCTTCTGTTCTCAGCTCCCCCACCTTCACTTTTTGTTTCCATTGCGTGCCTTTCTGTTCCAGATCTGCCACTCTTTCCTGTCCACTCACTCTCTCTCAAGCCCTTGCGCCTTCCTTAACATCCTCGCAGGGCAGGAACAGTCACTTTTTTAAAAGAAAGGCAAGCAGTTGAGGCTGTAAGCTGAGCTCTTTTTAAACTGGAACGCATTGTTTTGATCTTAAAACAAGCAAGGACTTCGCTAGTGGGGCCCCCACCTGTGCATGTGGGACAGCCTTTCTACGATTGGGATGAATAAAGCTTTCCCTTTTCTATCTTGCAGAGCTCTTGTTCTCTTCCGCAGGGTGCTTTAGTGGCAAGGCAGCTTCACAAGCTGTCTTGCGTAACTGGCATACCTGTGACTAGTTGTACTGCTTAGGCATATAATAGCCAAGCCCATGGAACATTCTTGTGGAATTGCTTCTCCTATGCACCACTGGAACAGCTGCAGGCAGTTCATATTTCTTGTAACCTTGTCTTAAGGTTTAACACAGTTGCAGGCACATTGGGTGCAGCTGTGTCTGGACCACCATTCTGCGTATGTAGCATAATGGGCAACTTGGTTGCAACTACAACGGTAATCGAACTTACTCGTGGCAAGTTCGACTTGGCTGGTAGCAGCTCGTGCTACTTCTAAGCGTGCATGTCTGTCATTGGTGTTAGGCACAAGATCTACACAAGCGCCTTTTATGAAGTATGATCTTGCCAAGTGCATTGTGTATATGGGCGAAAAGGTTCTCTTCTCCATTATGAAAAAATGGGCTACCAATGTGTTCTCACATTTCTGGAGACAGTTTTAACACTAAATACACAGCTGGAGATGTGCGAATATCGCAAAAGACTAATTGTGCTTGGTGAGGCCACATCTTCAGTTTTGCTTGCAAGACATCGGCCTTTTCTGTCCACTGTGGCATGCATTTGCATTTTGGTACTTGAACTTATTCCTTGGAACTTTTTATTCCTTTCATTACCTGCTCACAGAATCTGGCTCAAATCTTACGTGTGCAGAGGGCAAGATTTTCCAGACCAGATGGGTTTCAATAATATTTGGCGAATGAGATAAACCACACATGTAATAATTTAGAGTGTCTGGATATAATGTAAAACTTTCTGGATTAAGAAGAATGGTACACATCTTAAGTAAATAACTTGGGACTGAAGGGTTACACTAGTTTACGCTAGGTATCTGTATTCCTAATGATTGCCATATTTAATTGAGCCATGGTTTGATCTCACTGTGGCGATATATTTAGCTGAAAGAAACCAGGTGTTCAAAGTAGCGTATGCAAGTAACGCTCATGTTCCACAAGTATTTCACCTTGCTGAACGAATGTGCGATAGTCAAGTCGCTTTTTTTTTTTTTCTCTCGTTTGTTTCTTTTTTTCGCGTGTTATATCCGATAAACGAGATGAGCTATGCGTTATGCGCATCTGGTCTACCCAAAATCCACCGGCGGAGGCTGGGGGATAACGGCTAACTCGCGCTTGCCCCGCGTTGGTAGCGTTGGCGCCCGCGTCGCGTTTGGGGAAGTGCGCCGGACGGCGCATGCGCAGGCGGCCCTCCGGGTGAACGCCTCCCTTCGCGTCGTTTCGTGGTGGTGTTCCGCTCCCGCTTGCTTGCGTTTCGCCGTAATCCCAGTGCTCGCTGCGCTGTGGCTCGGAATTACTCCGCCATGCCGTACACCATGGACGTCGCCACTCAGGTGAGTCTCGGCCAAGCGCTCGCGGCAGACCCGAGCCCGCGGAGTCGACGTCAGGGAGCGCCCACAGCTGTTTCGCGTCGGGCCAGAGCCGCGAAACGGCACGCGCCTGTTTGGCTGCGCCGCAGGGCGATGGCGTCCCGGGAGTCCGCGGATCGATGCCAGCTCTTCCGCATCCCACCACGTTTCGCGGGCGCGCGCTCGGCCCAGCTTCGCGCGCCGACTCCCCTCTCTTTCCCATTTCGGTCGCGCGTTTGTATTTTGGGGGTCTGACGACGAGGTGGGAGCGGCTTGTTTACTGCTTCTGGCAAATCGAGACCGCAAAAGGCGCGCCCTAGTTCCCTATTTGGCGCTAGGCGTTAGCTTGGCGTGTGTCGGGCGCTGGACTTTGGAACATGGATGACGGAGAGGGAGAGTGCTCTCTGGACCAGACGTTCTTTTTTTATGCTACCCTCGTTCTTGACACATCGAAGTGAGCAGCGGCGCGGGGAGAGACGTGTCCGAATGCGTCGCGCTTTTCAGGGCCCGATGACGTCACGACCCAGTTGAGAGAACGCACTGCAATGATGCGTGTCCCGCTAACCTTGACAGCTTAAACGAGATCGCTTCACGGTGGCAAGCTATATTAAGTAGCTAGGACTTTGGCACATTCGAACAGGTGAGCCTGTTTCTAGACGTAATTGGTGTCGCTTTTTGTGGCTTGGGCAGTGGTCGACTGTTTTTGGTTAACGCCCTGGCGCCCACTTTCTCAAAGAACGTTGCAGCGGCATTTAGTTTCTTCACGATGAAATATGCGTATGCTCTGTCGTGGCTCGCATGATTCTTCGCTGCTTACAATACTAAACTCCATAACACGGCAATGAGCCACCTACGTTTGCCAGAAAAACCGCAAGTATGAGTACAGTGATTGCGACCTATGCCTCGTAATTTGTATACGTTAAGAGGACAAGTCCCTTTCACGACTTCGTTTCCTTCTGTCAACGTTTCGTACTAGAAGCTCGATGAGATTCATGATCTCGGAACTGTATTGACATGGAAATTCATACGCATTTCAGAAGTTGTAGACTATTGGCTGTAGATGCTAATCATAATTGCCCTGGCACTGGCTTGTTTTAATGTGAATCGTGACCATAGGATGTTGCCGCCGACTATTTTAGCCTACGGTTGCGGAGAACGCGATCAGGTTAGAGATAAAAGTTCACAATTCAAAGCACGGATTTCATCTGCAGAGCTATCTTTGATCCACTTGATTCCTTTCTTTCGCCTGTCGGCATATACATTCCTTAGAAAATTATACCGTTTGGGGCTCATCCTGTTCTCAAGCAATAATCCGCTGCGATATAGCCCAGGGGCTATGGCGTTGAGCTGAGGTCGCAGGTTCTACGCATCCCGGCCGCGGCGGCCGCATTCAGATGCGGGCGGAATGTAGAAACCCTCGTTTACCGTGTACTGACTGCGCTGGTCAGTAATAACCCGCAATCTCCCACTATGGCGGGCGTCATAATCAGGTCGTGATTCCTGCACGTAAGACCCCTGAACTTAATAAAATTTTGAATTTATATTCCTAAGCAATAATCGCACACTACCTGCGCAACGGTTGTCGGTACTGTTGTCGGTCAGCTAATTTTTGTAACTTGATCAGCATCCAGTGAGAAACGTTTCATAAAGAGCACGTACTACCTTCAGCTGGACGACTTTCGTTTATGCCGATGCAGAACGTAATTGAGCGAGCTGTGGGTAGTTAACAGTGCACGGGAAGCATATATCTCGCCATTCTATAGTTTCGTAGTCCCATCTGCTGGGACTACAGAAAGGTCAGCATGAATATGTGTACTGTCGCAAATTGCGAAACTTGAAGTGCGGCGTGATCTTTGAGTTCTCCGGTGCAGAGTTGAACTTCCAAAACGCAGTATAATTTTTACATTCCCTTAGCCACTGCGATATCTTTACCAATTTTACCTGCTAACTGAATCAAATGCATGGTTAACAAACAGCTGCTGAAGCTCTTTCTCTGCCACGTGATAGGACATGTAAAGAAGTCCTTGACTTCGCCTCGAAGACGCCCCTTAAATGGCTTCGAAGACGTGAAGCGTTAAAGAAGCGACCACGAGTCTTCTAAAACTGGCTGAACCATTTTCCCGTCCCGGACTTGGGCTGTCTTTAGAAGAACAGTGCGTATTCTGACAAGAAAAAGAAAAGCTATATCATCACTGAAGGCAGGTCATATAATTGAACTAATTCCTTAATTTATTCACAGACATAGTGGGAAAAATTTTGAAGAAAAAAGAAGCAAGGGGGTGGGGTTGGTGGGACGAACTTGTCAGTGTCAACTCACCGTAATGTGAAGAGTTCATTCACTATGAAGCCTTCTTGAGATCCTCGCAACAGGGAAGGATACGCTCCCGATGAAAGAATTCGTGGTCGTGTAATAGTCGGGCCTATCAACAGAGGTAACTATATATGCGATATACATATATAGCCCTGCATGGCATGTGTCGCCTTCTCAAAGTATATGCTTTTAAACCTTCTGGGGAGTTGCATACATCACTCTAATAAAGAGCTTACGACGATATTGTATACTGTGGGCCCTAGTAATCATACGCTTCGAGCTTGCACAAGAGGTGACGGCACGAGCTCAGGACGTTGCCAATCGTTTACCTGCTGTGTTTATGGATATATTTCCAACGTGTACAAATGCGTTCAACAGGCAGTCATCATTACTGTCAAATCGCAATGGCGTACCTTGCGCTTCCTCAACGAATGCATTATTCGAGTTCTGCGGATGTACCCTGAGTGAAGAGGCACATCTCACGGCGTACTGCAGGGAATTATCATCTCCCTTTTTCTTCAATATACATTCATTCAGCATCGCAGAGGGCGGTCTCCAACAAGCATTTTGCTGAAGCCGAACACTATACTGTAAATTTATGCGGGTAACATTCGTGCATGATTATCTGCCTGGGCCCCAGAAACACAGTGCCATATCACGAATGCTTGAAGAGGCATTCTCTTCAAAACGAGCCTGCCTGACCCCTCGTGCCTCTTAGTATCAGCTGGGAAGTCATTTGTTCTTTCCCCGGCTCCGATGCGAACAGGACAACGGTTACAGCGTATGGGATATATGCTGCGCGTGCGGCTGGCGCGGAAGGCAATCTATGGTTCTAACCTTTAACCGAAAATGGGATGCTGTGCAATCTGAAGAGTTACCAATGCTCGCTTCTATAGGCGTCATTATGGAACCTGAGAAGACTGTCACATGGTCAGCAATCAAAGGCTCGGCGCGTTTCAATGAACTGCGGGTGTACAGCTGTGTCAACCGTGTGCACTCAGAAGTCCAGGCTCGAACAGCTTGCTCTATAGTGACCCGTCGGGTACTTCATACGGTACCAACTGCCGGTGACGTCTCCATCGGAAATCCAGTATGCAAGACTTAGATATTGTTCTTCAGGGAGCCTAAAACTTTTAACGAACTCACGCCATGATGCCCATTCATGCCGCAGAACACCGTCTGCCCCCTCATGCGTTGCTTCAATTTCTTCGACTTGGATAGTCCGTCCCTGAAAGGGAGTTTTAGGCGCTGTCTGCTGAAGAAAAAAAGGACATTGCTTGAATGTCCAAGCTTTCAGGATTTCAGGACATTGCCGCAACCATCATTACTGTGAGAAATCGGAGTTATCTCTGTAAAGAAGCGCACAATTCGAATTGATTAAGTCGAGTAAATATAGACATGCTTCGAAAAATGAATATCTAGATTGACAATGCAACATATGAAGCTAGGTATGAACGATCGAATGACCATTAAGCTTGTTATGTAACGTCGCAGCCAGGGTTCAAGTGAAAGCTTTCTTTGGCTCTTTCGGCCGTTTTCGTGACCGGTGGAGGTTAGACTTTCACCGCCAATACGATCGTAGCACGACGAAGGACAGCGAGCTGGAGCGTTTTTCAGGCCGATCATATTATAACAGTGGCTATACGTATAAGCCGATTCGTCATATATGTGTGCTGTCTGCAGCGGCGCGAGCTCCGACGTCGACTGCCATCCTCCTCTTCTGCTACAGGGGGCGTGAGCGGCGGGAAAATAAGGAGGCTGTCCTTCCCATGAGCTCCACCACAGCATGTATAAACCTTCTTCTTTCTGCGGTTTTACGTGCCAAAACCAGTTCTGATTATGAGGCACGCCGTAGTGGAGGGCTCCGGATTAATTTGGACCACCTGGGGTTCTTTAACGTGCACTACAACGCAACCTCAGACGCCCTAAGAGCTCTCGCGCAATCAAGTTGCGGGGCGCGTTCGTCGTGCGAACGTATAGTTCTCACGAACTTACGAGTTGTGGGTATGGCATTTGCAACAGCCCCGCAAATTTCATTAAATTTGCAGGGTTTACAGGGCAGAAGGTTTACATGCTGTGTTAGAACGCTCGAGAAGGACGGCCATCCTCTTATCCCGCGGCCCTCTCCTCCTATGGTGGCTGGAGGAGCGGCCTTCAGCACCGCTACAGATGTTCTCGTTAACGGCTTTGGTCTCTAGAGAATTACATAATGAAACCACAAACGTTGTCTAAACGTCTTGCCTGCAAAAAATTGACGAACGCTTTAGAAGCTTTCGGACAGTCGCTTTCATTGACCATCATCGTCGATTGTTTCCGTGGCATTATTTTTGTCCTCGTCTTTTCGCGCTATATAATTTTTTTACTTCGTTGTTACGTACCAACTCGCCAAAGAAAACGTTTTGCGAACACAACTAATTCGGGTCGAGTCGGCTTGGGAGAGTGGAGCGAAATTCGGTCAGCTTGGATGTTATCCCACTTGCACGAAGTGGGCTGTGGAATAGGTTAGCTTGGCTCGCTCGACTCGCTCTACTCGCGTGGCAAACGCTTATATAAACGTGGTCAGCCGGTCCGAGTCAGCCCGACATTTCACTCGTCTTACGTAAACTAATCGTATGTGAACATGAGGGCGAACGAATGACCGTGGGTGAGGGATACTGTTGCCAGACTGGCGTCACTTTGAGCGAGTACATGCGCCTCGCTTCGATTGAGTACGATTTCGGGCCTCGGTCCCAAACGAAAAAAAAAAAAAATTATGATAATAAGTGTCGTCGCACTGTTCGCACGGAGGAATGGTCGCATCGAAATTGGTGGCAGTGACGACTGGGTGCTACGAGAAGCACATGGAATGATTACTAGTAATTTGGAAACTGTCCATCAACGTTGAAACTTCTTGGACAACAGCACCGTGCACGGATTTATGCAACACGAGCGCTATAGTTAACAGGACACGAGACACGGCGGCAGAAGTCCAACACGATGTGTTAATATGATCGCAAACCTGTGTGATTTTATCATTCACTGGAGTACTGCTTGCAGCGAAACGACGCGATAGCGGCGGCAACTGAAATTTAAAGTTGTAAATGCAACATGGTTCACTTTCTTGATTGAAGGAAGCGTAGTTGGAGTAATGCTTATACTGAAATACGAAAGTTTTTGTTTCTCGGTATCTTCATTTGGTCTTGCAACTGTTGTGGGGAGAGAGAGATACAAACTTTAATGACAAGCTGGAGTTGTTGCTGTTGTCGGAGCTGCACGAATTCAGTAAAGGGAGTTCACCGAAGCCACTCGCGGTGCCTTCAGAATGCACTATAGTGCATTCTGCAGCGAGAGTCGCTACTCTCGCATCTGACAGCTTCCTAATGACACTAACACCGGTAACACTCGCTCAAATTGACACTGAATTTACGTTTCTGACAGGGGTATAAAGTCGACGAGTGAGTTAAGGACGACCTGCATGTTTTGGTAGACGAAATTTTGCAAGAGCCGCCTCACAGCCACCCGGTTTAGCCCCCCCTCCCGCCCCCCTTTTCTCTCAGTGTTGTCTGCGCTGGTTTCCTTGGCGCGGATAAAAGAGACCACGAGCTGCGCCGTTTCTTCTCGGACGCGTTTGTTGACGCGCGCGCCGAGCGAGCCACGAACGGACGAAGCCCCGACCTCCCTGTTTTCTCATTTATTTATTTCTTTTTGCCCCGTCTCCCCGTCCCCTTCTCCATCCACCTCCGGATGAACGCGACGAGGCACGAGCCCTCGACACAGTCGCGGACGACGAGCCGCCGGCAGTGAGTGCATGGTGCTGCTGCGTCTGTTTATCGGTCCATCCTCGTGCGGATGTTGGGCGTGATGCTGAAAATCCGAGCTGTCCCGGGTGGTGGCTGACCGCTGTGTCGTTCGTCGTCTGGTTGTTGCTGTTTCGCAGGTGCACCTGAACGAGCCTTCTCCCGTGGAGTGTCGAGATGTGGAGGTTTATTTTTTAGTGATTCCTTAGAGGGTGAGTAGTACACGCTATTTATTAACTGCCTTCTTTTCTTGCTGTAGATCGAGCCTCGCTTCGAGAACTGTGCACGCGTATGTAGTAAAACCCCGCTCATTATAGACGTAACCGTCTGTATAAATCGAATTCATATACGCTTTACATGCCACCCGCCCCACCCACCGTTAAAAGAAACGACGTGGTATAGATCCGAAATACCAGTTAGTTTAAACATACACCAACGGCCTTAGTGCTGATGTACGTATTACCCACCCAGAACGCACGCTCTTGGTGCGACCACCGACCACCAAGGCCTTGCCGTTAATTACGTAGTCACAACTTAGTCGTGAGAGCTTGACGTTTACGCGTCACGAAAATGACTTTTTAGGAAAGTAGAGCGCAGCATTCTTCTTTGAAAAAAGTGTTGTAGCATGTAGTTGCGGTGGGGTTTGTAGATCCAGTGACGCTGCAAATAGATATTTGCCTCGGGTTTTCATTTTTGACATTGTTTATGGTTTTCGTGCTGACTGATAAATAATGCACCATATCATAGTGTATGTACCCTGAGCTGTAGGTGTTCGGTGTCCATATTCGGCACGCGCCATGAATTTGCAAATCTAAATTTAGCCTTGCCCAATTGATACAAGACAAGCTGTTCTTATACAGATTTCACATACGTGTAGGCAGTCTGTATTCCGTGATTTGCATTTCTTTAGGTACGTTTTGGAAAATCGAAACAATACAGAAACGCGCAGTTTTATTGTTGTTGCCGCTGCCGCTTGTTTCTATGGGCCGCAACCAGCCACTTGGCGCTTCTGAGTATACAAAGGACATTCTACAGATGCGCTCAAAAGCGAGCAGTGCCTGTTGCCGGTCGCGCCATGGACAATATCTCAGACAATTGAGTTCGTCTCGCTCAGCGATCATAACGTTCAATGAGCGAAGCATTCAAACCGTTTCTTGCTCACTAAAGGTCGCCATTTAAAATTAATTTGAGTGGAACGTGGAGCGACAAACGAAAAACAGGAGCAAACTGGACTTGTGCTACCCAGCCCGAACAGTGAACTCCCTGCCCGTTTCCTATAGTTTTAGCCTGTCTGTGTTGTTTCACAAATCTGTATTTTAACACATTGTTTATTCTGAACATTAAAAAGATAGATAGATAGATAGATAGATAGATAGATAGATAGATAGATAGATAGATAGATAGATAGATAGATAGATAGATAGATAGATAGATAGATAGATAGATAGATAGATAGATAGATAGATAGATAGATAGATAGAGAATGAGCCCTTATCAACGTGCGATTTCAATTCTGTCGGAAGTTCGCGTCATTTCTCCGGGGTTTGCATATCGCTAGAAGATGCAGTGAAGCGATTTGTTGTATGTGCCTCCTCTCGTGCTTTCTTGAGCGTTATAGGTGAAAGACACCATTGAGGTATGGCTATGGTGAGAACTGCAATAGCGACGGAGTCCCACACACTGGCAGTGTAACCCGGCGTGCAGACGGACCTTATTGGAAGGCTCAGGGCGCCGCCATCTTGGTTTGCTATACTTGACCTTTAATAATAACTCTAATCGCACCGGCCGCCAAGCTATTGTTTCTTCGAGCTCCGGTCATATATCGTGACCACTTTCTGGAAGCTATAGAGTAATATAGGGCGTAGGCGAGAAACAGTAATGAAATTGAGATTGCAGTCGCTATGACCACGTATTCAGAAGGACATAAGCGTGTCAATGTCTGCACGGTTTTCATTGTTCACGCCAATAGGACGTGAATTAACTAACGAGCTTACTTTCTTTTATAGACGGGAAAGATGAGCAGGAAGGGGGGAGGGGGGGGGGATGTGTTGCGAAAAACGAAGGTTAAAAGCACGCACCAGCGCGCTGCTATCTCGGGCACACTAATCAATAAGCAAATACTATAATTTACTGATCACACTCATTATGAAGGAAATAGTATACTTCGAAGATCAGAGAGTAGTTCATAAAATTGAGGAAAAAAAAAAAAACTTCTGCATACACGGCGCGCGACACCTCAGCGATGATCACTGCATCGCTAAATTGTGCTTGCGGGCATTGAAAAGACACCCACAGAAAGGTATGCCATGGATCGGACAATGTATTAGGCATACACAGGAGGAACAGTATCATAGATGAAAGAAACACATTGCAGATGTTCAGAAGCACAATGATAGATCAGAGAACGAGGAAGGCGAGAACGAGAAGGGTGGTATATACCAACTGGAGTTTGTCGGACAGCCGCATGCAGTTACACTGCGCCCAGGCAGCGTTCCGGCTTTTAAAACTTGGATCCTATGGAGAGTTTAGTAAGCAATATGTTATCTAGCGCGAGAATACATTCGATATTATCACTCCCCTAAACCAGCGTAGAGGAGATAAATGGTGGCCTATCAGAGTAACGGAATGGCTGCCAAGATAAGGAAACATGTCGAGCTATATAGGCGGCAGAATGAGATGGCGTGATGTATAAGGTTAGAAACCTAACTATCGTATGACGCAAGGCAGGGTTATTTGCATAGGACAGACAATCGTACTGAAATGTCGTAAAATAGATTGATGATGATTACCATGATGTTGATAATTATGCGGGCGATGGTGGTGATCGATGGGAGTGGCGAAACCAGCGGAACAGGGCATGTGTTGCGTCGTGCGCAATATGCATTCAGAATTGCAAAGCGGTGGGTCGAGAATGCGCTCGCTCGTATTATACCTTCTGTTCTTATGCTGCGTGTCGCACAGGCGCGGCTTCTGTGCGAGCGCCCTCTGAACCACGCACCCCGTCACCGGCGCCTGCGAGTCTCCGCGAACAGCAGAGGCAGCGGCCCGGCGGGACCGCGACCCCGGGCTCGGTGGTAGCGGGGCCCGAGGAGCAGGCCACAGCGGCGCCCCCTCAGGCCGCCGCTGTGGTTGACCACAGCAGGCCGGCTATGGCACCACCAGCGACTGATGCACGGGAGCCTGAGAAGGTCTCTCTCCCAATCTCTTTCTTGATGTTTTGGTATTCGCTTTTACATTCGCTCCGTCTCCGCAAGACGGAAGTGGAAGTCACTCGCGCAAGTTACCGAGGCCTGAGCTGTGTGCGGGCGGCGGGTGAAGGATTGGGTTAAAGTGCAGCGCGATAACTGTCTCTCAATGCGAGAAGGGAGTGGCCGAGGGGGGGAGACAATGTGTACTCGCCTATACTTGCCTGCTTTTACACCGTCCGACCGGAGTGTATGCAGGGGCAATCACGCCGAAGACGGTGAAAAACAAATAAAGGAGAAAGGGAAGGAGATTGCTCATCCTGTTTCTCATCCTTGAGGGAGCACGGCTCCCTCAAGGGCTGCTGAATACAGCGCCAACCTTTCCTTTTCTCATAACGAACGACGTCACTGGTTTCAGCTAGTTTGTACGTAACCATTTAACAGAGCCGTGCAGAGACCATGTTCATTCCCGCAGCTGACAGCATTCAGAGCACGATGTCTGCAAATACAATGCTATTCGTAATGTGGAGGCTACGCCTCCGCTCCCTCGTGGCCACTGCACACACTGTTTTCCACCTTCAGCTAAGACCGCCACGGCTGTCATTATTCTGTTTGTTCTCTGCCACGAAGGCTCAGCCGGCATAATCAGTTCCGAATGTGGCTGCTGTATGACTGAATGCGGTTCGTAGGCATGACTTTCTTGAGGGACGCTTTTCTGTTTATACCTTCTGTGCATGACATGTATGGCGAATCGTGGTTATTAACGAGCGTTATTATAGCCTTTACAAGTATGCGCAACTATGTTCTTCGGTCACTCCGAAGACCGCGAGCCTGCATGTGACAGCGTGAGACTTTACTGCGCGTGACAGGTTCCGCTGCGCACAGTCTCGGCGACGGCCGATGGTCCAGAGGACGGCGCTGCGACTAAGGCCGATGGCGCCCCGTCCTCCGACCAGCAGCAAGCGCAGCAGGAGCAGAGGGGCGCTTTCAGCCTGTGGCTGGCAAAGCCGCGGGTCATGTGGTGGATCGCCGTGCTGGTTGCCATCCTGCTCGTGGCGGTCGTGCTTATCGCCACCCTGCTCTCCACCGGAAGGGAGATCGACGACACGGTATGGACGGACGATGCCTCCCTGCTGACAGTCTGGCCACGGCCCAAGGGGAAGCACCGAATGATCCGGTGAGGGGAGCGCGCGATATTCTCTTTCTTTCCTCACGCTGAACGTAAGGTGATAACGAACCTCGGTCTGTATAAAATTTCGGCCTATAAGCTCCAAGCGGAGGAGATTACGCGACGCAGCAGAGAAAGTTGTGGTAAAACAGCCTATAGTAACGCTTGCGTAGGTTTCTGATCGCGGCCGTTTATGTTCATCACGGATTGAATACCAGCTTCAGCACCATTTTCTTTTTCTTGACCTCGTAGCCGCGATATGCTCCTTACTGTGTAAGAAATGTCTCGGGGCATGCTTATCCTTCGCGGAGTACTTTATTTCACATTGATACAGTGCGTCCCAGCATCAAACGGTCCATTCAATTGAACAACAAGAAAGTGCCATCTTAGAACCTGTGTTCTTTTGCCTGTCGTGGTCGTTGCCCATTTCGTGATCATTTGACACCGCGAACAGCTTGATTTGCACGTCATAGTGGTCTATTTCACATCTGCAAAAATCACCGCGCTCGCAGGTTCCGTCACGGAAGCCTGCCGCACGAAGGTCGCGAATGGCCCGAGCTGACTGTGCAGCTCAAGGGTCTCGTGTCGGCCTACGACCCCGTGCGCGCGGGGCGCAACTCCAACGTAACCGAGTGCTTCGGCCGGCGGCCGGAACACGGCAAGGTGTGCCTCTTCGACATCCGCGCCGTAGCTCCCGAATGCACGGCGGCGCTCGACTTCGGCTACAAGGAAGGCAGTCCCTGCGTGTTCCTCCAGTTCTCCAACGTTCTAGGCTGGCAGCCTGCACCCATCGCGAAGCACGAGGCGGCACAGCTGCTGCCGGCGCCTCTGCTGCCACTGCTCAAGCCGGACCTCGTGCTGCTGCAGTGCGAGGGCGACACCGTGGTGGACCGCGAGAACCTGGGCGGCGTGGTGTACACGCCGTACCAGGGATTTCGCACCGAGTACTTCCCGTACACGGGACACAAGGACTACATGGCGCCCCTGGTGGCCGTCCAGTTTAGGAAACCCTCGACGGCCATAGTGATCGGCGTCCGCTGCCGCCTCTGGGTACGAAACCCGCCGCCGGCGAATGCCTCGGCCGAGCTCTTCTTCAACCTGCTCGTCGACTGAGGCCTTCTGATCGGCGTCTGCGCTGCCGGCTGCGACCGCACGGGGGCGCCCTCCTGACCCACCGTCTCTGTCATCAAGTGCGCAGACGTAGCGCTACTGGCCGCTGAAAAAGGAGCAAGGACCGAATGTCCTGAGCCAACCCGTGGTCCGAGTTAAGAAAAACGGTGGTCGGTTCGCGTGGATGATTGGGGGGAGCTTCAGCTGAGCGTTGCCGCACTTTACGTTGAGCGTTGCCCTGACATTCTGATAGTTTACTTGACTGTTCTGCTCTGACGCCTGACGGTAAGAGACCAAACATTGGTGGGCTTGAGGTTGTGTTAGATTTTTTCTCTATCTCTCTGCATGTATACCACAAGAACGAGAGAGAGAGTGGTAACGTTTATAGTTTTCAGCTCAGTAGCAGCAAATCTACGTTAAGTGTGGCAACACTCATTGCTTTGTGGTCATCGTTGCGGAGATTGACATCTTTTTCCGTGGCATTGTACCGCGGCCAGATGGCGCGTTACTGTTGTCATTGAACGTTACTGATACAGCGCCAACGATAAGCCACCAAGTGTCTGAGCACTGTGTATGCCTGCAGCAGGTTGCGTTTTCGTCTTTGGCAGGGCTAACAACATGAGCGGCACTGCGAATGCGCACTTTTGCCGACCACGTAGAGCACGTTTATCAGGAAGAGTGCCGGAAACGGAAACGCAGTCTGTTGCAACTTTTGGCGCCGTCGATGGAGAGTTGACGGGGAGTGTTGTGGAGCAAAGGCAGATGGACCACCACTGCCACTGCTGCCGTTTTCACATCATGGTGCACGCTCTGCTGATGTAGAGTACTGGCGATCTACACGGACGTCAACCCCAAAGTTAGTACTTGCTTTCGTGAAGATACGATGTACGTCTGCAATAGGGGGGCGATCTGTTGGGTTACAAAGTCTCACGCGAGTTAGTTGGGAAGCAGAGCTTATGTGATCGCGGTGTCAAGGAATGGAATGTATTGCGTAGTTGCAACTTGGAAATCATCTATTTGTGCTCTGCTTTTATTTTTTATTTCGAAAATCTCGGTGAAGGAAAGAATTTGAAATGGTGAAAGGCTGACGTTGAACGCCGCTCAGAGAGAACCCATTGAACTTGATCATTGCTCCATTAGATGGCTGATTTTCCGTGAAATGTACCCGAAACTTCTCACGATTAGTTATATTGTTTTGCTGATATTAGATTTGATTCTATCCTTGAGGTGAGCCAGTCGGTCGCCTGAGAAAGGTGTTCGAAGCATTGGTCGGTGGCGGAGCGTGCAATAGAATCAGATGAAAGATTGGTGAGCAGGCAGAGACTTTCGCTCAAAGTGCGTTATTAGGAGGCGGGCGTGAACGGCTTAGTTTCGATGTGGGTCATTGTTACGAGGTTATGGTCTGGCGAGTCGAAGCCGCTGTTTGTTCTGTAGGGCTGAAGACTGAAGCCTTAGACTTTTTCGGAGAGTCGCTCTCAAGTACTTCATATGCCACACTGCCATTATGTTGAAGCCCCCACAATTAAAGGGTAGTTTCGACGTCGTAAGGGTTTGCAAGAGATGGAATGCGCAATGATCACATATGGCTAATGTTTAGCGGTTTTCAAGAAGCCCAAAGGCAGGTTTTCAATTAACGGAGTGGTGAAGAGATTTGCTTGAATCTTCTTTAATTGTAATTTTTCCTCTGATTGTCACATGTGCTAAGAAGCAAATGCGGCTAGTTTTTTTCCTGACAATGTTTTCTTCTTCTTCTTCTTCTTTTTTTTTTTTTTTTTTTTGAGCATACGAACATTTGGAAGAGATGGTAACCGTGCGATGTCCTAAAAATGATGAATTTCTGTTTTGTTCAAATATAAGGCGGATAGTTGCAAATACTATCAAGCATTCTTGTCTAATGCGAAAAAAAAAAAAGCTTCAAAAAAAAAAATCACGTTCATTTCGCTGGCTTCACAGCCGTTCATCTTCGGGTCCGCTGTCATTTTTGCTTATATTTGTGTAGTCCTAACGGTTTATCGAACTCCACGAGCTACAGCCATGTGGCAGCGGAAGTAACAACATCGGCTGAAGGGTATCCGTCAGGCATATAAGCCCTTCGGTGAAAGCAAAGAACCAAAGAGTGACGCACGTGTCGGTGTTCTTTTGTGCGCTCATTTATTGTTACGCGCGTTCATACGCTCATCGACGCATGCGTTACCCGCAGGTATATTGTGCACAAATGAAGCGGGGAGGGAAGGGCGGGAAGGTGAGGGGTTGTTCTCTTTAGTCGTATAATAGGTGAGCAATTTAATTTCCCACCTGTTTCGCGCCACTTCTTTATACTCATTGCGGGATACAAGTCGAGTCCTTTTTTCAAATCGCGGGCCATGTATTTATACGGTATTTTCTTCCTTGACTGCGCCAAGTTAACAGCGAACCTTCAAAAGGTTACTTGTGTTTTCAGTGCTGTCAGAGAAGTCCTTCTTTGAAGCGGCTACCCTGTCAAGTAAAGCAAGTCTGTTGTCCTTGTAAGTTTAAAGACGCCCTGAAACATCCTTCGTCGAAAGTGCGGCTCCTTTACGTGTGAAACTTTCGTTCAGATGTAGTCATTGCAAGGGGACTGTACGGGCAAGGGGACCAATGCACTCACCTGCCAGAGGATGAGACATGGGACTGACTGGGGGCTTTAATGTCATGCTAGTGCCAGATAATGAGACCGCGGGGACTGGGAACGGTAATGTCGCGCTAGTAGTCTCAGAGAACGATACTATCGAAGGAGGAGCAGCGACAGATTGCGCATTCATATTTTGGTTACTGCGTGTTTCACAATGGAAAGATCAATCCACTGTTGACACCGCGGCTCGATACCTCCAGTACTTGTCCCATTTGTGAGGCGCTGTGCTGATTGTTTTATTTATACACAAACACATACAAACATGGGATCAAAGGGTATCGACCTTGGAGAGCTGCTTCGCAGGACTTTTGGTGCCCGGACTATGTCGTGGCCAGAGGAGAAAGTGTGTAAAGAAAAAAAAAAAAGTGTTGGACGCAGTCGCAGGAGGATGAGTCTGAAAACGACGGCGGAATTTCGAGCCAGCTTTACGTTTTTTTTTTTCGTGTTTTTTTTCCCAGATAATGGTTTTCGATGTGTAGCTTCATTGTTTTTTTGCACACTGATACCGGATATTGGAAGCTATGATCTTTATTTGCACAAAAGTAAGCGTCCTAGCACGAGAAAATTGTCGAAGCATCGCGAAGGGTTTCAGGAGTACATGTAGGAAAGGGCCGACAAGAGTGTTTCGGGGCAACTTTAAGCCTATTGAGGACAACAATTGGCGTTCGTAAAAACTGTCAACTATTTAATATTAGCAATATAATTACCACGTTTTCTTAACAGATATGATAAAAAGGTTTACGAGACATGGGATATCGTTCGCTTTGATTTTCCCTAGTGAGCGCCACCGTGCGCAACCACGCTTATCAAAATGTGATGCTGAACTTGCGTTCTGACTTCATTAAATGACCTGGCGCCAAACGAGGGAGAAAACCAGTATACAAATATATGTAAATCTATGTAGCGCCGTTTTGTAGCCTTAGGTGCCGCACAAAGGAAAAAAAAATAACGTATTCAGATATTTTTAGTGCCAGTTGAAGTATATAGTAGCGGTAGTTCCCGTTTAAGGATGGAGGCGTGAAGAAAGAAATAAACAAAAGGCACTTGAACAAAAGCATATTTCTGATAAAAGCACGTCGAGTGGATCTATATTTTTTGCGCTTGTATAAATAAGAGGAAATTGTCAGGGGAAGATGACAGGAACGAGAATCAGCCGTTGCCGGGTTCTTCACTCACTTTCGAGGACACTGTATACACACCGACGAGCAAGGCGTCGGGCATAGCGCGCGACCTCACTCACCGAGACGCTCATTCATTCTGCGCTCACTGTTCTCTACGTGTAGCTGTATTTGCGCGTGTGTGGTTGTATATATACTATATGTATACGATGTGGGTCGTTCGTCTTCGGACTCGCGTGCTTCTCACTATGGAGTTGTGGCTAAATGCGCTTCGCTAGTTTCCGTGCGGCTTTCTTTCTTTTCTTTCGTGGCCTCCAGCAGACCAAGGAGTCGCACCCTTGCACGGGCACGAAGCTGTTGTTTGAGGCACGTGCACCTATATAGAGGGCGGCGCAGCGGAATGTGTTTGCTTGTGGGTAAAGTTTGCGCGTTTACACATGCATTGCCTCGGCGCGCTGTTATCGCAAACGAATCCTGTCTTGCTCAGTATCCATCACCTTATCTTTGCGAGTCGGGGATGCGAAAGAAGGGCCATCTCCTCGCTTTTATCATTTTTCTCTCTTGAGTTGCGTCCGTATGCGTGTGTGTGTGTGCGTGTGTGCGTTTGCCAACGCATTGAGTTAGCACTGGAACGAAAACGCCTCCTTGTTTTTGTTTCGAGACACATCGGGTACGTTTCTTTGACCCCAGAGTTCGTATGCGCGGCTGATTCGACTGCTGAACCGGCTGGTTACCGAAGCGAGATCTCGGCAGTAAGGATTTGTAGTGAGGGTGCCTCGTCGTGGCTTATGCGAAGGTGTGGTGTCGCCGTGAAGTCTTATCCTCAGAATAGCTCAGTGATCGACTGCATTGTTTTACTGGTCATAACGTTCCAAAAACTACACTTGGGCAATGGGAGACGCCGTATGCAATCGAAGACACCGAATCGATTTCGATCACGTGGTACGTGTTTTAACGTAAGTTTGTATCGAAATGCATGGCCGCTTTTTATTTTTCTTAGTTCTTTTATTTCGTCAGCATTGGAGAGACGGCCATGACGGTCATAGACCATCATACGCGCACTGTCGGGGCACCACAAATTTCAACACGATTCCCCGTACTCTTGGCCAGCTAGCTGCCTGAGTCCACTGGACGTTCAAGTATATAGCTAAGCGCTCCATGCGCTTTATTTTGGCAGTGCGGTCATTATTGTTGTTCAGCCGAACTGCTTGCAGCTGCTCCGCAAGCATCCAAAAGAGGCTTGCATGCCATGACATCAAACGACTACAAAGTTTCGGACAATAGGCACCTTTCAAAATAAATGTCTGTATTTTTTTTTAAGGGAGTGTTGGAGGATGACCACTGCGGTCGACTCTGCTGTGCAGTCAATGCTGGAGACAGGATCTCGTACGTTATCTGGCACTGTTAGGCACTCGGTGTTTTTGCGGATCGCGCATCATGTGTCGAGTGCGGCTGCGTCATTTTGAAAGGAGCAGTGTAACGAGACGCGGTCTTGTGGGCTGCACCTGCCAAACATGTAAACCTTGGCTGTCGGCAACGGCAATGTCAATACACCGAGCCTCGATTTCCAAGTTCGAGCCGCGAATGAAACGCAGGAATTCGAACGCGTGACTTCTCGGATACGGACTGCACTGTGACAAAGCACGCAGGATTCGGGAAGAATAAAAAAAATATGCACGTGCACTTTCGCACCTTAGATTTCTTAGCACGGTTATTGAAGTTGCCAAAGACCACCTCATCGAACCACTGCGTTTCATCCGTTGCCAATAAACATGCGTGTCACGGGGAGAGGAACCACCAAAATGGCCAATGTTACAACACTGATTGCGGTTCGTATTAGATAAGTATGTGTGCAGACCAGCAATCTTTCCGTAATGGCGCGTCAACGTCGGTCACTGTTCTTCAAGAAGATGGCTGGAACGTGAAAGCTATTCTTAACCGACAAAGATTGAACGGTTTCCTCTACGTGTGACACGCTATGTACGCTTACATGCGCGGCGAGTTTTATTCCTTGTCGTACGTTGTTACGTGACGACATCATTCACTTGTGCGGATGAGTGTGTTATTCACTATGTCCTCGCCCTGCTCTCCCACCTTCCCGACTCTCCGCCCTTCTCTGTACAATACATGTGTTCAGCGAGGACCGGGCCTCTGCACATCGAGGAGCCGTGTCTTCTCTCGGGATTACCCAAATGTCCACTGTCTCAGCCTGAGGAATAAATCTATCTTATCTCGTTCCTTTTTCTGGCGCAAGAAATTCGCAAGGCACTGAAACCCTTTCACGTCGAAGTTTGATTCACTGCATATGGGCGGGCTGCGAGAACGTGAGATATTTTGCCCTCGGTAAGTTTCGTCGCCACCGTTATTTAAGCCCGCTTCAGGACAACGACCTCTCCCAGTGGTCTCCAGCAGTTACATATGTATTGCGTTAGCTTACTTTATCATGTAGGCCTGCAAAATTCCTAATTTCATCACAGCACCTCCACACACTAGGCATTTCAGCACCCTTGTCGGCGTCTAAATGGTGCTTGGTTTGTTCCACGGCTAACACCTTCACCCTTAAGGGTAATATCTAATCGTTTTTTGGTGACATTTTTTTGTCACGAGTAAATGTGCTGATATAGTAGCGACAGATGACACGAAGCCGCATGAAATAAACTGTAATTGTTGTCGCTGCTAAACTCTCGGGTCAGATATATTTCGGCGCGCATCAGGTGATCAAGATAAAAACACTGTTTTCAACTACAGCTTCGGTCATCACAGGTGTAGTTAAAGGTAGGTGTCATGTCAAATACTCTTTTTTTTTCAGCCTTAAGGGTGTATCAGAGTTTTAGCCGTGGAACAAACCCTTAAAGGTGTAAAAAGTTTTATAGTGCAATGCTCTTTCGTCCTCTACTGCGTTTCCCTTTCCTTGGCGCTCATTCTGAAGCTCTGATAAGCCAGTGGTTGTCTGTCCTACGCGTTACATGGTCTGCCTAAATCGATTTCTTTCTCTTAATCTCAATTCCAGAATATCGGCTACGCCCTTTTGCTTCAGTTTAGTTCTGTCAAACACTAACATCAAGCGCGCACGACTTTGGAAGGACTCACCAGCACAGGCCCTTCATCACACGCTTCTTGGCGCTAAAGTGACGTCACAAAGAAGGCCTGCCGTTCCCTAGTTAGACGTGAATAGGAGCTTTAGAAAGTTGTGTGCATGTGAAGCTGGAGACAGAGCAGCACGTAGTTGGTTTGGTAAAGTACCCGGCAAAAAGCCTGCGATATGCGGAAGCACGTAGGTTGGTGAGGCAATGCTCGGAAAGACGTTAGTGATGTACCTACTTAGCATTCTTAGATAAAATCTGAAAAAGAAAGCTGAATTTTTGTAGTTTTCAGGTGGTTAAAAAATTAAATTATGGGGTTTTATACGTGCCAAAACCGCGATCTGATTATGAGGCACGCCATAGTGAGGGACGCCGGGAAATTTGGACCACCTAGGGTTCTTTAACGTGCACCTAAATGTAAGTACACGGGTGTTTTGGCATTTCGCCCCCATATAAATGCGGCCGCCGTAGCCGGGATTCGATCCCGCGACCTCGCGCTTAGCAGCCTAACACCATAGCCACTAAGCAACCACGGTGGGTTTCAGGATGTTCTCCGCACTCACTGACGAACTTGTCTCCGTACAGTGCTTAATTTGCGCATATCGAATGGATGTGACAGGGCCCACTTTGTACACTGATCCGAAATTTCCCTCTGTTTTAGTTTAGAGTAGATAATTTGTTCTTTATAGCACGAATGTGTTATATGCTTGACTGCAGCGAAAATATGGATGTGCACGCTCGCCATAATTATTTCTTTAAAGAAAAGTATAGGTCGGTAGCAGTGATCGAGCTGCGACCATGCGTTTCTAAGTAGAGCACTGCACTGGCCCGGGCCGACCCGAAAGCCCGGGCCGTCGGACGCGTTTTTTTGGCGGGCTCGGACCGGACTCGGGCTTGAAGCCACGAGCCCGGGCCGGACTCGGGCCCGTTCATTAAAGAGCCTAAGTCGGGCCTTCGAGCGCACACGAACTTTATGCATTGCACGATTCCAGGCATTCTGTGCCAAGCTGAAGTGACACGCGCAAAGAGCTGGCTCTTAGTATACCTTAGCACAGAAAATAGGATAACAGATTTGTCTTTTCCACAAAAACGAACATTGTTTCCGCATCAGGAAAAATATTATACAAATAACAGCTCTTCAAACAATTCCCCTGTACCACTTTTGCGAGTGCGACATTAAAGCAAGGGAAGGGAGGTCTCTTTCTACTTGTGCGTTTATTTTATGCTGTATGCTCGTGAATTCACCTATATATATATATATATATATATATATATATATATATATATATATATATATATATATATATATATATATATATAATCGCATGCGAAATGACCTCGCAGGACCCAATCGTACGATCAAGGTAAATGCATGCGCACCAGCGGAAAAATAACAGCACAGGCTATGGGCCAGGTCACTGATGTTGCCATGAGATAAACAAGATTTCGTTCTTTTGTTGCTTATACACTGCAGCTGATTAGACCTCGAGAAGGTGAGGCTGACACATACTGTGCAATATGTAAGTAAAAATTGTATTTTTTTTTAACTTACAGCCCGGCCTGGTCATGGACACGTGGACCCGGGCTAAGCTTAGTAATGAACGCCCGGGCCCGTAGTGGGCTCGGGCTTGGAACCATGGACCCGGGCCCGGGCGGGGCTGCATAAAGCGGCCCCGTGCAGTGCTCTATTTCTAAGCTGGACATCATTGCCAACACTTAAAAAAGTTCATTCTTAAACCATCCAACGAAGTCGTATTACTTTTTTAAAAATAATTTTTAGTGACCAAAGTTAAACGTAACGTCAAATGAGAACCTTAAAAATAAAACAAATATATAAAAGTTAACAGGACTGAAGAAAGCAGCTGTTCCCTCAAGTGTCTATATATTACTAGTTTGGGTTCATGCTCACCATAATGACGCAGTGAGCCTTTGAACTGAACAAAAGAGAACACAGATCAACGCCTCCCGCAAACGTCGTAGCCAGGTATAGCCTTACAGAATGCGTAAGACACGGAGCCTTTGTATACGTTTCCTAGTCATGACGGTACGGAGCAGCCCCATTGCGAACAGAGGTACAAGGTAGAAAACAGTAGCGCACCCAGGATCTCTGCCAGGGGGGGGGTTTGACAGTTTGCCAATACCATCTAAACAGCACTAATTTCGATTTCTTCACGGAAAATTGTCAAAGAAATGCGCTTTTTGCAAGTGTGCAGACGATTGCGCGTCTTACATCTTAGTTGCAGTACTCAAATGCGTAAGGAAAGAAAAGAGGTTAAACAAAAGTGGGGGGGGGGGGGGGTTAAGTTGGCCTCAACTGGGGGGGGGGGGGGTACAACCCCCGTATCCCCCCCCCCCCCACCCTCCCCGTCGGTGCGCCACTGGTAGAAAAGATGTGATCGCAAGCAGAACCGCTGCCAGATTACAGGAGCTGGTGAATGTGTGTGTATGTGTCTGGCGCAAGACAATTATCCTGTGGGCCGGCCATAGCTCGCACGTAAGAACACTGGGAAAACCACACGCTTATTAAAGGTACGTAGAAGACAAACAATGCATCAATCTAGAATGTTATTGTGGAGGGGGCTCTAATATGCGTACAGGTTGTCCCAAATATCACAGCAAGATGATTTAAAAATCTACAAATGCCACGTAGCTGCACAGGACCAAGGGACAAAAATAATGTTGTTTGTCGTCGCTTGGAGATACTCAGATGGTTTTTTTTGCATTCCGCCTAATTACGTAATTAGTCTACATTAATTAATAAACTTATCAAACGTTATAATTAGATGAAAAGTGTCAATGAGAAAATTGTAGAGCAACATGAAAAACTCACGATAAAGCTTTGTGTTGCTCAATACGTGCTACGTAAAAGTGTTTTCCCGAGCGTGAAAGATGTCCGCGAATACACGCAAAGTACCTTGAGTGGCCAGTCGCGTGGCAATTTCGTCTTCAAAGCCATCTAGGGCTGGAAGGACAAGATAATCAACGAATGCGACAGTGATAAAGTTCCTCTAAGCAAACAAAGAATTTCGATGACAAGGACGGCGATAGCGGCATTCGACGAACTGCAGCTTTACCTTGCGTAGCTCCTATGGACGTTTCGCAGCAGAATATGCCCTGAAACACGACGCAATAAACTTGTCCGTTGCAGTCGCACATTCCGTCAAACAAAATGTGCAAAAAAAAATGAAGCCACTTATTTCACTAAGTTTCTCTTTAATTCAAGTTAAATAAAGGTTTTTTTCCTTGTTCAACATGCTTAAAATGCTCCATTGTGAGTCACGCTGTGCGCCATCTTTGCGACGAAGTGACCTGTAAAACGAAGGGATGCGAAATCCCAAGCACTTCTTTATAAGGGCGTTCGACTGTATATCATACATTGCCTTCGTCCTCATCAAATTGTTGTGTCGACGTCTCACTCTGCATCCTCCTGATTTGGTGTTTATATTTCAGCGTAGCTTGTGAACGGTTATAATCCATGACAGATAAACATTGCATGAAATTAAAGTTGTGGGTTTTGCCTTGCGGATAGCCGTAAACATTGCATGATATTAGGTGTTGTATAGCACGAAAATTAACGCAATTGTCCATCGCATGTACTTGTATAATAGCGTTAAATTAACAGCTTAACTAAAGATTCGGTTGACATAGATTTCAACATCGTGCGTGGAACCTGCATAATTAAAAAACAATATTATCTTCTATCTTTTGCCTGATGTTATCGGCGCGCATCAACGTATATTTTTCATACTGCTTTCATCAGTGGTAGTTCTTACATTCGTTTCTCCAACGGTCTCTTAAGTGAAGCGAACTCGCACGATATGGAGTTCCAACGGAAAGTTTGAGCGTTCAGGAGGGTATAATATCACCAGTGACCGCGCAATCAGTCTTCCCTGCCAGTTTCGACATTATCTTCAACTTCACTAGTCATCGCTGTCTTCGTCAAATGCACAACCCGTATCTCTACTGAGTTTATATCATTTATCATTTTAGTTTATATTTTCGTTTGTAAACTGCCAAACATAACAGCATCCGGGAGCCCCGCTTGGTTCCCTACGAGAAAAACCTTCGAAGCTAAGTCAGCGCGAAGCTACTAACAAACCAAAACGCGCCTAAATCGCCGAGAGGCTACCGAATCGATTCCGGCTTCCAGGCACGTGGACTGACGTCATTCCACGTGCGTTCGCGTGCGCTTGCCTGCTGTCTCCTGGCCATACCCGCTGCCCCTTCTTTGTGTTGATAACGGAGCACTTTTTCCACCCGACCCCGAAGTGTCGCGAGCGGCGGCGAACAGGGTAACCCGATCCGAGAAGTCCGTTATGCGAGTGGCGGCCGGAGAAGCCGACTATATCGGACTGGGCTGAGCGGCCACTGATTACCTCTGTCGTCTCGATTGGAAACGGGCTCTGAGAAATCCATTTCAGGGGGGGCGGCCTCCGTGGCTCTTGGAGTAGAAATCCCCCATACGAGTTCGCATGCGCCTCTCCTTTCCAGCCCCCTTTCTTTTCTTTTCTTTTTTTTTTGTTGTAGTTGTTGCAACGTCTGGAAAATGGCATATGTCGTGCAGGGTAAGCGTTCCACGCCTTTCTCATTCCTTTCTACCCTATTCCCCACCATTCTCAACTGCCGTTTTTAAACTACGTTTGTGTGTCACTTTATATAACGCTTTCGAATATACAAGAACGAAAGCGGTCGTCTTGACTTTTTCCCTAACGATCTGTAGTCCTAAGAAGCAAGCGGCAGCTGCGATTGTTTCTCGTTGCTCGAAAATCGAGTTGGAAGCACGAGTGTATAGGATTGCGTTGGGAGTGAGGTTAATGTGTTTTAGAACGATTTCGTGCTGCTGCCAATCAATGCACGATTCGTGCGTGTTTGTCTCACGGGATCTGTCAGCACCAGTCGTCGTCCACGTCACAGTGCTTGGGTCGGCTTGAGCGTAATTTTTGGCAATGGAAAATTGGTGAACTTATATAAAAACTGTTTATTAAACGGTGCGTTGCACAGGATAGCTTTCTTTCGTTTTTGTGAAGAGTACCGTTTTAACGGTTAACCAAGTGGCTCATTGGACACCAGGTAAAACCAGGCTGGCATTAGGTAACGCTTTCTTCAACTGCGTGCACAGCACGATGAAATGTATTCGTTAGCTGTATTTCTTGAGAGAATTCAGAACCGCCTCCTCCTTTTCAGAGGCAAACATGACTTGAATGGCAAACACACAGACTGAGAAATCTAAACCTTATTTTGCGAATGCGCCATCCTTTTGCCAACAACGTTATGACATGGGAGGCAGAGAATAAGCGCGTCCGTTTGGAGATGTACAACGGCTCAGAAAAGTTTCCCGTAAAGTCAGATTAGCTCACACACAAAGACACTTACGCAAAAAAAAATAATAAATAAATAAATAAATAAATAAATAAATAAATAAATAAATAAATAAATAAATAAATAAATAAATAAAACATGCTGAGCTGCAGATCACCAAATTTTATTTTTGTTTCTATATGTGCGGGATACTTAGATTTGCTCTCTCGGGCCCATTAGAGAGCGCGTCGAGGCACCCTTTTCATTACAGAAACATCGGAATAAGTTGCTTTGTTAGACAAGTTTAGCAGCCTGTTAGGATTGCAAGGTTATCGTTTCGTACATAGCGCCTGATACGGTGTGCCTCGCAGTTCTATAGCCAGAGCTGTTGCATTGGGCAATACGCGTCCGTGTGTGTGTGTGTGTGTGGTGTGTGTGTGTGTGTGTGTGTTTGCACGTGCGTGCGTGCGTGCGTGCGTGCGTGCGTGCGTGCGTGAGTGCTTACTGTCCAGCAGCACATGCAGTCAGCATACATTCACGCACATGCACCACAATGTATACTCCCCGATCTATAATACTGTTCTCGGTGGTCTTGATGTCTTCAGTAGCTGTCGCATGCTTTATCGCGTTCGTTTGCCACCCTTCCTTCCGGGCAGTCTGGATGGCTGATACAAAACGACGCGAGGCATCCACGTCCCGGCTTCGCACACGCTCCTCCCGTTCTCCATCTCTGCCCCTTCTTCCCATCGAGCGCCCGCTATCAACCGCCGCGTCGTCAGCCGAAATCCATTAAGGGAAAACCACACAAACAAACACACACACACACACACACACACACACACACACACACACACACACACACACACACACACACACACACACACACACACACACACACACACACACACACACACACACACACACACACACGCGCGCGCGCGCGCGCGCGCACACGCACGCACGCACAGGCACGCACGCACACACACACGCACGCACGCACGTACACACGCACACACACCGTGACACACGCACGCACGCACACACACACACACAGGCGCGCGCGCACACTGAGAGAGATGGAGAGAGAAAGAGAAATAAATGACCTAATACACCCTGCGTCGCCCTGATCCTTACGTAAACTGCTAGATTCATGTTTTGCATTTACTTGTTCCATTTTTCCTTCTTGTTTACTCAGAACAGCAGTTATGAGCCAGGAAAGGAGACTAATCGCGTATGTTCGATCATGAGACTTTGATTTATGTACAGCAGGAAGTGACGTTAAAAAAAACACACACACCGCCCAAGCACTCCGTACAGATGGTTAACCGGCGAAGCTGAAACGTGCGGCCCCTGTGTTTAGCAGTGGGTTAATCCCGACGTTGTATTGAAGCGTTTCTCAATTATTGGTTACATGTTTGTGTTTCTAGTGGAACGCAAACGTCAATGGCGGGCGGATACTGCTAACCACGAGGCCGAGCTAACTCGAGATATCGAACGCATGCGACAACGGCGAGCCGAGGAGCCGGCGTTGCGGGCAGAGCAGGTATACGACGCAGAGAACGACGTCACCAATGGCGCTGCCAATGGCGCGCGCGCTTGGGTGCGACGTAGAGAACGACGTAACTGACGGCGCAGCCAATGGAGACGTTTAGCGAAACATGGGACGAACGGTTTTTCGTTTCGCCTAGCCATAACTTTCGCAGTAAAAAAAGGTATATCACCTGGAAAGTGGCCGTGAATTTTCAAGCCAAAACGTTCAACAACTATACTGCTGGGTAGCTTTGCTCACGCGACCAGATAATATCAGAATAGGGCGCCGGCAAACCGACTGTTCGTCGTCGGGCTGACCTCATGCGCCTTACCATATAGCGCCAGTATTAATCCTTAAACACGATACTTCACGCGAACCGCAACATCGCCGAGAAAGTAAACCGAGACATCCGTATACAAACCTCGAAAATTCATCGAGAGAAAAAAAAATGTACCACAACTGCGGTGCGTGTGGCGCCAGTATTCATCTGAGGAAAGTAAAGCGGGAAGTGTGCGCATAATTTAGACGGTTACACGCGGGAATATGTGAGCATGTGAACGCTCTGCACCCACGCGTTCGGGTGTCGAACGACGTGTGCACATGACTGTCGAATCAACAGTGTGATGACTCCATGCATTTGGAGGGAATGCAGTGTGAAAGAGGTTATTTTCAGTCGATGAATATATACCAAGCATCTCGGCAATGTTCCTGGAAATGCGTGCCCACCATACGACCTGCGCGGTTTCTTTCGAAAAAAGCTTTCGCTGTCGCCTTCTCTTCTCAGTGGCAAGTGTGAATATTTCCAGGTGCTCGAGGTCCCGGCAAAAGAGATGGAGAGTGCACGCGTTGTTGGAACTGCGAGTAGAGCGAAGTGCATTAAAGGTCATCAATTATTCAGACTTGGACATGCGAAGTATTCCTTCGGGGGGATAGAGAGACCCTGACGCCATCCCTCCCTCGAGCCGGCAGCAATCGACCAAAGAACGTGCCTCAAGTTCTGAACTCCTTTGGGAACGACATTTGCTCGATAACATATTCGGTTGGGCCGTGGAACGCGCGCAATCAGTTTGAATGTGCTAAGAAACGTCGAATTTAAGCCGGATGTATACCACACAACTACGTCTGTTGAATGATGGACAACAAGTTCCAAGATACTTTGTTGCACTTCTTTCCGGGCGCAGAGATGCACGCTCTTCTTTGATTTTATTTTCTCATTATGTCTTGCGGCAAATCTCCGGAATTATGAAAAAATAATTGATTCAATTGTACCTTCTTCCTTCTGCGAGACGAGAAAATGTTTTTCGAGAGAAGGAGGAGCAGAAAAAAAAATAGAATAATTTGGGAGTTAAACGTCCCGAGATTGCACAGTAGAATACGAGGGAAGTCGTAGTGGAGGAAGTGTTATAGCTGTTCTGTGGTGGAGAGTTCAGGGTTAATTTTTACCACCCTAGGTTCTTCAACGTACACCCGAAGCGGGCGTCTTTTGCATTCTGCTCCAATCGGAATGCGACCACCGCTGTCGGGAGTCGAAACCGGGAGCTCGTGCTCGGCAGCAGGAGGTCATAGCCACTGAGTCACCGCCCAGGGTGAGGAGGGGGCAGGATGGCAAATAAATAGAAGAGTAAAGATGAGACATAAGATGAAGGCTTTTCTTTTTCTTTGTCAAAATATAACAGATTGTGGGGTCATCGCCCTCCAGAGCTCGTTGTCGACGTCGTCGGCGCTCTTTGCAGAAGTGGCGCGCGGCACTCGTGATTTATTGATCTCATAGATTGATGGAGTAACTGAGTGAGTGAGTGAGTGAGTGAGTGAGTGAGTGAGTGAGTGAGTGAGTGAGTGAGTGAGTGAGTGAGTGAGTGAGTGAGTGAGTGAGTGAGTGAGTGAGTGAGTGAGTGAGTGAGTGAGTGAGTGAGTTAGAGTGAGCGAGTAAGTGATTGAGTGATTCTGGTCGAAATGAAACCTGTTGGTGCTATCTTTCGCAAGCCTTATGGGAGCACGGCACCTTACAATGGTGGTGACAAGTGGTCGACACAGACTCGAATCGTATATCACGTCTCTGCCATTAATCAGTGTCGGAGACACGTAGACACCCGTAGGAAGTGTGAGACATATACTTTACTCGCTGCATGACAAGCTTTTGCAAAGCGAAATCATTCTTAACTTCCTTCCCTTTATTTTTAGCCCTTCGCGCTTGACATTCCTCCTGCCCAGCTTGCATTAGCTCGCCGAAACGTTTTTGTCTTCTGTATCCTTTCACAGGCAAAATTGTGCACCATGTCGCAGATTCTTTCCAACCTCTCTATCTAATCTAGTTGACCTTTCTCGCTCCACATACCGCGATCCCCTGGACTTTCAGCTATTTTATATTTATTACATTTTTGTTTCCTTTTTCGTCTACGACCGGATACAGTGGAAACAACGTGAAAGTGTGTATGCGTAGCGCGAGAGTGCTTGCACCGTGCGCTCTGAAGATCAGGCACTGAGCGCCAGAACGAGCGAAGGGAGAGGACGCCGGGGGAGCCGCATCCTGGCGCTGATGGACGGCTTCCTGCTTGGCGATAGCGCTATAGCGACGACATTACGACACGCGTTATAGCCGCGTCGTGCGACGTCGCTTGCCGCTGCCATCTCGAGCGATCGTCGCGCGTGTGATGCAGTAGTCGCCTTACTGTAGACATGATGTCACTTAGCTCTTATCGACATTTATAGTTTCATTGTGCGAATACGACTGCGAGCTCTCTATCTCTTTTTCAGGCTTGTAACAGATTACAAAATCCAAGACCGCCAACGGCATCGAGTGCATTTCAGACCTGTCCTTTTAATGCGATTCACATTCTTTGGAAACTTTACGCGCTTTCTGACGGGACTAAATTTCTATCTAACCGCTTTTCCCGCCAACTTGGGTCACTGGTCACTTGGGTACATGGTACCCGTCGGACCAACTTGGGTCACTGGGTAATGTGTCACTGGGTATGTGGCACGCTATAGCTGCAGCGCGGAGTGTTCAGTGGGGAGGGCGCGAGAGAGGAATCGGGCTACATACACGTCTCATACCTATCTGATCTCTGCTGCGGCAATACGGTGTGTCTCTCTTTTGCTTCTATGATAATTGCCTCAATGTCGGAATTCATCGTAAGACGGGTACTGCAAAAATCTCTTCCCTCTCTCTCTTTCATGACATCGTCATGCGTCGGCGCGTCCATTTGGCGCTGCTCGGTGATTGACAACGCCGTTCCCTTGCATGGTTCGTTTCAGCAGAACGGGGTGTTCGCTTCTGCCACTAATCACGTGCAGCGAACTTCTACCGTGATTATACGTGAAGAGGAAAAGATGTGCACGGACGCCGGCAGACGACACGTCGAGAGGCGCCCGTGCATTCGAGGTTGGTTGATGATGGTATAAACACTCTCGAAACCACGTGCCTTAATTTCCACTGAACGTTGGCACCCCTGGCGCCTACGTGCTGCTCGTTTTCAGTTTTGGTACGTCTAATATCGGAAACTGTTCGCGCTTGCTTCTTTATTTGCTGACAGGAGAGTAAGTGTTTAAAAAATAGAATCAGCAGACATAAGCAATTCCTCTGACTTGGAACTGACTTGCTACGACAGCAGTATATGCTATCTCATCGGATGCTGCAATTTTCTCAAGAAAAACGTCACGGTGCACGCAACATCGGGTTGGGTCGCTATCCTATTGGCTGCAGCTCCCCCCCCCCCCCCCCCCCACACACACACACACACACACTTTTTTTTTCTTACTTTAAGCTAAGCTCCGCATTAGAAAATCAACTCTGGGACGTCCAGCGAGCCAAGGAAGCCGCCCGAGCCCAAGGGCTCGCGGCCGAAGCCTAGGCCAGGGCTAAGGCCCGCCCCGAATTAATTTCGCAGGACCCTCAATAAAGTTGCTAAATCAATCAATTAAGGTTATAAGTGAATTCGCTTCCACTCTCAGAGTCGGCGGGATGCAATAAAGCTCCACGCAAATTGCCTATCACCGAAGCTGCACGATAGCGTAGTGGTTAGCGCGTTGAGTTCCATGTACCGTGGCGATGGTTGGTAAAGCGATGGTGGGTAAAGCATTATATTCTTCGCCACAGGGTGAGGGTAAATATGACGAGTCAGCCGGATGACGGCCACATGACAACTATGATACTTGACGACGGGCTAACCGAATGTACGGACGGACGGACACAGCAAACATGGTTTCCAACTTAAAGGTATACTCTCGCAGTAAATTAAAAAAAAAAAAAAAAAAAGAATCCGCAACAAATTCCAACGCATCGCTTATAGCCCCTTGAAAGCAGGCTTCACACAAATTTTTATGCACTGCGGTGAAGGCCGTCGTATCAGAAAAAGTACCTTGCATGCATGCACGCATATACCTGAGCCGATTCACGCTGTGCGAGGTTTCGCTCGATACTCATGTCCTGTGCATTACGTCAGTAACCGCTTTCTTTATTTTTAACAGACTGAGTTCAGATTCTGGTTATGTAAATGCAAACGAGCGACATTGTGCCAGAGGCGGTTAGGCGACCAAGTTTGATTATTATTTTTTTTTCACTGTAATTACGTATGACCAGTCTGGGCACCATTCCATTTTGCAAGAAACATCAAAGAAGGTCATAATGAAATAATGAAGGCAGAAATTCAGAAAAGACATGGAATGAAAAAAAAAACAATTTTTAGAGTATAGGATTCCTAATTAATGTTCGAAGGCAAAAACGACCAAATTCGCCGCACCAGCTACAGCGCCGTTTCACAGGAGGCGCTCATAAAATCTATCCATCCATTTTCAGGCGCCCCGGTGTATACCTTTGACTTGAGATGTAAGACATATCCCTGTTGTGAAACGCGAATGCTTGAATGTTGGTGATTATTATTATTATTATTATTATTATTATTATTATTATTATTATTATTATTATTATTATTATTATTGTTGTTGTTGTTGTTGTTGTTGTTGTTGTTGTTGTTGTTGTTGTTGTTGTTGTTGTTGTTGTTGTTGTTGTTGTTGTTGTTGTTGTTTGATTTGTACACATATACACACAAGGACACAAAGGGATTAAGGAGGGAGCAAGCTGACAACTGCCACCGAGAGGGGCACAACGCCTGCCTACTCCTATAGGAGGAGGGAATAGAGGAAATGAAAATATGAGAAATAAAGAAATGACGGAGGCACAGACAGAACAAAACAAAAATACAAATAATGTCTATAAACGGGAGGCCAAGTCAGTGTCCTTCAGAAAAATTAGCAGGGCTCGATGGGCCTGGTCACGTCGAGCAGCGCACCCCCTTGGAAATAGGCAATCGACAAGGGTCGCACATTGCAGCCCCATAAGTCTATACTCCTTAATTAGTAATGCACGCTGCGCAACGAATGCGGGACACTATAAAACGAGATGTTCAAGTGTCTCACAGGAGCCACAAAACGTACACGACGGGCTGTCCACACGTCCTTGTCGGTGTAGGCGTTCGCGCACCAACACAGATCCAACCCTTAACTTGTATAACAGTGCTCTAGCACGACGGGGCAAGCCTCGACCACAAACACGGGGAGGGAACGATCCGTCTGCAACACGCCGGTCTGGGTGCTGCTTTAGGAGGTGTCGGCGTATCAGGAGACGAGCGTTTTCAAACATGCACGAAATGTCAGGGCAGTCACATTCATGGTGGGCACAGCTTGAAGCGAGACGATCAGCCTCGCTTGGTGAGCGATGCACGCTGAAATAATGCTTTGATCTTTTCGCGGTCATCTTTCCAAAAGTGCACATTTTCGCATTTGGGGGTGAACACCCGGCGTGTTACTTTAAATAAGTGTAAGAGCCACACTGATATTGCTGTTGAATATTTTTAGTCTGAACTAAGGGTAATATCGATCGCAGCAATGTTTGTTTTATAGGTAACTGGAAAGCCAGGGGTTGTGCCGCCAAAACTTCTCGAGGTTAAGTATAGGATTTGTCCATCTTCCACTTTGTGCTCTCTCTCTCTCTCTCTCTCTCTCTCTCTCTATATATATATATATATATATATATGTGTGTGTGTGTGTGTGTGTGTGTGTGTGTAGTCACGTTAGTATGTACGGCAATAATACCTATTACCTTTGTGGGGTCTCACACGTGCTCCTGGGACAAAGGAACGACAATACAGTAGTGCAAACAATCAAAAGGGCATTTCTTGAACCTTTCATACACTAATGGACGCTAGCCAAATTACTATGCATAGAACATTCACATGGGCGCGCGACAAATCAAGGAAGTCCGACTCACCGCGACCGGGTGGCGAGCGAATATGTTCACCCGCACGCTAGACACCAACGCCTAATCATTCCCAACTTCCCATGTGTGGTCACGCGAATGGTGGCGCGTTCGAACGATACCCATACCGGTATCCTGCTCCTAGCCTCGCGAGACGGTCTCGCGAAGCGTTTATCGGCGCACGCGCGGAACGTCCACATCGCTGACCGCCCCCACCTCCGAAAGGAAGCGCCTTCTCCCTTTTGCGCCCAAGCAACCCCGCCGTTTGGTGGCGTTAGCCGCGCAACACTAGCGCCATCTCTCGCAATACGCCGCCGCCATAAAGCCACGCGGCGAAGCCGGATTACAGGAGACGGGAGCCATGCGGGGAAAACCACTTCAGGGGACGCGTGAGAGTCGCGCACCCCCACAACTTTAATCTAAAGGAATCACAGTTTCAGTCCGATACCTTCACTGAGAGCGCGTCTTCGTCGTCGTCGACACCCAGTTCACTTCGTAATCCTCAGCTTCCTCAGAAGCGGTAAACCCACAATACAGCCAGCTGTTATCCACGTGGCATTACCCCCTTTCAGAAACAAATTGTCTCGATGCTTCAAATGCGAAAGAGAGGGGGAAAAAACAAAGCACATACATGGCAACACTGATAAAGTTTGTGATGAAGTTTGAGGAGGAGGAGGAGGAGGAAACAACTTTATTTTGTTAATTTGGCTTAGTGAGGGGTGGCTACCAGGTGATGCCTTACAGCCACCTCCTCGGCTCTTTTGATGGCCCGAAGTTCAACCTCCAGGTTCGGGTTCATAGGTATCGCTTCCCACGCTTCAGGCGAGGGAGCAGCCAGGAGATCTGGCGGGGGGGGATCTTCTCTGGCGTCCCAGAGAATATGATTTAAGGAGGCTATGGACCCACATAATGAGCAGTGTGGGTCTGTCAAGTCAGGGTAAAAATGTGCGTATATTTGTGGCTTGGGAAAGGAGTGCGTTTGGAGTCGGCGCCAGATGACTTCTTGTCCTTTGGTGGGCTTGGGATGAGGTGGGGGTTTTGTCCGTCTTGCGAGGCGGTAGTATTGGGCAATACCGTGGTATGTTGTCAATGGCTCGCTGACCAGGTCCCCTGGGTCAGAGACGGGTGATGAAGTTTGAGGATGTCCTCGCCAACGTGTGTGGTACGTACGGTTTCATCCTGGAAACATGGACAATGTCCGTCGTCTACACACGACGGGATCGCCGACTCGTGTCTTCAGGGAGAACTTCGTAGTTCACCTCGCTAAGGCGATGGAGGACTCTGTAGGGGCCGAAGTAGCGGCGCAGTGACTTCGCCAACCGGCCGCGCTGGTGAATCGGGGTCCATACCCAAACCTGATCACCGGGTTGGTAGACAACCTCGCGATGGCGAGCGTTATACCTATGGCAGTCTATGCATTGCTGTTTCAGGATTCACTCGCGTGCAAGCTTGCGAGCTGCGTCTGCAAGCCGGGTAAGTTCTCCACGTCAATGGTAATGTCGAATTGTTCGGGGAGGAGCATGGCGTCCAGCATGGTGGTTGCCTCAATGCAGTGGAGCAAACGGAAAGGAGTGAACCCAGTAGTTTCTTGAACAGCAGTGTTGTATGCGAATGTAACTTAAGGCAACACATCGTCCCAGTTCTTGTGGTCGCTGTCGACATACATGGAAAGCACGTCAGCGATTGTCTTATTTAACCTCTCCGCAAGACCGCTGGTCTGAGGATGGTATGCAGTGGCTCGGCGATGAGCTGTACCACTAAGCGTACCATACACGATCTGTTATGACTACTGCTGGTGCACCATGCCGGGGGACGATGTTGTGGATGAAAAAGTGCGCCACATCACTGGCAGTCGCTCGCTGAAAGGCTCCAGTTTCGCAGTGTTGCGTCAGGTAATCAGTCGCAACCACGATCCATCGGTTGCCAGCAAAAGACTTAGGGAAGGGCCCGAGGAAGTCCATTTCGATTTGTTGAAATGGTTGTGTTGGTGGTATAACAGGTTTCAGGAAGCCGGGGGGGGGGGGGGGGCGCTGAGGTGGAGCCTTTCGGCGCTGACAGTTGCGGAAAGTTTTCACGTAATGCTGTACTTCTTCGGCAAGCCTAGACTAGTAGTAGCGTTGTCGAATTCGGGCCAAGTTACACAAGAATCCCAAATGACCTGAAGAGGGTTCATCATGGCAGGCGGACAGAATATTTTCACCCAGCGAGGATGGAGTGACAAGTAGGTGTCCAGTCGCTGATGGGCAGACATTCTTTTTATACAAGACATTGCTTCAGAGACAGAAAAAAGATGGTGAACGCGTGAATTTTTGTGGAGGATGCGCACTTCGGCCTTCAAGATAGTCGATAAGCAGCCCGAGTTCTAAATCGTCCCGTTGTTGCTGAGCCAAGTCAGATATATTGACAGCGCAAAGGAAACGTACGACCGTCATCGTCAGCATCACTTGACACCATGGAGGAAGAAAACCCAGGAGAGGCCCCGGCCAGCACGGACGTATTGGAGAAGGTGTGGCGGAAGTCACGTGCTGTTATTCGCAAAGGAGCACTGGGACGGGTACCCCAAATTTCAACGTTGCCATAGCAACCGCGCTCCTGAAGCTTTCGCTGCTGCTATCGGCCTCTGAAAAGTGAGATAAGATTTTTCCGCCGGTGTCTTTCTCACAGCACCTTTTGTTTGCGAGAAAAGCTGACTTAGGAGTGTGGTGTTTAAGCTTGAAAGTTGTGTTTGAGGTCTGTGAGTGTGAGTGTCCGCCACCAACAGATACACTCAAGCAATCACGGCGCGGGTCTTCGTCGTCGTCTTCAACATGCCACGGAAAAACACAAGAGCGCGTCTGCTTCACTAAAACTGCTACAGAAGTTTCGTAGGCATTGTTTTGACGCGCGCCAACAGCACACACTTCCGGCGGCTCGTAACAATGCAAGTTCAAAGTTCGCGCCTATCTGCTCCGGCGAGCTGCAGTAACCCTGATTGGAGGCGCAAAGGGGGATGGCACACCAACATGGCTGCACTTCCGGCTTCAAAAACGTGACGTCAGGGCCTCTCCTGTTTTGTTTCTTTCCTCCATCATGCTTGACACCGATGCAAGTGGAGCGCGTGAAAGACAGTCGGCGTTAGTGTGCCTCCGGCCAGACTTATAGACGATTGTTACATCAAATTCTTGAAAACGAAGGCTCCAGCTGGCAAAGCGCTCTGAATGGTCTTTGAGATTGGCTAGCCAACAAAGGGCATGATGGCCGTTAACCCCTCTGAACGGACGACCGCATAAATATGGCCGGAACTTAGCTATCACCCAGACGACAGCTAAGCATTCCTTTTCAGTGGTAGACTAGTTAGTTTCGGCAGAAGTTAAAGTGCGGCTAGCGTAAGCAATAGCACGTTCAACGCCATCTTGCCACTGCAAGGTGGGTGGGCATTTCAGTATCGGCGTTGTCAACAAAGTGTCCAAGTAAGCGCGGTGTCTGGAGGCGGCGCCACTAAAGCTCGCAAAAAGCATCTCTCTGCTCCGGACCCCAAACAAATTTGATAATATACATATATATACACATTTGTACTTCTGCAATTCATTCGGTTAAAGTTTCTTCGACAACAAATTGATAAAGGAAAGGTGAAATATCAAAACAGGAAAGAGGAAAATGGTGTTTTTCACAGTGATACAATATCAGGCAAACCGATAATACAGCTCGTTTGCGCGCCAAATATTAGGTAAAATGCGGAGCGTCTGTTAAAAAAAAAAAATTTAAGAAAATGCACAATACCGTGGTTGTAGTATGGGAAAAATATTTTTACGTTATTCGGTGAAAGAAAGGCTTCTCTTTGATATTGACACGTGTACTTATTTATCCTTATTCCGCGGACTGCATTTCATCCGCGAACTACTATTGTTATCGCTCAGCGCAAGGCGCGGCGGCATTATTTGGAACTTACTCGAATGTTATCGTTGATTCTATCTGTTGTGTATGTTCTCGCCGAACCTTGTGTAATCAGATTGTTTGCGTGACACGAATTGTGCAGTACTTTCTGGAAGGCACGCAGGCACCAGTGATCGATTATTACGCTGGAACCTTCGACGAGTCATGTATAAAACCCGCCGATCTGATTTTTGACGATCACCGAATGTGTTCAGCGTTATCGTGGTGCTTTATTTAAATGTCACTTGCTTTTAGGGGAACAAGTTCCCCCAATAAAGAGTTAAGTTTCACCATTCGCAATTTCTCTACTGTGTTCTTGACCGTCACTACAGCGGCCTGACGATATTAAAACACAAGTTTACGTTAATTAAGTGATTCAATGTGGTGCATGTACCAAGTATCCGTATATTTCGGCAAATCTGATTACTGTTTACTTGAACAGCAACACACACAAAAAGAAGGGCGCCGCTTTAATTTCCGTGTATTTATTGCTTCGTAAAACGGTTGCAGTTTTGGCAAATATGAAATACAAAGGGAGGTTCCATATAGTCACTTTACTGCATCGGGGCTGTACTGAGACAAAGCCCGTCTTCTAAAGAGACGGAAGAGATTGCGAAAGCAAACCCATTTTACCTACGTAGGGTTAATCAGCCCAAAGCCTATCTTCGCAGCACCTATAGTCTTCTAATGAACTCGCATTATGCTTGCGGCAGCGGCGCCACATGCTTCACTCACTACCCAGTGAGGTCACTAACGCCACCGCGACGGTGACATTGTCTTTTTTTTTTTTTTTTTTGCGAATGTACCTTGCGGACACGCTATCAAAGTTAACAAATCCTTTACATATCATCTTCCAGCACACTTGTATTAGCTTATTCCCCTAAAAGTGGTTTTGACTGCGTGAACGTAACAAACGGTTGTTTCTTCAGAATGCACGTATAAGAATTCCGGACATGACTAACCACTGCCTCCATGGCCGCGACCACAAAACGTTTACAAGCGCGGTCTCGATGAGAAAACGGCGCTTTTCGCGAGTTACTAATCACACAGGCAGCGAGCCGGTAATTGTCAGAGCAATTGGGCGTTAATAAGGCGCAGGTCCCTCACGCAGCGTTTCTATTCAATCACGGCTTCATTCTCATTCTTAAAGCGGCGTCCGTGTCATGAACTTCACCTGTATACAAGCGGCGGTCGAGCGATTGCGACAATCGCGGATCGAATTTTACGATAAAGTAAAATTGAGTTTATTGTTTCAATTCCCGTGCCGTCGAGTTATTTATTCTCCCCACATTTGCTTCTTCACCAATCAATTTGCCGCACGCGGTGGCCCTACGTCACTGATACTGTCACACCGCGGGAATTACGAATACAGAAATCCGCGGTGCACTTCGCGTGTTATTGGCGAAGCAGGTGGTCTATAAATGTGATGTCCCAGGTATATATGGAGCTCTGCAGTGTTCGAAAACACCTGGCAAGCTTTAATTGGAGGTATAATAAAGATGGGCAACCAATTTTCGCCGCCAGTACACGCTTATAACAATAAAACTACTTATATATATATATATATATATATATATATATATATATATATATATATATATATATATATATATATATATAGTTGCGGCAGCAGTTAAGTGCTCAAAACTGGGTTTGCCTTGTGTGCTTGTCCATCCCCTAAACACAATGACGACCGTTGTCGTTATTGTGTTTTTGTCGTCGTCAGGCCGCCTCTGCTTCACCATCGCTACAGGGCGAAGAAAAAGAAAACATCGTCCCCAACCGCCACCATTGGGATTCGAGCCCACGTCACGGCAACAATGTGCTTACATTTGGGAGAACCACTGAGCTGTCACGCAACTACAGTGCTGGGAAAGCACGGCAAGGTCTTGTGTTTCACACAGTTCTTGAGAGTGGTGGCATGCATGTGTGGCTTGTATTTCGTAGCTTACAACATTGCAAGCAATACTCTACCGATACAAGCGATACTGTATACGAAGACGACAATGGTGCATCGCGTAGAAATTGTTCTTTACAAGACGGCAGTATGTACAGGGGTGCAATTATGCGTTGTCATGCTCGTGAAAACAACCTCATAGGCACAAAGGAGGCGCATAGTATGACATTGATGATGATCACCCTTAAACATCGCGCTTACTTGTAATAGAGGATGCGACCAGAATCAGGTGGATGAAGAAAAAAAAACACCAGGAAAGCGTCAACGGCGTAACTATATATATATATATATATATATATATATATATATATATATATATATATATATATACTAATTACCAACGACGTCGCAACGATGACACCTCATAGTTTGTTGCACAGTAGCTGACAAGATCCGTAGGCGCCAAGTGCACAGTATAGTAGCACTGAAAATCTACAGAAAAAAAAATTAAAGAAAAAAGACTTTCTTTCAAATCTTGTAGGTAGCACTGCGTAATTTGGCTGGTGATATCAGTTGTATGAGATGTTTTGGCCACGGCGTTGAATCATCCCCATCCCGCGTCTTTAAAGTGACACACGGAGCCTGAGAACGAGGAAGCCTTTAATACAACTGTCTCATCACCTAGGGCTTAAACATTTATTTACACAAACATTGAACTTTAAAAATGGTATAAGGAACCTTCATATTTAAAGGTCTTAAACGCCACGATGCCGACAAGTCGGGCAGGTAGGTGCTTGGACGTTGTCCTGCTGAATGACGGAAACAGAAAATACGACCGCGTTACACAACTTATTAAAACTTGTTTCACTGACCACAAGCTAACCTCACCATGATAACACATAAAAGAAACGAAAATAATCATTTTCGTACATCAAAAAAGGAGATTAATGCACAATTTACTCATCTAAAGAACACTTTCTCTAGTATCACAGAGTCTATAATGATCATTTAAATGGTATTTAAACATTTTTTCAGATTTTTATTAAAGTTAATACACTCTGCTACTTACATTATCCTACCCACCCCCACATCAACCGAACCGTGCAACCGCAGCCTTCTTGCCCATCATGTTAAGCCGTAGTGGGTGAGCGCAATTATTTGAGGAAGAACCATGGCAAGCGAACATAAGGTGGTGGTTTTCACTGTGGAAGAATGGGGGCTGGCAGTAAATACGTCCAGAGCCGAAGGAATCGCTGAAGTCTTCTGCCTTTCTTTTTTGTTACCTATGCTGGCATTTTAGTATCCCAATCAGTGGCATATCTTTTAATTTGTCGTCTGCACGTGGTTTTGTCTTGCCGCGACAGATTTCTTACCAGGATGAACTCTTGTCGAACACATTCTGTAAAGACAAGTCTGCATTATCAAAGCTGGAACAGCATGTCTGGGGTTTAATCGGCTTCCTATTATAACTGCAATGCCCATGAATGAAGGATTGATCAGTAACCTCATAACCACGCTGCGTTATCTGATAAACTTGTTCCGGAGGGGTAATAAAGACGGTGCCTGAACTGTAAAAGTTCTCGTGGACATCCCACTGAACAGAACAAAAGGTGTGCCGTCAACTCTTATTCGGGAATAACGTCTCGTCCCGCATTTTAGAAAGTTCTCGAACACCCATATCTTTAAAAAATGTTTACATCCTTTGGTGCTTACTTATCTTGGCCCCAAACGATACTCGTCGTCCATCTTGTGTGAATTTTCTTTCTTTGACCCCCACTCTGCGCCCGTTATACTTTCCAGTGACGAACACTACGGCACGATGATACGCGCATGCCATTCGTGACCTGAAAGTATCGGGCGCGCAACGTTTATGGAAAGGCAAGCAGGATAGATGAAAATTGCGGTTAGGGACTGCCGAACTCTACTTATAACTACAGCTCGGTAGCACTAAAAAATAATACATGCAATGAATCCTGTAACACCATGTCCAGAGCAGCTGAACTGCGCCTGCACATACATACGTGCACAAAAGCAGCGGATGTACTGCAGGTTACAGATGAAATGACAACGACGTCTTGCACAAAAAAAGAGAGAGAGAGAGAAAGAGAGAGAAAGAAGAGAAAAAAGGCACGGCAGAAATTGAAGTGGGAAGCAGGAGCGCATAACACGTTCATCGATGTCTACGGTTACGATGTTACATTTCTGGCTGCAACGATACAGTAACGATCTGGACATTAGAGGGCAGTGTTGAAGAAAACGTTCACACAGTCGAGGTTTGCCCTGTATTGAAGTTCGTCGAAGGGGAGTTGACTTTAGTGTGCTAGAACTGTGATCTCAGCGCTTTCTTCGGGTGATGTTCTTTAAAGCGCTATAGTTCACTGGAGCACTCGACGGTTTCATTATGCGCTGGTACATGGAGGATCACGTTTGTGCAGCACTAGCTGCTAGAGCGAACCAAGTCGAACCAAGTCAAACATGCTAACGCGAAGCGTTGGCTCTGCATAGCTAAAGAGGACGCAAATATGTCTAAGCCAGTTTCACTAATTTGTTCTTCCCGCTCGATCAGACTCCGTGTCACCAAAACTCCTCGTCTGGCGTGAGGGGCGCAGAAATTTTAGTGGAGCTCGCAGGTGTCCTTTTGATTAGGAGGTTGGAAGAGCCCATGCATTGGGAATAACGCATGCACTGTTCTAACGCCTTAGTGATGTAGCGTTGGAACTAGAAGGTTTTAGACGTTCACTGCGTGTATGCCACCGGTTCGTTCTGGTAATAGCTTAATAATTAAGTGCCCGAAGCCTGTTCCTTTACGGCTGCAATTTCGCCGCCGAATGCTAGTTATTTTCTTTCCGTACCCTCGCTGCCTCCTCCGATGCGTCTGCATATTGCTCCCTGCGCAACAAACCTTGCATCTTCAACGACCCGTATGTACCGCACGGACATTCATAACATGAACGGTGCAACGAACATCCCTTCTCATCCCACACGAAAGAAACGAAACTGCTGGCTAATTACATAATCTTTCTCCTGCCGTTTCCCTCTGACAAGCCGGGCAGCGAAATAAATTAGGGCAAGAATGGATAGTAGGCTGTCTTACCAGCAGCATTGTGCGCGCAAGGCCTCGTGTGTATCTACATGAACGCATGAACGCGCACACGTGGATGGGACCCAGGCATGCAGCCTAATGCGCTGGCCTGCCCGAACGACAGCGCTCTCGAGCGCGTGATCGCGCTTCTCCAAAACAAGCAAGAAGGGAACTGCCGATGCAGTCGAACAGCTGAGCTCGCTCGGGGCAGGTTGCCGCACCTTCGACTAAAAGTGAAGCAACATAGCGGCCTTGCCTGCCTTGCCTACGGCAACCGCGGCGCGGCGCGGCAATAGCTATAGGCGTAAGGTCCTATAGGCGCGGCCGCGTCAGCAATGTCGTCGGAGTGTGCGTACGCGCGCACGGCAGCATGACCTCGTCGCGGACCGGCGCTGCTGCTTGCCGCGAGCTAGAAGCCCGCGCACGGAACGCGATAACTGTGGAAACCCCTCTGGGCTACGCTTATCGCGTACAGCCGTAGCGTCGCCTCCAGCTGGCTCTGCTGCGACGACCGCATCGCGTCGCTTGACGCAGCCGCAAGCAGCTGCGATGAAGCAAGCTGCACTCTCGCATCCCCACGTGTTTTTAGCGTCGCGCGACTGAAAGATGCGCGTCGTCTGCTGCGGATTCTGTTCTGTTGCTTCGAGGCCTGGCCAACGTTGTTGGCCTTGCAACTGAGCGGTTGACTCGGCTTGGCGCACTGGAGCAGCGGCATGGCGTTCCCGGTTTACTCACGTGTGAGTTCGTTTTCATTTCTGTTGCATTTCTCACGTGTCTCCCGCATGCACCGGTCACGTGCTTTGCGTCGGCGGTGTCCTTGTCCCTGAATGCGTGAAGCAGTGACGTCGATTGGTATGCAGCTGGCTGGCGTATACGGAACGCGCTGCATATCTTTGCCAGCTGGCTTCAGCCTGTGTCGAGAAGCGTGAACGTGCGAGCTCCGAGACGAGGATTATCGAGTGCGATTACAAGACGAGCTGCGCGGCGAAGCCATGCGCTCCTTTGATGCATCCCCGAGTGGAGGAACAGCGGGCACGCTGTGCGAACGAACTGTTCGGTACAACGCGTCGCTGTCACGCACTCGTATGCGGCGCAAGATGGTTAAGCGTTATGTTGTCAATCCAGGGGTTTGCGCATTGCGACTTCTGTGACGGTTCTCGATTCGCGGACGTAATTCTTGTTTCACTGTCACTTGAAGAGCAACTTAAGGGTACAGCGCATGACGGACAGGTGTACGTAAGGGTAGGGGAACAAATATTTTTTCCTTATTTAGAAAAAAAGATATTCAGAGGCGGACATTTCAGTAGCGAGACGCTGGCTACTTCATTCAAAACTGCAAAAGAGTTAGTGATAAAACTTGAGGCAGGCAGTAAAAATAAATAAATAAATAAACGGCCTGTAATGCAAGGGATGCAAAGCGGGTGTACGGACATGATTGTGTGAGAACAGGTGGATCATTGGCGCACCTAACGGGGGATGGGTTCGGGTGTCCCCCCCCCCCCACGCGTCCAGCCCCACCAGTCCAACGTGTACCTTCGGTGCTCTGTTTACATTGTCATTACAATTCAGGAGGTGGCCTGAGATCGAATTTTCCTAATAACAAAAAAACAAACAAAAACACTATATCACTGTCTTGTATTTCTTCATTTACTCTTAAATTACTTTGAGTAAAACGCTGAAGAAATAAACACCGTCATCATTCTCGGTGTCATTCTTATAATTACTAGGCATTTTATTTGCTGTTGGATTCCTCTGGCTAAAGCAAGGAAATTTCATATTATACAAGTGCTTGCTCCCCCCCCCTGGCAGAGATCCTGGGTGCGCTACTGAGGTGGATACATCATGTAGTGATCATATATAGTATGTATATAAAGTACATACATAGGTAGAGCGTATACATGCATTAGACCAACGTGAGTGCACGTACGCAAACATACGCATACTGATCTGTGCACAGACATCATGGACGCATTGGCCGTGGAAACTTTTCCCGCCTTTCATCACAACAACAAATGATTTCCCGCGGACAGAGCTGGCAGTAAGACTTTCCGTATCAGTACGTCATGAAATTCGTACTGATACGTCAATATATCATGAGGTCCCTTGCAAAAATCATTCGTGAAATTCAATTTCATCTCAACCGAAAGAAAAACGTAGAGAGAGAGAGAGAGAGAGAGACAGAGAGAAGAAAAAAAAGAAAATAATAAAAACGCACCAGAATTGCCATAGTGACAGTTGTAAAGGGTGTCGGTTGCTCAAACCGCGAGTCGGTTAAACGCGATGTCAGGACATCCTGCTGCCGTGTGTCACCAACTGCAAGTGTCGTGACCTCCTCTACTGAACCAATTGTTTTGAAGTGACGCATGACGTAATTCGGAAGGCTTCAGACATCGGAAGGCTTCCGTCACAGTCGTGTGAGAGGACGAATGCTGCCAATAGCACGAGACCGTCGCTTAAATGGCTTCCCGGTGTTTCACTCTTTGAAGCAGGATTAAGTGGAAACTGTCATCAAAAGTATACACGGAACTGTTCGGGGAAGGTATGGTTTTTTTTTTTTTTTTTTGCTCGCTTTTCGCTTGTGTATATTCTTTCGCGATCTGTGTACTTTTGGCGGAAGATGGCCTTCTATACTGCACTGAATGAGGCGCAGGGTGTGCGGCCTCATTTGTTTTTGGAACGCGGTCGTAAACCTTCGTGTCACTGTTCTTTCACACTTCTCGTGTCTAGCGCACATAAGTGCGACTTGTCAAAACCTTGTCGGCAGGCAACACATCCTTCCTTGCGCAATGCATATGCTTATTAGCGAACGTTTTTGGTTTCGTTCTGTACGCGCTTACAACACCTCGACCAAGCCTTATCGCTGGCGTACAGTGCGCGTATGTGGTATATGGTGTATGCTTTCGGCTTACCTGGCAGCCCGCTCTGGAAGCGGCGGTTGGTGATCGGTAGGTTTAGCGATGGAAATGAATGTTACGAGGCTCCACTTGACACGTTTTATGTGCATGCGCTTAATCTGTCCAAAATGAGAGTGTTCAAGCAGTGAAAAGCAATTCAGGTTAACTGAATTCTTTTCTTCTTTCCTGCTCTAGAAAAAAAAGAAAGACAAGGTCAAAGCCAAATAGAACTTACAGTATCCCCTGTGAGTTCTATTTGATTCATTACATACACCGTTATTTAGACGTGTGTTCTACGCTGAACTGCTTGAAAGTTAGCAAAAAGTGTGTGTGTGTGTGTGTGTGTGTGTGTGTGTGTGTGTGTGTGTGTGTGTGTGTGTGTGTGTGTGTGTGTGTGTGTGTGTGTGTGTGTGTGTGTGTGTGTGTGTGTGTGTGTGTGTGTTTTCGTTTTATTGGATTGACTTCATTGTTCGACTATATTGTCTAACTAACCACCAAAACTGGACTGGAGAACGTGCCGTAGCGCTTTTTTTTGTTATTGACTGTTTAACCACGGCCTGCGATGTGCTTTATTGCTGGAACGTTTTGATGTCGCCTCATGTTATCATCCTTTGATCACTGAACAATTTATTGTTTGTGGAGAAGACGACGATACAGAAGTTGCCAATATTTCTAATTTAACAGAAATAAATTTGTTCACCACTGGGTGCGGAATTTTTTCCGTAGCCCGCCGGCAGGCTGCCGTAATTGTACCAGCTCTGTATACTCGTCTGGTGATAGGTATTAGAATAAACCAATCGTCAGGTTTTAGAATAACGTACGCAATGCTCGAAAGGAACGGTACGCGATTCGTATTCGAAATTTTGAAATTCGCACATCCATATAACCTCAACGTCCTTTTTTTTTTCCTTTCTTTATTTTAGCGACATTTCGCTTAACGTTATACTCTGCGAATACCGCTCTGTGCGACACGCCGTGGAAAATCCACGCAGGCACCTCGCGGCTTTCTCGATTCACTTTCTGTATGCAGCGCGCTTAACGCATCTACAAATTTGACAGCTTTAAACACGTTTTATACATTAGCTCCTCCCCACTTAAAGTTAGTTCATTTAGTATGGGTACCAGGCCACCGAGACATCCAACTTAATGAAATAGCTGATTCTTTAGCACGAGCTTCTTTAAAGGGTCCGGCGATATCTGTGCTGCCGGCAACTGCGTATATCACTGCAGCCAGATATAGGCAGTTTGCTTTGACTGAAGACAGGAAAAGCCTCGCACTAGCAAAATCAACAGACTTTATGTATCTAAATTATTCTTGGAATCGACAGTGGTGTCCCAACCGGCAATTCGAAGTAACATTTACAAGACTGCGTTGCCGTATTCCACAACTAAATTTTTACTTGCACAGATGTGGTCTGGCGGCATCACCATTATGCTACCTCTGCAATGAACCAGAATCTATCGATCACTTTTTACTATCCTGTCGGCGGTTTTCTAATCATCGACAACGATGTTTAGAAATCCCACTTCGTAATCTAGGACTGCCGTTAAGCAGTTCAGTTTTACTCTCACTTGGAGCCACGGTGTTAGGATATGGCCACGGGAAGGTTTGCCGAGCCATTTATAACTTTTTATGTGACACAAAAAGATTGCCATATTAATATTTTCCCATTGTTACGTGATTGCTTTATTTATCCTTCAATAAATTATAGCTTTAGCAAATTCAAAAAGTAAAGTAATAAAACCACAATTATTATTATTATTATTATTATTATTATTATTATTATTATTATTATTATTATTATTATTATTATTATTATTATTATTATTATTATTCAAAATCTACGTATTTCCTTTGCTGTATTTAATTTATTATTAAATTCATATTATATTCCTATTCAGGCAAGGCTGACTAACTTAGTAAACACTACTTAATTCTTTTATTATTGCTTTATTTCTCATTTTCAATTAGTCATTTATTTTTATTCTTATACTTATGTATTTATAAATTAATTTATTTCAAATTTCTATCATAATACCACCCGGTTCGTGGCCTATCCCCCTCAGTGGGTTGTGCCAAGTGTTGAGGCATCATCATCATCATCATCATCATCATCATCAACTCGCGGCTGTGCATAAATGCTTTGCAAGTGCCTTACACTTCGAAGGTTGTCTCTCTCTGTCTTTCGACAATGTCAATGCTCTGCGGTGCCGTTAGGGTGAATTCAGTGCCGCACAAGGAAACGCTGGCGCTTCTTGGTAACCTTAGATTTCTTCTGCTCTCGTTGAATGTTAAGTAGTACTGGATGGATGGATGCAAAACTTTAATGAAAGTCCTGAGGTGCGTGACTCAGCGCGCAGCGGGCCGCTTCCACTTTGGGACAGTCAGGCCATGCCCGACCGCTGCATCGTGGGCCCTCTGGACAGCTGGGAATCTATTTTTATTTTGAGCAGCAACAGGCGTGTCCCTGTCGTTTTACTTCACACATACAACTGAACGCTTGCTTACAGCAGAGCGCGAAGATGATACACAGCATCGGCCTGAAAGCAGTTGCACTCAAGCGCTTCGTCAACTTGATGTTGCAATCCACGGTTTTAGAGCACACGGTGACGTGCGCAAATCACGCTGTTCTTAGCGCGGATGAAGTCGACATGTTGAAGTTGAGCCACATACGTTGCTTTCTGTCTTATTTTTATTGTTATTATTATTGGGAGAGACGTCTTCTCATAGGATTTAGAAGCCGCAGTTCCGGAGCTCCGAGCGCGCAGGCTTTCGCCTTCATCCTCTTTAGCATATGCTAAAGTGACTGTCAACTTCTTTTTTGTTTGTTGTACTGGGTGGCAGATAAGCCCCGCATAAACTATGGCCCAAGACAGTCGTGGCGGAGTGAAGCGGGTAAATACATGCTTTAGGTTCTAGGGCAAAGAGTCACCCGACACGCTTGGCGACGCATTTCCTCACCGGTAGCCGGCTGGCTCGTCCGAGCTGCTTGGAATCCGTATAGTTCCACCACTGAATAACATCAGCAAGAGCACCCGCGAATGCGACACAAAAAGGAAACATTGAGCCGGAGAGAACCGCAGGTCAGGTCCTATTCTATAGGCTCTCCGGGCGTGTTTCCTGGCCGGAAAGGATGACTTAATTTCTTATATACTGTGTGGTTCAAACTTTCCCTCTTTTTTCGATTCCAGATCCAGAAAGTGCCGATGACGTCATTGTGTGATGTCCCAGATGTTATAGCTCATTCGGCTTACTATAAAACTTGCGTTTTTTGTTTAGGAAGGAAAGATTCCATGAGAGTCAGCTCGTCTGATTTGCGACTGCAATGTGGAGTCATCAATCAACCGCCCATCCCGAGTGGCATTTTTGTATTGTTCTTTTTTTTTTTTTTGGTAGCAGGCCGGTGCTTTTACGTATAAGTGGTAAAAATGTAACGTAATAATGGTGTACCAAGAACACCAGCCTCAAACAGCGGCACTGTGGTTATCGTTTAAGTAAATGCACCCTTGTATATATATATATATATATATATATATATATATATATATATATATATATATATATATATATATATATGCCTTTGGGAACCTCCTGTTTTGCCTAGTGGGGTCGTAGGCGGGACGGCGTACTTGCGCAAGCCACCACGCGCCGTTGTAGAAAGGCAGGGAAAGATTTGCGACGCCTAGCTCTGAGGCAACGGAGACCTTTCCGTGCGCTCAACTCTATACGCACATGTTGAGCGAATGCGTCACACTCCGCAGTCGTCGCGAGTCGCACTTGGCACGCGCGACCCAGGTTTTTGGGACGCGGTAGCGCGAAGGAAAATAATAAAAGATAAACTGATAAGTACGCTAGGTGCTATGTGATTCAGGGTTGATTGATTAAGAGAGAGAGATAAAGCTTTTTATTTAAAAAAAAAAGGCAGAGAGGTTTGCCGGCGTAGAAATGTTCGCCTGCATGCTACTCTGCCAGGTAAGGGGAGACGGGAGAAAAAGGCCTAGAGAAGGGAGGAGGGCAGAAAAAAGTGAAATAAGTAAATAAATAAAATAACATAACATCATTTGATATCTTGATTTCGTTGTTGAGTTCCAATTGTCCAAATGAATGAGTCGTCTTGACTTCACCGCCGGCTTTTTGTGCGATGTAATAGTCCGAATAATAGATAGAGCTTTGAGAGGAAGCCAATTGGTAGAAGTAAATCAAACAAGAAGTCGAGTGCTTCACGTCGCATTGAAGGAGAGTGCCAGGGACCTAATATGGCACCGTAGTGTCAAAGGGCCTTGGCAGATGGTTGCCTGATTGATTGTACGCGTTTCTTTACTGCTGCAGCAGTATACACGCGGAGTTGGACATATATTAAGTGCGAATCACCTTATGCGCTCGGACGGCCGGCGTCTCCTGTCGTCGTCGTCGTCGTCGTCACGGTATAAAGCAAGCGGCTCGTGCTCGCGCTCAGCACGCACTCGGCACGAGCGCGTGCCGAGCGCTCCCGCGTTCGTCGTCGTGGTCTTCCACAGCTGGCTGCGTTGCCGCTCATCATTCCAGCGTAGAATTTCACTTCTCTTCTGTCGTCGTAATGCGAGGCCGCGTTTACGGTGTTATATGAGCCATTGCTTAAGGCAATATGAGCCCATTAGCAGTGCCTCACTGCATGCTTCGCTCCTCCCCAGGTTTCATGTTAGTGGAGCTGCATTTCGCTCAATGGTTCATTTGACACTCACGCATAAAATCTAATTCACCGCTCAAACCGAGCCTACGATTTAACTCGTGCTAACTGTAATAACTAATAAAAACTAAAACAGTAAGAAAGGCGTTCATGATGGTCGAATTGCTGAGTATGAAGGTTGGGAAACACTTGTAAGATATTTTAATATGATATTTAATTTGATCTCGAAATAGAAGACCTGAATTCATAGATATTATCGTGACCTCGTGAATTTGAGGGAAATTTGCCGACGTCCTGTAGCAATAAATTAATAACTACATGGTGACGTTGCTCGCAAAAAAGAAAAAAATAATAATAATGGAAACAAAAGAAAAAAAAAAGAAAAGTAAGCTTTTGCTTAAAAAAGCAAGCCCAAAAAAGCCTTTCGCGTTCCCATGTAGCAGTCGCAGTGATCACTTGAAGGGGTTGAGCCAGTGTGTAATGACGTCATGACGCATCCACATTCTGGGCACCAAAACCGAAACTGGTTCGTAGAAACAACTATTATGTAAAATTATTTACAGCGTTCTGACGCTTGCCACTGTTTTGGCAGGATTGAGCAGGCTTAAACGTTCGTTTAAAGGCAAAAAATGACAAGAAATATCTTGTCGGTACCATTTTAACTAACACTGCTCCCGTTTAGTTGCGTTCTGTTACGTCGTGGCGGTAGGAAACACACACCGGCGCTATTCCGGTGGCATTATGTCATTGCAAGAAGGCTAACCGCGTCAGCTACCTAACGCCGGCGAAGCCCGCGGGGATATGCGGCAATGCTAAAAATTGGGCGATATGGCGACTTGGTGACGAAGCGGAAGAGTCGTGATGCGACGTATTTAACATCGCGTCAGCATCGTGTCAGAGATAGAGAGAGAAGGGGAAAATTAAAGACAGTTTAATTGAGCAAAAGAAGACAATTCGGTCTGAGGTAAATGTCATTTAGCCTGCCACTCTGTGTTTGTCAAAGCTGGCTTCTCTGCAACAACACGATGCGTAAGCAGAAGCCTGCTTCTGCAACTCTGTTCGCTTTACGGTTATCATATAACCGACGGCCAGGAGAGAATAGTATGGTTGATGCGTATACGTGTGACTATAACTAGAAGTGCTGCGACTTGGGCTAGTTGATTGTACATTCTCAGCTCTTTTACCGCGCTGTTTTGTAAGACAAAACACAGAACAGGACACAGGAAGGAGCACGAGTGGAACGTTGCCATGCCAACGGCATCGTTGTAGACAAGGTATAAAGGAACAAAAGCCGGAAAATAACCTGCAGCCTTTAGGTTCGAAGAGCTGCGCTGCTACTGACTGCGCCGTCAGGATGTATTAGTGACGTCACGTGCAAGAAATTTCCCCTCCTTGAGGACATGTTCGGTCGAAATTTCTGCCAGATTGGAGGAGCTCATTTCTATAAGATCGTAGAAATTTTTTCACAATTTCGGGAAGAATTTAGCAAATTTATTCAGCGCTCGAGGTTAGTATTGAAATTCGCTAGCGAAAATTTCGTACTTACAGATTTACCCGAAAAAAAAAAGACATCGTGTTCTCACCAAACGAAGTTACCGGCTTCGGTGTTGGCCAGGAGGTAGTATATAGGTATAAGGCTGTCTATCTGTACGAACACTTATCCCTAATTTTTGTGTGCACGGACTGCAGCGGCTTCTAATTATTGCTTGGCAGGCCTATCAAATACTGCTTTGCTTGACATGGCAGGCTATGATAACAAAACCTTTGTACGATATCTGTGCGCGATCGAATCAGTGGTAAACCAAAATCGTAGGTAAGCAAAATCAAGTTGTTAGGCCGGTTGGTCACAGTATTTTTTTTTTAAATTTCGGTGAAGGCTTGCCGTAAGGCACATAGTCTTTTGCGTGTATCTATGCTGTTAGGCATGTGTTGTTTAAGAATTGAATAAGTGTTTTGGTGGTATATTTCTTGACGCGTGCCCAAAGCTAGATGTGGCATAGCAGCGAAGGCCGGCTTGCAGAAGGAGTCGGGAGTGTTCCGCTATAGTATAAGGCTGGACAAGTACATATTTATTGGCCGAGTATCTGCTTGTATACCGATTTCATGTACATATTGCAGAAGGATTGAAAAGCGGGCGAGTTGGAACCTATTCATTCTTGGGCAGCGCACACACAAGCAAAATGCGAGAAAAAAGACAGGACAAACGCTGTTGTTGTTGTTGTTGTTGTTGTTGTTGTTGTTGTTGTTGTTGTTGTTGTTGTTGTTGTTGTTGTTGTTGTTGTTGTTGTTGTTGTTGTTGTTGTTGTTGTTGTTGTTGTTGTTGTTGTTGTTGTTGTTGTTGTTGTTGCCGCCTATCTCGTCTGTGGCTGCTACCCACTAATAGGGATTGGTCAAGAAATGGGTGGATTAATCCAATTTAATATTTCCGTATAGAAGACAGGACCAGCGCTTGTCCTGTCTTCTTTCTCGTATTTTGTTTGTGTACGCGCTGCCCAAGAATGAATGTACTATCGACCAAAAAAGTTTACGGACCACGGGATCTCAGAAAACGCTAAATATCCGAGCAGCCTTTAAAAGTAGCCAGTAAAACCGCACATCACAATGTTGTTCGCATATACCAGTAGAGGCTGGAAATGGGAATACCGGGCTGCGGTTTGAGGCTGCCGACATATTCAGCTTCTTGTCAGATTCCTTGGTCCGTAAACTTCTTGGGTCGATAGTACATATTTATTGGCGAGGATCTGCTTACATTCCTTGAAAGGGTAGTTTGCACATGTTGCACCTGGTGGAACGAGCAGTTTCAATTAAGTACATGTGACCATAGAGTATCTTACATAATTACTTGGAATTTTAGAAATACGCCGCTAGGAAGAGGATATAGATGAAGGAAGAAAAAGAGAAGGAAGAGGCTACAGTCGGAATACTAGTCTAGTTATTCCAGTATATCCTTTTGTTCTTCCTTTTCATTTGCCGTTTCTCCTCTTCAAATAAGAATCCTCTTAAGCTGCTCCCTGCCTCCTGATTCTTGGCATATCTAGTGGCTCCGAGCCAGAAAAGATAATCATCATCATCATCATCGTGTGCTGATAATCGGGGATCACGATGTTTAATTCCCGAACAGTATCGGTATTTTATGTTTCGAAGCTTTCTTTCTTAAGAGTGATTACAACTTCGGACTTTCGAAGGCATACCGGCAGAGTGACGTCGCGAGTCTCTTGTATCACGTGTGAATTTGAGTGCGTACACTTAAAGAACACTCGCCGTGGTGTCTCAGTAGCTATAGAGTTCTGCTAGAGAGCAAATGGTTGCGGGTTGGGTTCCCTGCGGCTGCGCCCGAATTTCTGTGGCGGCGGAATGCAAGACGCCCGTGAACCGAGCAATGGGTGCACTCTAAATAACTCCGGGTGATCGAAATTAATATCGAGTGTTTCACTACGTCTATCAAGTCACTGTGTTGCTTTGGTACGTTAGGAATCATTAGCCTGTATTTAAAAAATAAGAATGCAAACATTTCACTGCGCATTCCTCAGTGCTGTCAAAGTCGGTCATTAATGATAGTTATCGGTTCACCTCGCTTCCTCCCGCACTTAGTTTAATACCACTTTTTTTCTGATCAGACAATCTCATTTTGTTTAGCCATCATACTTTTGTGAAACGACCTTGTGGCATTAAAAAAAAGTATTCCATATTGAGCTTCACCTTATGCCCTCCTCTTCCCAATTAGTAGTGCTCCGAACCATCCTGGATGAAAGCACATCCTACGGGTTGGCTTTACGTATAATGCTAAACCGAACTATTCTGACACTTCTACTACTATATGAGCGTTGTAAATCCTGAAGGTCTATATTTCGCCTATTAGTGCGCCAGCTGCAACTGCCTATGCTTTACACTTTGGTCGTAAGTGGCATTTTCCTTTTTTTCACACAGAAGATTTACACGGTAAGTGTGAATCCTCTACACGTTTTGGCACTCTCTCCACACATCGTGATGTTGTCGATGTAGCGTATATCTGCCAGTATCAGATACCAAAAGCATGGCTAGAGTACCTGTTTTTTATCATTACTTATCGTTGTCAGTTTCTGCATAGCGAGTCGTGATTAGTGACTAGACCGTGCCGCTGATCAAAAGAGACGAAGTCACCGTCTATCATCTCGTTTTCGCGTGCGCGCTGACGCGTTCTCGTGTAGTGTCGGGGCACCGCGGAGCGAGCGGAAAGCGGAAGCGAGACCTGCGGGACACGAGCACAGGTGTTCGGCTCGCACGCATGTATGTAACAACAACGGGCCAGCGACCTTCTGTGTTTGCGCGCGGAGCAAGATATGTCAGCGAACCACACGTTTGTGCCGGCACGAGGCGACAGGTTCACCATCCGCCGTGAGTCCTTTACATACGTAAACCTCTCCGAGTGGGTGTTTTACTGCGAAGCTGTTAAGGGCATTTCCACAGCGGTTCTCGCACTGCGGCGGCGTGGTCTGTATCAACGGACAATGAAAGAACAGCCCGCAACGCTCCCTGCGTCCAGATCATTGGTGGGAACGCGCAGCTTATACAGACCGGAATTTGAAGCGCTTGTAAGTGGCAACTCGATCTTTTGCTCGGGAGTGCGGGGGGGGGGGGGTGACAGAACGAACGGCCGAGAGCATGCTTGCCCCCCTTGTTCCATTGCGGCGACTTTGTCGTCAGCTTACTACGTCATCAAACCCGCAGTTCAGGCGCGGGCTGCGCCGACAGGCTTTCTTCTGCAAGCGTAAGAACACAGGCAAAAAGGTACTAACACGAAGAATCAGCCCATTAATTGACGACTGGATGCTCATTATTAGCGAGAGATCAGATGAAATGAAACAAAGGAGGTGCTGTCGCCTTGCCCAAAACTGTGGTGGGCAAGGCGATACCGCACCGATGGCCTAGCGGTAGAGCATCCGCCTCGTATGCGGGAGGTACCGAGCTCAAATCCCGGTGCCGCCGGGAACCCACCGGTTTTTCTAATGGGTAGAGATGTCCCCTGGCCTGGTGCTCGGCTGTCGTGGGGGTCCACATCTCGAAAGAGGGCCCAATAGAGATTTAAGCTGTTGTCTCTGGGCGCCTCTTGTCCAACCACAGACGGCCTTGTGTAGATGAGCATCCGCCGCGGCTGTGGGAGGCAAGTGCTGCCGCCGGATACCTACCGGTAAAATAGGTACAAGCGCGCTCCCGGCCTGGTGCTCGGCCATTATGGGACCTCAACGCTTGGAAAGGGGTGTTGGACCTCAACCCGAAGGCGCCCCCACCTCAATAGGTGCTTGGGGCGCCACATGGGAAATAACCGCCATGGGAGCGGCCCAGACATCACTTGATTTCCGTGCTCACGTTGGTTTCGACGGGAATTCAGGGCGCAGGCTCCTTTCCCAAGCGTATCACCCCTGAAGGAAGCCGAACGCCAGGCCGGGGTACGCTTGTACCCTTTTGAACCAGTGGGTGCCCGGCGGCGTTGAGAATCGAACCCACTTTCTCGAAGCAGGTAATCTATTGCGTTCTCTGGTAGCGGACATTTTCAAAAAGGAGAATTGTGGCTGAGACGTAGCCAAGATGCATCCTGAACTGGAGGCACAACTTTATTTGCATACTCGGTTCACTCGACTCAGCCCACTCGACAAAAGCCATGACCTTCACCCATCACTTTTCAGGCATGCGCATAGGTATATACACGCTTTTACAGTGCAGGATAAATACAGTGCTCTTTAAAAAACCAGAGGCGAAAAAAAAAAATATGGGGTTTCACGCGTCAAAACCCCGATCTGATTATGAGGTACGCCGTAGTGGGGGACTCCCGAATAACTTGAACCACCTGGGCTTCTTTAACGTGCACCTATAAATATAAGTACACGGGTCTTTTCGCATTTCGCCCCCATCGAAATGCGGCCGCCGTGGCCGGTATTTGATCACGCGACCTCGTGCTTATCAGGCCAACACCATAGCCACTAAGCAACCACGGCGGGTCACCAGAGGCGACATCGCCTTCTTGTAATGTCACATTAGGTACCTAAATTTAAACTATATGCTAAGCCGTGGAAGAAAAAGTTCGAAATAGTGAAAATTAAACGCGTATTCTGGAAGTATATTGAAAGTTGAGCTAATTGGTATTGATTGATTTTTCTTCTTTCTTCTTTCTGGGGTTTTACGTGCCAAAACCAGTTCTGATTATGAGGCACGCCGTAGTGGAGGGCTCCGGATTAATTTTGACCACCTGGGGTTCTTTAACGTGCACTACAACGCAAGCACACGGGCGTTTTTGCATTTCGCCTCCATCGAAATGCGGCCGCCGCGGCCGGGATTCGATCCCGCGATCTCGAGCTCAGCAGCGCAACGCCTTAGCTGACTGAGCTACCCCGGCGGGTTGATTGATTTTTGGTCTGATGGTAAGACGAAAAGTAAACGACGACGGGAAAATTAGGCACTTATGTCCTATTGTGGTGCTTGGGTCCACAGTATCTTCTTTTTACAGTCCTTGTTTACTTTGTGAGGTGTCAGTATACCAGAAGTGTTCGGAAATTCCACGATGCCCTTCATGGTTATAGCAACGTGATTTCTCTGTGCCTTTTTTTTTTTGAGCAGGAAAAGAATCTTTATAATGACGACCGGGCAGCGTTTAAAGTTCCAAAACTGCACTTATAATTGAGCTTGGACTTACACTTGTACTTGTACTTGGGCGCCGTGTATATAGTTCAAAACTACGGCATCCCTGATAAACAGAGTTGTACAACGTCGCACGTGCGAGGCGTCTATTCTGATCACGTGGGGTTCTATAACACGCAGCAAGATATTCGTTACACAAGGGCATTTTTGTATGCATGCCTCTCCCATCCATCGCGCGGCCGGAGATCAAAGACAGACACGTCGCAAGTTACACAAACTAGCGCAGCTTGCGCATGCGCGGTGGGCCAGCTGCCTCAAGACAAGCAGTAGATGAAGAGAAAGTACACCTGACGATACCTTGCTCTTGATATGTTTCTTGGTGTGTTCAGCTTGCAACCATTATTCGCGTGTCCCCTCCTCTGTAACACCCCCCCCCCCCTACATCAATGCCTTCGGCCGATTTGTAGTATTATAATAAATAAATAAATAAATAAATAAATAAATAAATAAATAAATAAATAAATAAATAAATAAGAAGGCACGAAAGAAGCACCCAACACACGTCATCATGCTGAGTCAGCAGCAGGTTTTGTGACCGCTGCGCCCTCTGTGGCGGTTATCAGTAACCAGTACCAGTAATCTTGATATCAGTAACCAGTTAGATGGCGCTCGGTAAACTATATCGTGTGTCCCAGCCAACGTTAACCAAGCTGTTCAGCTCAGATTTAAGCTCAGAGTGCATGTAATCCTGTTCTTAAAAAGTCAAAGCAGCTGCACAAGCTTGTATCTAACCGAATGTGACCACATTGGTTGCTAGCGCAAGTTAACGGTAAGAATTACGCAAAAAAGCGCAAAAAAAGCCTTAATGCCAGTGGATGCAGGTGGAGGTTTATTATATACATAAATGCTTACAATAACTATCCATATCATTCAGAACAGGAGCTCCGTAAAAGATTGGAATGGAACGCTTGATATCAGCGAATAAATGAATTTATTTACGTATTAGGGAAAGAAAACATTACCTCACAAATCGATATAACACATTATCGAATAGCCTAGGAACAATGTACCCAGTAATACACGATAGAAAGTTTTTTCTTAAACCTTCCTGCGGTGCACGGTTTCTCAGTGATGGATCGCGCTATGCGGCAACGGTGCTTCCTGCTCCTGCATCAAAATAAATAAAAAAGTACGTTGCAGAAATTGCCGAGTATTTAGGGTTAATCTAGCAGCATCATATTGGAAGCGGCCACTATACCACTAGTCAGTCGCATAAATCATTCTCCTTCAAGCTTAAACTAGTTGCGTACAGATATCGCGCGTTATTCGGCCTTGACGAATATTTGAAACTGAAGCAAATTCTCGTATCGAATACGAATCGAATTTCTAATGTCTGTCTGGATTTGTTGCCTGCCTTCGTGCGCATCCTCTGACGAGCGGCTCGCGTTACTAGACCGCATTTTTCTGACTTCACGCGATACCCGATACGTATGGCAGGAAACACTGAGCGCTTCGTTTACAGTCCACTGTTTCCAGTATTCTTTAAAGGGCACCGCAGACACCCTATCCATCCTCGCTGCAAATTCTTTGTTCTCGGGGCCTTCTCCGTGCCTTCGTCATTGATACAGTTGAACTGTATATGATGCAAGTACGAGACTTCAGTTGAAATTGCGCAGCAACCTTGCACGACTTCTCGCAGCTATCTCGCAGTGTGAAGCTGTGAACGATCTTGTACATACTTCCGTACAGAGATCTTGTAGAAATTTTGCGGGTACAAGATTTATACAGAGAGCAGAAAGAGTGTCATCATCTGCTGTGGGGTCTCACACGTGCTCTTGGGACGAAGGAACGACAACACAATAGTGCAAACAGTCAAGAGGGCTTTTATTGCACCTTTCATACACTAATGCCTGCTAGCCGAATTACTACCCATAGAACGTTCCGATGGGCACGCGACAAATCGAGGAAGTCCGACTCACCGCGACCACATAGTGAGCGAATGTGTTCGTCCCATGTTGGACACCATGCAGCGCCTATATAATTGTTCGGCGCGTACGGTCACGCGAACGGTGGCGCGTTCGAACGATCGTGTTCGTCCATTCCGGTGCCCTGCTCCTAAGCCTTGGGAGACGGTCTCGCAGAGAGCGTGTCGGCGCACGCGCGATACGTCCGCGCCGCTCGCCGACCACCAGCCAAAGAGGAACAGCCAAGGTACGCATGGTAGCGAAGCTCTCATAGAAGCCCATACGTCGTGCTATGGCAGATTGTGGCTAAAGTCCCTATATATACCTTCGAAAAAGTACTGCCATCCTTCGAACAACACCGCTTCTCTCTCTCCTGTATTTACGATTGGACGATGATAGCGCGCACTTTCACTTGTTTATATTTTGTTTTATTTTTTGTTTTTCGCCTCAGAGCCATGTGGAAAGTCGCCATGTCGGCGCGCACCGCGGCGCCCGGCCTGAAGAGCTTCAACGGGGGCTTTCGAGGGGCGCCACCGTTGACTTGTTTTCGCAAGCAAAAATTAAAGAAAAAAAAAAATCAAACAAGCGTGTCAGGAGAGGAGACGGCGGAAGAGAGAGTAGATGGCGGTACTTTTACTATATAGGGATTTTACTTGCGGAGGCACGGCAACGCCATCTACACTTCACGGGGCCAACTTCTAGGGGGGGAAAAGATCATCGTTTGCCGTTCGAGGCTTGTTGCGCCAAGTCGTCTACTGTGCCAGCTTACATCACATCACATACAAAGAGCAAACAGTACAAATGAAGCGTGGGAACATTCGCCACATCGCGTCACAATCGATTTACGTGGTGTTTAGGCTGCTGAGCACGAGGTCGCGGGATCGAATCCCGGCCACGGCGGCCGCGTTTCGATGGGGGCGAAATGTGAAAACACCCGTCTACTTAGATTTAGGGGCACGTTAAAGAACCCCAGGTGGTCCAAATTTCCGGAGTCCCGCACTACGGCGTGCCTCATAATCAGATCGTGGTTTTGGCACGTGAAACCCCATAATTTAATTTTTCTTCAACAATCGATTTACGGGTACACCCATCTGCATTTATAGGCATTACACCGGTGAGCCTTGAGAGTTTTCCATAAGTTCGGAGCAATGAGTTCACATAGATATTGAACTAAGTGCCACATGCATGTGTTCTTCGCACCAACACACATCTGTTGTTTCAGTGTTAAGATAAAATCAACATTACGTCGAAATAATTTACAAACACCACACTTTAACCTTCACTAACACTAACACAGCACGCGTGCCACCTGTAGTTTTTCTCTGGTACTTAAGACATAGCTAAAACATATGCTTTAGTGAAAAGGCCGTTATAAAATAAAGCTACTGATCAAATATACGATTAGTAGTACGTATATATATATATATATATATATATATATATATATATATATATTGTCACGTAGTAGTGACGCTGAAGAAAACAGTCTTAAAACTGTGTACGACGAAACTGGTTGTTTATTGGGCGAACCTGTGCCCACAAAATCAAGGTACACTCAAAGCACAACGATAGCGGCGAACACAGTCGGCGATCGTCGAAAATCTGATCAGCGGCGAAACGCGTCGGCTTTTATACCTGAGTCATCGAAGGTTCTAGATTAATCCCTGATGCCCGCGTGTCTTCCAGAAAGTTCTAGACAATTCGCGTCAGTCATGCAATCAGATAACAGAAGCGTCGGTGAAAACAGGCAATGGAAAGAAGCATCGATAACGTTCTAGAAACTTCCGATACAGGCGCGTCCTGCGCCGAGCGATAACGTTTAACATTTGTTAGCCGGTGGAAGGCGGCCACCGGTGAAAGATAAACATGTATACGTGTCAATACCCTCCCCTTAAAAAGCATCGTCCCGATGCTACAAACAAATGTGAAAGCGTAAACAAAACCACGCGTAATAAAGAAAGAAAAAAAAATAAAGTAACAAAGTACCTAAGTTCGTCAGCGGGCGTAGAAAGGCTTAAGACGCACCACATGGATGACTTCGGGTCGTGCGCGGCGCCGCTGTGATTGCGAAATGCCGTCTGGCACGACCTCATAGTCCAGTGCGCCAATACGTCGGATGATCTTATATGGTCCGAAATAGCGACGTAAGAGTTTCTCGCTAAGTCCTCGTCGGCGTATCAGAGTCCAGACCCAAACACGGTCTCCGGGCTGGTACTCGACGTAGCGTCGTCGAAGATTGTAGAGTCGGCTGTCGGTTCTCTGCTGGTTCTTGATGCGCAGGCGGGCGAGCTGTCGACCTTCTTCGGCACGCTGCAAATAGGTGGCAACGTCGAGATTTTCTTCGTCAGCGACGTCCGGTAGCATAGCGTCAAGCGTCGTTGCCGGGTTCCTTCCGTATACCAGGTTGAACGGCGCCATGTGCGTCGTTTCTTGCACGGCCGTGTTGTATGCGAAGGTCACGTACGGAAGGATGGCATCCCACGTCTTGTGTTCGACGTCGACGTACATAGCCAGCATGTCGGCGATGGTCTTATTTAGGCGCTCGGTGAGGCCATTCGTCTGCGGGTGGTAGGCGGTGGTGCGGCGATGGCTTGTCTGGCTGTATCGCAGGATGGCTTGAGTTAGTTCAGCCGTGAAGGCCGTACCTCTGTCGGTGATGAGGACTTCCGGGGCACCGTGACGCAGGAGGATGTTCTCAACGAAGAATCGGGCTACCTCGTCGGCACTGCCTTTGGGCAAGGCTTTTGTTTCGGCGTAGCGGGTGAGGTAGTCCGTAGCTACGATGATCCATTTATTCCCGGACGTCGACGTCGGAAAAGGCCCCAGTAAGTCCATCCCGATCTGCTGGAACGGTCGGCGAGGTGGCTCGATCGGCTGTAGAAGCCCGGCTGGTCTTGTCGGCGGTGTTTTGCGTCGCTGACAGTCTCGGCATGTCCTTACGTAATGGGCGACGTCAGCAGAGAGGCGAGGCCAGTAGTATTTTTCTTGTATCCTCGCGAGAGTGCGGGAAAAACCGAGATGTCCAGCCGTTGGGTCGTCATGGAGAGCTTGCAGAACCTCTGGACGCAATGCTGAGGGTACCACGAGAAGGTAGTTGGCTCGGAGAGGCGAGAAGTTCTTCTTTAGGAGAATGTCGTTTTGCAAGAAGAACGACGCCAATCCTCGCCTGAACGCCTTCGGCACAATGACGGTCTTGCCTTCCAGGTAGTCTACAAGGCTCCTTAGTTCCGGGTCGGCTCGCTGTTGTTCGGCGAATTCGTCGGCACTGATGGGTCCCAAGAAAGTGTCGTCATCCTGGTCGTCTTGTGGCGGCGGTTCGACGGGGGCGCGAGACAAACAATCGGCGTCAGCGTGCTTTCGCCCGGATTTGTAAACGACGGTGATGTCGAATGCTTGAAGTCTCAGGCTCCATCGTGCGAGGCGACCTGAAGGATCCTTCAAGTTAGCTAGCCAACACAAGGCGTGGTGGTCGCTTACAACTTTAAAGGGCCTGCCATAGAGGTAGGGGCGAAACTTTGACGTAGCCCAGATGATGGCGAGGCACTCCTTTTCTGTTGTGGAATAATTTGCTTCCGCCTTCGATAGCGACCGGCTAGCGTAACTTACAACCCTTTCTAGTCCGTCAGTCCTCTGCACAAGCACGGCGCCGAGTCCTACGCTGCTTGCGTCGGTGTGGACTTCGGTATCGGCATTTTCGTCGAAATGCGCAAGTATTGGCGGCGATTGCAGGCGTCGCTTCAGTTCTTCAAATGCTTCGACTTGCGGCGTCTCCCACTTGAACTCGACGTCGGCCTTCGTGAGATACGTCAGTGGCTCAGCGATTCGTGAAAAATTCTTGACGAAGCGCCTGTAATAGGCGCACAGTCCAAGAAATCTACGCACTGCCTTCTTGTCAGCGGGCGGAGGAAAGTTGGAGATGGCCGCAGTTTTCTGAGGGTCGGGGCGCACTCCAGAGTTGTTGATGACGTGGCCCAAAAACAAGAGCTCCTCATATGCGAAGCGGCACTTTTCTGGCTTCAACGTGAGTCCGGAGGTCTTGATTGCTTGAAGAACTGTTTCAAGGCGCCGGAGGTGTTCCTCGAAGCTTGAGGCAAACACAACGACGTCGTCCAAATAGACGAGGCAAGTCTGCCACTTCAAGCCCGCCAGTACTGTATCCATGACACGTTGGAAAGTGGCAGGCGCCGAGCAAAGACCAAACGGCATGACCTTGAACTCGAACAATCCGTCTGGTGTTATAAACGCAGTCTTCTCCCGGTCCCTCTCGTCGACTTCGATTTGCCAGTAGCCGGTTTTGAGGTCCATCGACGAAAAATACTTTGCGTTGTAGAGTCGATCCAAGGCGTCGTCAATCCGTGGGAGGGGGTATACGTCCTTCTTCGTGATTTTGTTGAGGCGACGATAATCGACGCAGAAACGTAGGGTTCCATCCTTCTTCTTCACTAACACCACGGGGGACGCCCACGGACTCTTGGACGGCTGGATAATGTCGTCGCGTAGCATTTCGTCGACTTGTTGCCTTATGGCCTCGCGTTCGCGCGCCGAAACTCGGTACGGGCTCTGACGGAGTGGCCGGACATTTTCGTCGGTGATGATGCGGTGCTTGGCGACAGGGGTTTGTCGAACTTTTGACGACGACGAGAAGCAGTCCTTGTATTGCAGGAGCAGAGCTTTTAGTTGTTCTTTCTTATGCCTGGGAAGGTTTTGATTGACGTCGAAAGTTGGCTCAGGTATTATAGTCGTCGTTGCAGGTGCACTGGAATCCGTGAAGGCGAAAGCACTGCTGGCTTGTACTATTTCGTCGATGTAGGCGACCGTGGTGCCTTTGTTAATGTGCTTGTATTCAGGGCTGAAGTTCGTGAGCATCACCCTTGCTTTCCCTGCACGTAGCTCAGCTATGCCTCTGGCGACGCAAATTTCACGGTCGAGCAGTAGGTGATGATCGCCCTCGATGATGCCCTCCATGTCTGCAGGCACTTCGGTACCGACGGAAATCATTACGCTGGAGCGAGGCGGAACGGTGACTTGTTCTTCAAGCACATTCAAGGCATGGTAACTTATGCTTGTATCCGGTGGTAGCGCGTTGTTCGTTGAAAGTGTTATCGACTTGGATCTTAAGTCGATGACTGCACCGTATTGGTTTAGAAAGTCCATGCCTAGGATGACATCCCTGGAGCAGTGCTGCAGGATTACGAAGCTCCCCGGGTAAGTGTGGTTGTTTAAAGTGACTCGCGCTGTGCAGATTCCAGTCGGCGTTATTAGGTGGCCTCCAGCTGTCCGGATATCGGGTCCTTGCCAGGCTGTTTTCACCTTCTTCAACTTGGCGGCGAACGGGCCACTGAAGACGGAATAGTCGGCTCCAGTGTCGACGAGAGCGGTGACGTTATGGCCATCGATGAGCACGTCTAGATCGGTAGACCGGCGTCTGGCGTTGCGGTTAATTCGTGGCGTCGGATCACGGCTGCGTCGGCTTGCTCTGCTGCTGCTACGTCGCGTCGGCAGGTCTTCTTTCTGCGGCGAAGTGCTGTCAAGGCTGTTGCTAGGCGGCATGCTGATATCTCGTCGTGATGATTCGCGAATCGTCGTCGTCGTCGGCGGCGGAGGATCTTCGGCATTGCGTCGTCCAGCAACCGCACCTCCATCGGTTGCTGCCTTTAGTTTCCCGGGTAAGGGCTCGGAGATCGGCCCCGGGTGGGACCGGTGTACTGACGGCGATGCGGCGAGATGTAGCGGCCCGGTGACGGCGAGCGTGAGGGTCGTCGTGGTTGCCACTGGGCTCCGGCGAGGTAGTCGGCGATGTCACTTGGTCTCTCGCCAAGCTGTGGACGCGGCGCGTTGACGGCGAACCCTCGTAGGCCCATCTCGCGGTATGGGCATCGGCGGTAGACATGGCCGGCTTCCCCACAGTGATAGCAGAGCGGGCGGTGGTCGGGGGCGCGCCAAATGTCCGTCTTCCTCTGGTAGCTGCGCTGGGCGACGGGCGGGCGTGCTGGCGGCGGCGGCAGTGGACGACGGAACTGCGGCGTTACGGGGCCCTGGCGCGAGCGCGGAGGGGGGCCTTGACGACGGGCGACGGCGGCGTAGGTCAGCGCTTCCGGCTGGGGTTGCGGCGATTGTGGCTGCACATCGGGAACTCCAAGTGAGCGCTGAACTTCGTCTTTGACGACGTCGGCGATAGATGCCACGTGAGGCTGCGACCTGGGAAAGAGCTTATGCAGCTCCTCGCGAATGACCGCTCTGATGGTTTCGCGCAGGTCGTCGGCGCCTAGCGCTTGAGCGTCGGCGTAGTTGGTCAGGGCACGGCGGTTGTATTGCCTGACGCGCATTTCAAGCGTCTTCTCGATCGTTGTAGCCTCGGAAAGAAATTCGGCGACAGTCTTGGGCGGGTTGCGCATCAATCCGGCGAATAGTTGGTCTTTGACACCCCGCATCAAGAACCGAACTTTCTTTTCTTCAGACATGTCGGGGTCGGCGTGGCGGAAGAGGCGAGTCATCTCCTCCGTGAAGATCGCGATGTTCTCGTTCGGCAATTGCACTCTGGTTTCTAAGAGAACCTCTGCCCTCTCCTTTCGTACGACACTCGTGAAGGTCCTCACGAAGTTTTCACGAAAGAGGTCCCACGTAGCCAGGGTGGTCTCTCTGTTCTCAAACCAGGTCCGAGCAGCGTCATCCAACGAAAAATAGACATGGCGTAGCTTGTCGTCGTCGCTCCATTTGTTGAACGTCGCGGTCCGCTCGTATGTCTCCAGCCAGGTTTCAGGGTCTTCAGCCGATGATCCACGGAAGGTCGGGGGCTCCCGAGGTTGTTGCAGCAGGATGGGGGACGCTGGGGCTGCCATTGAGGTCGTTGACTTGGCCTTGATCGCTGTGGTCTTCTCGGGAAGAAGTCCGTACTCCGGTAGAAGTCCTTGCTGCCTACGGCTAGCTCGCTGGTCCTTGGTGACGTTGGCGTTGTCCTCCGGTTTCGGGCTTGTATCGCGGCTTTGCGGGGGCGTTCGCTGCATGAACGCACTAGCACCTCCACCAGATGTCACGTAGTAGTGACGCTGAAGAAAACAGTCTTAAAACTGTGTACGACGAAACTGGTTGTTTATTGGGCGAACCTGTGCCCACAAAATCAAGGTACACTCAAAGCACAACGATAGCGGCGAACACAGTCGGCGATCGTCGAAAATCTGATCAGCGGCGAAACGCGTCGGCTTTTATACCTGAGTCATCGAAGGTTCTAGATTAATCCCTGATGCCCGCGTGTCTTCCAGAAAGTTCTAGACAATTCGCGTCAGTCATGCAATCAGATAACAGAAGCGTCGGTGAAAACAGGCAATGGAAAGAAGCATCGATAACGTTCTAGAAACTTCCGATACAGGCGCGTCCTGCGCCGAGCGATAACGTTTAACATTTGTTAGCCGGTGGAAGGCGGCCACCGGTGAAAGATAAACATGTATACGTGTCAATATATATATATATATATATATATATATATATATATATATTGCCATTACGTTTTATGGCTACGCGTATGAGTTTTTATGACATTACAGTGTTAAACACGGTAATATAATCTCTGCATATCTCAGCATGCATCGCCACGAGCACACTTCAGAAAGCCAGCACAGTTTCGTTCATAATTATTCATGGACGAAGGCAAACAGCCTGTGATTTCAGATTTTCCTATTCTAATGACACTGCCTGTACTTTTTCAAATGTTTTCATTGGTGACGTATTTGATGCATAATTTTCGTCAACTAGTGTTTCGCACCGCAAGATTTAGTCGCGCTTCAATCGCACGGCCGTAATCGATGTCACTGCTCCATGGAGCGCTGCTCGATGGCTTGGAACCGTATTTCAGCCTCGCCTTCGCGACCATGTGAATTGACCTTGGAAGCTCAGCCGCTCAGCCACCTCCATTTCGCTCCCAAGTAACCCCGCCACTAGGTTGCGTAAGCAGCGTGACACTCACGCCATCTCGCGTAATATGCCGCAACAACACCGACCGCCGCCGCCGTAAAGCCACGCGGCGAAGCCAGGTTACGGGAGCCATGCGGAGAAAACAACATGAGGGGTCGCGTGAGAGTCGCGCATCCCCAGACTGCATAACTTTATTATAGGTGCTGAAGAGGACTTGATACATTCAGAAGCGTCCTTCGGTGTCCATATACACTTAACCATTGCGCACCGTGTGTCAACGGTCCGCTGTTCTCTGAGAGTACCAAGCTTTCTTCCGACAGACGCGACGCACTCACTCGATATGTACGTATGCTCAGCCCCGCGCTTTATTATGATGGCTATTAACAGACCAACGTTTGTCATGTGGAAATTTTCTACAGTCCTTTTTTTTTCTTTTCTTGCCGAACCACGAAGTGCGAAACTCTCAGCAATGCTACTTACTGGTTGTTCGGCGGCCAAGCTTAAGTTTCCTTTTCTTCAGTTAGTAGTTACTTACTGTTCTAAAAAATCATTTTGGTTTTCACATGCCAGAACCACAATCTGAGCACGAAGCATTCTGTAGTGGGAGACTCCGGATTATTCTTGACCTGCTGAGGTTCTTTATTGTGCCCTTAAATCTTAATACACGATAATTTTTTGCATATAGCCTTCATCAAAACGTGGGCACCGCGGGTGACGTCGAACCCGGGACCTCGAGCTCAGCCGCACAACGCCATTACCACTAATCTATGGCGCGGCGGGTTCATTAATCGTTCTTAAACCAATCCACTTCGTTTACGTCGTTATATACTCACTTATGAACCTGTTTACTTATTCACTTTGTCATTTACTTCGTTTGACTTCAAGACGAAAGACGCTGCAAACTAAACACAAGTCCAGCGACGCCATTGTGCACACGCACAGCCCCCCGAGAATCTGAACTCATTCTATCAGCTCGGCTCCACCATGAGATGAGCAGGCTGGCGTGCTACGCTTCCTTATCGACGTCCCCATCTTGTCTGTTCGGCACTTCGGTGATAACCGAAGAGGCGTCGTCGATGTTGTCGCGTCCTCTTCAGCGCTGGCGGATGCGCCTTAACAGCACATCTCACTCAATTGTCACGCGCGCTGAGGGAGCGTGTGCAGACGGTCTTGTCGGCAGGCTGGTCGCGTACCGCCACGTTGTGTACGTTTGGAAATTAACGCTTGCGTGAACCGCGTGAACCGGCTCCAACGAGAACGAACCCTGTGACTGCGTACTGCGGCTCAATTCTTGCTCAGCTCCGGGCATGGCTGGGAGGCTCTGAATACTAGGTAAGTGTGCTCGCTGCTTCACCCTTCTACTGGGCCCGAATTCGTAAAGCTTTTCGTTCAGAGTGCTGCTTTCCATTGGCTGGTCGCCTTTGCTTATAATATACCCAACATCACGATTGGCTGGCTTCTGTTCTTAAAGCAGTCTTAGCGTAAGAACATTTTGGTGAGTACGAACATTTGTAGTGCGTTCTCGACCGTCGGCTTCTCGTGTACAGAGGTGGCGCGCGTGACGTATAATATAAGCTTTGAGACAACAGCGTGATGCCGTTTCAAAAACAGGTGCTGCTGTTAATTGTTCGAGACAGATGTTTGCAGTATATGCCTCGCAGAAAACAGATGTCGTGCGGGCGGAGATCCGTCCCTTATAGGGCATTGGACGTCAGCTCAGACCTTCAAGGGCATGCATTCCGTACCGCATAACATACTTCCAAATGTTATGGCAATAGACACTGGACACATGTCACATTATCGAATACAAACTTTTTTTTTTTTCACAATGATCGTACAATCGCAGCAGAACGTTCACAACTTAGGCTTCATTTCACATATGTTAAACATTTGTAGGGTCCATACCTCGAAATCGTACCGTAAAGTGTTAGCGACACTCGGTTATCAGTGTCGCAACAGGGGTGCCTGATAATTTTGATAACGAATACCGTTTCCTGCCCACTGTACTGGTGTATGTTGGAGCTATGTGGTTCAAAGACACACTGGAAGGAGGGGGTATGTCGTGAGAGGTAGTATTTATTTCCTTTACGCAATCTGGTTGTTCTTTGTCGCAATAGCTTCGCAAAGTAAGTCGACAAAGCAAACTAACGCGAATGACTTGTACAACATGAAATTGTGGCACATCGTTTAAAATTGTTTGGGTACGCAGTTCCAATTACGACAGTAGTGCTTACAGCTATAATGTGGAGAAAAAATAAAGAAAGATGCACGCACGATTGCCCCGCGCCTGGCCGCTCGAGGCACTTGTAGCGTGAATTCGCGGGCTTCTTTCACTGGCTCCGAAAAACACCTTTATGAAGCACGTATTGAGCAACAGAAAGCTGTATCGGGAGTTTATCGTACTGCTCTACAATTTTCTCATTGACACTTTTCATCTAATTATAATATTTGATAAGTCGATTAAATAATTAAAACTAATTATGTAATTAGGTAGAATTAAAAAAATAATCTGAGTAAGATCTCCAAGCGACGGCAAGCAACATTATCGTAGTTCTGTCCAGCTACGTGGTATTTGCGTATTTTTAAATCTTGGTGCATGATGGTTCGGACACACTGTATAATGAGAAAAAAAAAAAAAAAAAAAAAAAAAAACACGGTGCAAGATGAAATCGTAAGACCTACGGTGTTCGATCGTCATAGGTCTGAATACCGAACACTGTAGGTCTGCAAATTTATTTTGTTCCGTGTTATATATATATATATATATATATATATATATATATATATATTTTTTTTTTTTTTTGGATGTTGAAGAGCTTGGCTAACATTAGCTGGGTCACGTACCCTTTATAGTGGGTTGTGTATGCGAGCGTGCACGCTCACGGCGACTCGAGGAGCCTCGGATCGCGCAGGGTGGCCGTGCGTTAATTGCAATGACGACATCACACGTGCCAAGCATTTCTACGTGGTCTGGCACGTCGCACAGCCTCCACCCCCCCCCCCCCCCCCCGCCCCCTACCCCGTTCCTCTCACGTTGCTATTTGAGTCAAAATTACAACACGTCGACTGCTGGCTCGGCTATCGAGGATTGCTAAAATACTTCGCAAGCTAGTGTGCCGCCCGCCGCCGCCGTACAGTCAAAGCTCTCCCGCTCGCTTGTTGTCGCGGTATTTGCAGTTGGCACTCGTCAGCTGCTGATGTGCTTCGTTTAGAAAAAAAACAAAACAAAAAAAACACGAAGTAGATAGAGGCAAGAATAGTGCCAAGTTGTTTTGAATATGCAAATCACAGTCGGCACCTGACTCCATGCTAGCTCTCGCCTTCAGATCCCGATATAATTTCACGATGAGGCAGTAAAGCAGACAGAAAAAAAAAAACTGTCAGCCCTTCCACTGGGGTGGAGATGGAAGACCAGCGAAGCTGTACTATGGTGGGAATTATGTATTTCCAATTATGACTATTAAGATGTGATGGTGTAATTGGTTATTTGAAGTATTAGATAATGAGAAATATATATGATTCGGTGGTTTTCATTTATTTAGTGACCACAGGGACCATGGCCTTATGGTCGCTACGGTACACCGCCATAGGGTGTATGGCAAAGGTTGGCATGTTCTTCATAAACACGTCACCAACGCCGCGCGCGTTCGGTGCGAACGCGGGCATAACGCCGCCGCCGTCGACAACAGTGAGTGTGCGTGCCCGCTCTAGCACTGCGGCATGCGCCGCAGTGGTAGCAGTGGTAGAGCGGGCACGCACACTCACAGTCTAGGGTGCCTCGATGCCCGCCTTGCCAACCGCTCCCCTTCCACTGGGAAGTCGCTTTTGCTCTCCGCCGTGCGTTCGCTCCCCGTGAAAGCGCGCGTCCCTCGCCCTCGCGCGCTTTCACTCGCACATACAGCATACGGCCAATGAGAGTTTTTATTGCGACAACAATTATATGGGCACACCAAAGCGGATTTCTGCCGTCGCCGTTGCCGTGAGGTTCAGTATGACGTCAACGGCGATGAAATCGTCGCCGCGCGCCGTATGCTGCATGTGCGAGTGAAAGGGCGCGAGGCCCGCGCGCTTTCACGGGGAGCGAACCCACGGCGGAGATCAAAACGCGCGCTCTACGCCATACTCCATGAAGGGCTGCAGAATTAAGCGTCTTTTTCTTTCTTTACAATCGCCCGATATATATATATATATATATATATATATATATATATATATATATATATATATAGAGAGAGAGAGAGAGAGAGAGAGAGAGAGCAAACGCGACTTCTTCCGTCGCGCGAATGGCCGTGGGGGGACGGGAGGGAGAGAGGGGAGGCGACGTATAGCTGCGGCGCCAAATGCCTATTTATAGAAAATGTTGCGAGGCGAGAAGGTGGTAAAGACCTCCGACGCTTCTCGACGAGTGTCCCGTTCTGATCCCGTCGAAAACCTCCGAGCCGCCCCCAGAGGCACTGGCAACAGTCACCAACGCCGCGCGCGTTCGGTGCGAACGCGGGAAAAACGCCGACGGCGTCAACAATTCTGCGCGTTGCTGGTGCTGCTGCATGCCGAAGTTTATACAGCTGATAAAACTACTATCCTTACTCGGTATAGCTCTCTACTAATTTGCAATCGCAATTGATGCTTCGCCTTTCGGGTGAAACTGCGACATTTTTTTTTTTTTTTTTGGATTGCCGCACGCAACGATCGAAAGGTGAGCCCTTAACAACTTCGCTGTAAAAAAAAAAAGAAAAAAAAAAAGAAGCATGTAGATGTCAACCGTCAGGAAGGCCTTAAGTGACACCCAAAATGGCGGTCCCTGGCCCGACGACAAGTGACGACAACGATGAGGTCAGAGAAAACTATGAAAAAACTATGAATCGATTACGAAAAACAACGCCGATGACGGCATGATGGCTCAGTAGTAGTAAGTGGTTCTTGATGAAAGGGAAAGGTTGACGCTATCTTCTGCAGCCCTTGAGGGAGCACGGCTCAGCGCCAAAATGGCTCCACGGTACCTGAGGTATCAAATCACGAACGGCCTTAATGGACTATACTGCCAACTCCGGGCCGAGGAAATACGATGACGGCAAACACGAAGATGACCCCTGCGATGCATGGCCGGGCCACAAAAGCTGACGGATTCTTTATTCGGTGCTGGCAACGTCTGCCCGGCCATACGTCTAGAATGCTACTCCAGATGACATTGGTGATGCCATGAAATGGCCCACTCATAGACACTAGAGACGCACACTACACGATCAAGTAGCGAGGACACGCATGCTCGGTGAGAAGCATCTAGAGCGCCTTGGTCAGGCCAGTGCTCAGGATGAAGGGAAATAGCGCCGTCTTCGCGTGCAAAGAAGTAGCAGCTCTGCTCCAAGGTCCAAGAATATGCGGATGAACTAAATATTTAGCAACATATTCCATTTGCATTTCTATACGCCAAACCCAGACCAATTCGTCCTCGAGGAGCCGTCTCAAAGTTTTTAAGCCAGCAGCAAATATCCGTGTGAAGAGGATACCCGATCCCATCTGGCGGTTCTCAAAGCTGGCATACTTCGCTCAGCCGTCCAGTGCAGTCACCGCGCCCTTTCACTTTCCAACGTCACCGCAGCGGTGTTGCAAGCTGACGGCACTTTCTGGCTCGGAGCTGCTATAGCAGCCCCTTTACGCAAGGGACAGCGGGGGGTGCATGCGAGAAGTCTAGTTAAAACGCTTCATTCCCCCCAAAAAGAGAAAACGAACCTGTTTGATTCTCAACCTTATACCCTACACATGTAGTTCAGTACACTTCGGCGAAACGCGATATACGAAGCAGCGAAACACAACCAATGCGGTTGAACTCATTTAAAGCGCGCAATTGGCGTGTATACGCGTCCATCTCTGCGCTGGAACCAAACAGGAAGTCGCCTCGTTCCGCAATAGCACGAGGCAAGCTTGACGCACTCGGCTCCCGGAGGGCACGTTTGGTCCAGCACACTTTTTTTCGCCACCATGCACTGCATGCGCCCACAGCCGTCACTGAAAGTCCATCCTTGAACGCAACCGACCACCGCGATGTCGCAAGCCTTAACGACTCTTCCAGACTCGCAATCGCCTCCGTGTAGCAGAACGTCCAACGACTCCGCCGCCCGTTCTCGACACACCGCTGAAGCCAAACTGGCATGCGGACATCCACACGTGGGACCACAGCCCGCGCGCCTTCGTCACACACACACACGCCTCGCGGACGCCGCAGGGTTCTCCGACTCCTTGTTTTCTCCTCCTAGGCGAACTTTGCGAGCCCCGCTGCTATTTCGGGCCTCCCCAGTTTTTGGCTCCCGGGGCCTCCCTCCATTTAGCGAACCTGCAACTTCCCGCTTCTATCGCGCCGGTGCTAGGCTGAGCGAAACGCCGATCTTTGCTCGGGCGCTCCCCAGCTGCGATCGCGTCGCGTGTTGGATTGTAGATCCCCAACCGCGGGCACCCGACCCCGTTTGCACGGCATCGCTATTTCTGTTTATCGCCGCTCCGCGCGTGTGTGTATGCACGCGTATGTCGATGACAGCCGGTGCGATGGACGATGGCCCCGCGGCAGCCGTGCCACCGGCGATCTCTACTACCGTGCGTATCTCTTGTTTCTTTCTTTCTTTTTTTTTCTTTCGGAGCTGAACTCTAAGAACAGCTGGAGTGCTCGCAACATCTGCAGGGGAAGTAAGTTGCAGTTGTTCCGCATTTTACTCCACTATAAATAGTTTTTTCGTACACACTCCGTTAGTGACCCATGAACCGATAACGAGATGAAAGCATTGATTCTTGAGAAACGGAGTCCGTGAGTTGGGGCTCGATTAGATCACGCTTGCAAAAATAAAAAAGTTCCTTGGCCACTCGGTTTTCTGGAGAGTCTTTACACGTTGCTCGTCTTCTGCTTCTTTGTTATGCAATTGGTGGTGCGGACCATTTCATTTATAAAGAGTTTTTTTCGTACGCACTCCTAACGGAGTGTGTTCACACTGGCGCGTTTCCACACGTACTCCATGGGAAGCGTGCGAAAAGCTCTCCAAAATTTGAGTTAAGTGGCACCGGCAGTTATTCTCGCACAAGGAGTTGCAAGCACTCCATTTATTTCTTTTTAAGTGTGTTGTTCCTGTACGCTAATTACTTTACTTTGTTGGCTCTCTGAATCTTTTTCTTTTTTTTTTGTCTATAGGAAATCTCCTTTTTATCTTGCCACATGAACATCGTCCGTGTCCCGCAATAACTGCAGGAGGTCGCGGTATATTACAACTGTCTGCTTTTTAACCGAATCACTTGCTCCTTCTTGTCTCGCTTTCACTGGCAACACGCTTTGCACGACGAACACGTGATATACTTTGTTGAAAGAGAGCACGCGGTCACGTGCACGTTGTATCTGACGTTAATTCAAGGTATACGTACATTCTCAGAAACCTTTGTCCAGTTACTGCATAATTGCATTAACAACAGTGTAGTTCGCTCTTGATCGGCGTTAGTTAACGTGATGCTTGACAAGCACGCGGTTATCGCCTCTAAAAAATAAAGGTTGAGCAAAATTTTATTGCTGTCCTTCAATATTTGTTAACATTACGGCATGTTTCAGTGAATGAAGAGAAAGGAAATTTGTCGAGGCAGTCTCGCATAATCTTCCGCCGTTACCCGAACACGTGTAACACGGAAGCGGAGCCTGTTCCGACAAACATCGATCCGTGTATTGTCATTTCAGATGACATGCATGGACACCCTATATTTGCACACATCTCATCTTTCTTTATTTTTCAGTTCTTAATGATTGATGCCACGAATTGAATTGTTCATTATGTCCAATGCCAATTCCACTTTCTCAAACGTGACTCACTGGTTACTGCATATCATGTTTTCGACAGTAGAAAATGTATTTTCAGATTTGCATGAGCATATAATCTGTATGATCTGATCGTTCACACTATCCATGATGCCGTTTTGGAGTCTTTTGGTTCGTCCATCAGGTTTTATACGGTTGATACACCTGCAACGCAGTTTTCCGTACAAACATATAGTATTTATACCACAACCAGCAGCAGGTGTATAAGTCCGTGGGTTTCAATTTATGAATATAGAAGCAAGAACTTTTTATTAAGTTGTTCGCATGTTGTTTGTAAGTTCGTTTCCTTCGACATTGCACACCTGGTACCCAATCAGCAGTTGTGAAGCCTGTGCATGTGCTTAATTGCCTCAGCCCCTTAATAACACATACACACAAATTTAAAATTACACACAATTTAAAAATACACACAATTTTACAATTAAAATTGAGGGACCATGCTAGTACTTTGTTAGTACTATAGTACTAATGCTAGTACTAATAGTCCCTAAAAGTATTGAGGGACCATGCTAGTACTTTGTTCAGCCAGAGTACATATTTGCTACTTAGAATAGGTTTTTATTCCGCCCACGTTACTTGTTCTTCATCGAATCAGAAAGCCGACGCAGAGGAATTTAATCTCGCGTACAAAGGAAATCACTCCGGAGGCTTGGCTCGCTGTCACGAACGCGAGATCGCGAGGAAGCAGAGAAACCCTGCCACGCCGGGGAAACAAAACATCACTTCCAATGGCAAGTTTCTGTGGAACTCGAGACGCCAAGAGCATGGAATTGAGGGGTAGTATATAGCCTCCGCGGCCACAAGAAATATTCAGTCACCCGCACGTTTCCCGTCGGAGCTTCTCAGCAGTGAAACCACTGATTATCGAAGCAACGACAGAATTTCGTCACATGCAACTTGTTTAAAACAAGCCAGAGAATGTGCTTTAGAAAGAAAGTAAAGAAAGGAAAGAAAGAAAGAAAGAAGAGATAAAGAAAGAAAGAAAGAAAGAAAGAAAGAAAGAAAGAAAGAAAGAAAGAAAGAAAGAAAGAAAGAAAGAAAGAAAGAAACCGTCTGAGAATCATCCAGAGCGAAGCAGAGGACCTCGCCGCCATATCGGGTGTAACCCCGAGCCCGCCCAGAGAAAAGCGGCGTCTCGCTCCCGTCAAGCCCTCGGACCCTTCCCAAAACAGCGGGAGACCGCGCAAGTGTTCCGCCGCCTTTCGTTCCGACGTGGTGTCCCGGACCGTCGTTTCCAGCGCGAGAGGCGCCGTGGAAAGGGGGAAAGCGCGGCCGAAGATACAAAGATGCTGATGGACAAATTACCAGCTAGCCAAGAACAACAACCAAAAAAGCACCAAAGCGGGGGGGTCGGGGTTAACGAGGGTCATCTTGATAACACGTTGCCACTCAACTGGGTCGGTAGAAGGGATTTTGCGAGGGAAAGTACTGAATTCCATCGCACTCTCCCGAGCAGCGAAGCGCGCTGTTATATTACCCTCGTCCGTATAGCTTCTCGCCCAACACCCTATAGGTCTTCGATAGAATAGGCGGGGCGCGGAAGGGGGGGGGGGGGGGGATAGGGGACCGATATGGGGCCTTCCAGAACAGCCACGAAACCCCCGCAGAGGTAGTTGACCAACGGGAACCGCGACTACGCGTACAGAGGCGCGACCGCGGGATCGGTGCCACTCGAGAATGGGGGAACTCCGGCGGGAGCCCAACGGGGGCGGAGGACGGAGGCCGCGGGACACAACCAAGGTAAACACCGCCCGGCTTCGTTCATGCGCGGCCAGTCTGAAGTATGCGCGCATACTCCAGTATGCGCACATGTACTCCAGACCGGCCGTGGAACATGCTAGCGTTTCCTCTCTGACAGCGCGAACATTTGGGAGAAGCCAATAATCCCTTCTGGGGCCGCGTTTGCTCTCATACTCGCCAAGGTTGCTCCCGCGAACAGGCATGCCCTTATATGTCCTAAGCAGCGCTGTCGTTCGTGTTTCTCCGTCGTCTCGTGCTTCGTTGTGGTCATATGACAGTGTTTCCTTCGTATACTTGATTGTGGCGCGAAATACATTTCGTGAAAAGGGACAGAAGAGAGAAGACAGTCTGGCGCCAAGACAGAAATCACACACTTTGGCGTTACACTGTCTTCTTTCTTCTGTGCCCCTTTCATGAAATTTATTTCGTGCCACAATCAAGTATACCTAGGAAATCTAAGCAGCAACTTGGCCAAGAAGTTATTTTGGAATATGACAGTGTAATTGTGCTCACATGGCAACCAGCTAGCCCAAGCCGCTGTGTTGAGTACGAGTGCGTCCTGCTTCTGTGCTCAAGGTCGCGGTTTCGATTCTGGCTCGCGGCAACTGCATTCCTATGGGGGCGGAGGGCAAAAAAGGCTCGTGTGCTTAAATTTATGTGCACATCTAAGAACTCCAGGCAGCCAAATTATTCCGGAGCATGAACTCAGCTTTCGAAGCTGATGGGAGCTATCTGGTCCAATCATGTTTTGCAGAAAGTGACCGATATTGAGAAGCGCAAACAACAAAACTGTTGTCATAAATGTGAGTGTCAACCATGATAACTGCATAATTTGTCAACATCGTGCGGAATATAAATATGACTCTCCGTAGTATTGGCCGTCCAGAGTGCCCGCGATCGGGCCGTCAAGCTCGGCTTGCCGGTCCCTACGTGGGACTAGCCGGGTGGCGCGGGGTGTCCCCTGCGTCTTCTCTGGACCTCAATAAAGTTATTTCACTCACTCACTCACTCTCCGTAGTATTTCACAAATGTCCATGCGTCGCATCCGGCCGAGGTTAGACCTTTGTTCTGTACATAGCCTTCAAATTCTCTGTGGCCATGTTTCACACCATTATGATTGGGAACTAAGCAGTGTGAAGAACCACATGTTGCTTACAACACAGTGAGTTGTTGACAGTTCATGAGAAAAACCATCAATTCGTTGCCAAAACCTTGTGTAGGGATATTTCTTTACAGCGCAGCTGTTAAGGGCCCAGTCTTCGATGGTCGCATCCGGATGTAGAAAAAATCTTTCATTGGCCGTATGCTGTATGTGCGAGTAAAAGCGCGCGAGGGACGCGCGTTTTCACGAGGAGCGAACGCACGGCGGAGAGCGAACGCCACTTCTTCCGTCGCGCCATATTAAGGGACTATGGTATCGCGAAAGGCCGTGGGGGGACGGGAGGGAGGAAGGGAAGGCGCCGTTTAGCTGCGGCACCAAATGCGTATCTTGCGGCCGGGCGCAAGGGGAACTGGCGACTCAATCTCCCACGCGAAAGGAGGACAGAGGGAAGGCAGCGCGGGAGGGAGGGGTTGCGGCTTCTGCTCTGCGAGCAAATTGTACTTTGCGCGGCGCCGGGCAGTTGCGCGCACCGTATCTTGAAAGCGATCTGCAACACGGCTCCTACCTTTGTATGCGCTGTGCTTTCGCCGCTCAGTTTCCGTTGAAGCGATAGACCGCATGAACCTTCGCTCGCTGCTGCCGGCGCGCTTGCTCACACCAGCGTTTTGACAGCGGTTGTGCATGCGGTCACACAAACAACGCGCAGAACTGTTGTCGACGGCGGCGGCGTTTTGTCCGCGTTCGCACCGAACGTGCGCGGCGTTGGTGACGTGTTTATGAAGAACATGCCAACCTTTGCCGTACACCCTATGGCGGTGTACCGTAGCGACCATAAGGCCATGGTCCCTGTGGTCACTAAATAAATGAAAACCACCGGATCATATATATTTCTCATTCTTTAATAGTTCAAATAATTAATTACACCATCACATCTTAATAGTCATAATTAGAAATACATAATTTGCCCCATAGTACAGCTTCGCTGGTCTTCCATCACCACCCCAGTGAAAGGGCTGACAGTTTTTTCTTTATTTTTCCTTGTCTTATGTCGTTCAGATGTACGTAATAGAAAGATTTTACTTCATTGAGTAAATTCATACCAATACGGTTAACTCATTAGCGGTTGAGATAAGCAAGGAGATGTTTAGAGCTGTGGTGTAAAAAAAAGAGGAACAGAAACACAGGAAAAAGATTTAACCTAGCTGGGCCTTTACAGAAGCATAAGTAACTTCACAATACAAAGTAAAGTTATGCAAAACGTTGAACTGCCGTAGATGTAGTTATTAGCTAGAGCAGGCTATAGATTACTATTTGTCGCCGTCCAATTTCAAAAGGACTGCCTTTGCTACGGCGTCTCTCATGAACCAGCGTGCAGTTTCTGGCCGTCAAACGCCACCGTTTAATTTTAAACAACTCACATTCTTTAACAAACTTCGAGAGAAAAAGAAAATTCAGCTAGGTAAGTGTATTTTAGTGAATCCACACTTCACGAATTCCAACAACGCCTTGCAAGGCCTGTATGCTCCCGGGCCTTCGTAAAACTCGGAACGCCGCATTCTGCGACGAACCGACTATGAAGCACCGGCTTCATCTTATCGCTGTCTTCTGTTTGCTCAGCCTCGCACGGTAGACTCGCCCGCCTATCTGCTACCGAGATAATGCATGCTCAAGCATTTAAGCCGTTCGCTCCCTAGTAGGCTCTTAACAAAGGATCTATCTTCGCTTCTGTCTACGGGCGTGTGAAAGGTCGCACAGTGAACTTACTCCGCTCGGCACTAAATACACGCTTAATCGCCCCGAGCGCAGAAGTCGCCAGTCGTGGGACGCAATCTTCAAGTACCTTCACGGCGATTGGTGAAGCCCTAGTGGCTCGAAAGTTCGTCGCCCTCGCTTTTACTTAATTGCGTTTACTTGACGGCTACAGTGAGAACGGCACGACCACGGCTCAAGTCATCTCGATCGGATCAAATCGTCAGCGGAGACTCTAGCATTGATGTGGCCTTCGAAGACTGTATACGCCACGACGACAACGCCTCAGAAGCCACGGTGCTTATTCATACCGTTATTTCGCTCGATGCTTATCGTAAATTCGTGATTTTTAGGATATATTAACGCCTTTGAGAAGAGCTGCCTGCTTCTTTCTTCATGTAAATAAAAAATGGTTAAAAAAGCGGCTACAAGGAGGCACTGAATATAAGAGAGGCAACAGAAATATAGAGAAAGGTCACACACTGACGTACAAACGAAAAAGTCAGGTCACATAAATACAGCGAAGATATATGTCACGATTTTGTGACCTGACTTCGTGTGTGAAGTCAGGTCACAGAAAGGCGCAGTAAGTGAGACATAGGAGGTAACACGCAGTAAGTAAGTAATAAAAAATGACGCAGCTCGAAACGCATAGCTTGAAATGTATGTGAAGCGGGTAATTAAATCATTTGCATCTAACGTTTAATAAGTCAGGCACAGGAGGTAACATACTATAAAAAGAAGTAAAGAAATTTAGCTAACAGCGAATAGTACATAATATAATTAATGTTATCAATGTTTACCAAAAAATATTGCTCGTTGCCTGCAATCTCTGAAGGACCACTAGAGCTCGCATTTGCAAAGTGCCTGCTGACCGCGGACCAAGATCGTTCTCGGTTTTAGGGGGTCTGCTTTTGAAGCCATTAAATCACGTACCCAACTGCGACTTTGAGAGTTGTGTCGCAGCCACAATAAATGTCAACAATTTCGAACATCCCGAACCACATGACAAATTGTACCTCGACTTATTCACTCCTTTCCCGACGGCATATATAAATGGCATCGGCTTTTATGAACGCCGTAAGTCATCTTGAACCGTGGACAAACCCATAAAAGCTGCCACTGTAAACCAATTCCTGCTTCCATTTCGATCCATACTTCACAGTTGACCGCATGGCGTGCCGCTCAAGTGACCCATGCACTACGATGTGTTTGCCTGCACGATGCCCTTATGTGAACTTATAGATCTACTTCAGATAGAAGGTCATTATATTGGCGAGACTGACACTCACTGCTCACATTTAATTTACACCCCCCCCCTTTTTTTTTTCTTTCTTTACATTTCAACTTTTTGTTCTTTTTTGGAAGAAGGTGTTGCCACATATTTAGGGTCCAGCGTTTTCGGTTATTGTTTTTTTTTTCTCAGGCAGAATAGGATGGGGTAGTAAAGGTGGCCTAGGAAAGAGGAGCAAGAAATAGGTTGTGTCTATCGACTTCCCCACCAGGGAGCCTCACCTTCACAATGAATGAAATCTTATTCGCGGCAGCAGATCGTTCTGCGTGCCAGCTATCGCGTCACGGCTTCGCAGTATGGGCGAGAGTGCACTTTTTTTTCCTTACAGACTAGCGAATTTAATGGAATGCTTGAATTTGTCGCTGCCAATTTTCGCGCCGACTGCAGGTATTCGGAAAAGCGAGATAGAGTAATACACTTAAATGGTGGCTCGAGTCCTGTTTGGGGAAAGGTGGCAAGGGGGAATCCCGCAGAATCTTACCATTCTCGATATTGTATCTTTGGGAGCCTCCTCTCTTGGAGATTATAATAGGAATGTTGGCGCAGCTGTTGTGAGGTATACAATTTATTCGGGATGATTTCCTTGCTAAACTCTTGAATCGTTATCTAACTTCGTTCTTTTTTATCCATTAAATGGAAAATGAGACATCAACCCAATCGTAGCTTTTACTACAAAGGAAACCCATACGGATTCCTTGAAAGAAAAGCCTCGCAGTTGAAGAAAAATTCGTCCTGGTCCGGGATTCGAACCCGGCACCAAGACGAATTTATCTGTCATTATCTGTATTGTTTATCTATTCAAAATTTTTCATTAGTGTTTCTGTTTAGACTCGACTAATTGTTTTCGTAACTCACCCAAGTGGCCAATCATCCATTGTATATATGAACCACTTATACAAGAAAACCAACCAACCAACCAACGAGACTGACACTTTCATCCTTTTTCTACCCACTGCCGCCCGATTCATGGCCAATCCCCCGTAGTGGGTTGTGCTATATCTATAGGCACCAAACCAAACCAAACCTGCTGCCGATGCGCGATATATAACGGTAAATTTAGGCAGCCTCATTGAACCCGCCGCATGGTTTACACGCAGGGCGAGCCAGCGGGATCGCCCGGCGTCTCCTCCGCAACCAGCGGTCCCGTCGTCACCACGGTGGACATGTCCAAAGCGACGCCGACGACCGGCGGCAGCGGCGGCTGCGGTCGCGTGTACGCGGCGCTGGTGCTGTCGGGCTTGTTCTTCCTGGCCGAGATCGTGGCGTCGCACGTGACCCACTCGCTGGTGCTGCTCATCTACGCCTACCAGATGCTGTACAACGTGCTGGCGCTGGTGCTGCTCGTCATCAGCCACCACGTACGTGGCTCACACCACGCCGCTCTTTCCACTCTCGATCTGTTGGCTTAAAGGAACGTCAAAGAGAAGTATGGTATTGGAGGGAGACTAAAGAAGGAACAAAACAAAACAAAGTTGAGCTGCGTCAGTAAATTATCACTCTACAATGCCAAGGAAAAAAAAATTCTCATTACCCTGAGAGAAGGTTTGATATGCTAGAGGAAAAGACGGCAAAAAGCGAAGTACGGACGACGACGTGGCCTTGACATTCCTGCACAAGTTGGAGCTGTTCGAGCCTATAGTTAACTGCATTGCCAATAAAATTTTATCACGTCGTTTTCGAAAGGTATTTGGGAATCAGTTTCCATAACTACTGGGGACTATTCAAGGACAAAAGCGGCCGAAATACGCGGACACAGGGAAAGAGGGAGCAGGGAATATAGAAAAAGCGGAAAGGTTGACGATAGGAGGAAATGCAGTGAACTTCGTGGTGTAACGTTGACGTCACCGGCGCAGCGGCGGTCTGGATGCGAAGTTCGAAAAAGCGACTCGGAGAGTTTTGAAATAAATAATTGTCTGCTAGACTAGATTTATTTAGTGATTTTCTGTACGTTTAAGTAGCCTCTATTCTTCCTCTAACTTCTTCCGTTTTGTGTATTTATAGTAATATGAACATGCAACGCAACAGACGTAGACATAGCAATAAAAAAATGTATGTGTGACGTAGGCACTTTCGCTCTGAAACAGTGATAATTGTGTCACTTGCTCTCTGTTTATTTATTTATTTATTTATTTATTTATTTATTTATTTATTTATTTATTTATTTATTTATTTATTTATTTATTTACTTTTGTCATGTTTTGAGACTAACGATCTTAGGTAAATGAAGTAGCCGGCCGGCACCCTCGCTGGGCGCCAATTTCTCGTTATTTATTCACGTCAATAAAAAATTGTGAAAAGATCTAAGAATAGAAGTTTACGATATATAAGGTAACCGTGCACATAACGAATCAACGGCAGTGACAAAGTTACGCTATGATGACTATGGTGACGTGTCGTTAGACAGGCAACTCCTGATGCGAGAGCTGTTAATCTAGATGTGTGTATAGATGAACAGCTAATAATCTAGGCGTTTCTTAATTTCTTTGAACACAATCGGGTTTTCTTCTAAAGAAGCAAAGTTTGCCATTCGGACTCGAAATTTGAGATGTCACTACACACAGGCTTTTTTAAGGGCATGCCGTGTTCTTGATATTAAAATGGCCCATTGTATATGTGTCAGTTCACGTTCGCATCTCGGCTATTGAGGCATTGTTGCGCGGTGTATCATGTACTTGAGTTAAATGTGTTATCCTTAAAACAGGCGCGCCACAAGGCTTCCCTCGGGCCGTAAAACGCGGGCAACAGGGCTCGCTGGTTAAAAAAAAAAAAAAAGAATTGTTTGAAAGTAAAGTTGCCATTCATCCCGAATGTATAACACGAAGCTACACAGGACATCTGTACGGGTTTCTGAGACAGAAAGGTTTAAGGAAAGTTCGTACTGGTCCAGGGATTGAACCTGTGACCAAACGCCTTTCTAAGGCGGTCGCTCTGCCATCTGAGATAACCGGTAGGCTAGCAGATCGCCTCGAGTTGTCGATTAATTCGGCCTCGCTCTGCGATCTGCTAGTTTCCCCGGTTATATCAGATGGCAGAGCGACTGCCCTATAGAAAGGCGTTGGTCTCCGGGTTCGATCCCTGGACCAGCACGAATTTTTCTTCAACTGTGCAGCTTCCTTTCTGAGAACCCAGTGCGGGTTTTCTTTGTAGCTTTCTGCTATACAGTCGGATGGATGACAATTTTCTCTTTCACGAATCTTTCTCCTCCTCGCGGGCTTCTCCAGAACTATACTGGCGTGTCGTATTCAGTAAAGACACAGCTGCGCGACTGACTCTTTCATTGCTCGGCAGTCCACTCTGCGCTCTTGAGACCTGCGCAACACGCTTGAAACACGCGTGCACCCAACAAGGACGTGCATCTGTGCCTTGCGCCAGGCGTATCAAATTTGCGGCGAAGCGGTGTCAGTTGCGAACAAAACCACCAGCACGGGGAATAAGCTCGCGGCGTCCCTATAGTTTGGACGGCGGTCTCACGCTTCTGCAGATCTGCCAGGAGCGAACGCTGAAGAACACGTTCGGCTGGGCGCGCGTCGAGGTTCTGGGCACGCTGGTGAACATGCTGTTCCTGATGGCGCTCTGCTTCGCCATCTCGGTGGCGGCCGTGCAGACCATCGTGCACGCGTCGCACGAGAACACCGAGCCACACTACCCGATGCTGCTGCTCTTCTTCGGCATCCTCGGCCTGGCCGTCGACATCGTCTGCTACATCGTCATCGGAGGTACGTGCTTTGGTCACGGTGTTTAAAAAGTAAATTACGTGTTTTTGCGTGCCAAAACCACGATATGATTATGAAGCACGCCGTAGAGGCCGGGTGACTATGGATTGATTTTGACCACCCAGGCTTAATTCTTAAGCGTGCACCCAATGCACGGTGCACGGACGTTTACGAATTTCGCGCCCATCGAAACGCGGCTGATGATGATAAGGATTTATTGGCATCTCCTTTGAAACGGGGCGGTGACAAATAGTCACCTAGCCTGCTTGAGTTAATCAGGTATGCTATACGTGCTTATCATTCTATCATTTTTATATACATCTCATTAATGTTTTGTTTTTTTAATCGTCCTCAAAACTTCTCTACCTACCTTTTACCGCTACCTGTGCATGTAACGGACCCGGTCGCATCAGTCTCTTCCCGGCTTTTTTTTTTTTCCACCAATACTCCAAACTTATCTTGCTTATCTAGACTGCTGACCGGTTGATGCTTCCGCCCACTTTAAATCTAAGCGCTTCTGGAAGGTGTACGTTACCTACGGGTCTCACTGGTTTCCATCAGAATGTGCTGAATGGTCCCCGGATTTTCGGTACAGCAGACACATGCCTCATCTTGTTGCGAATATTTGCTCCGGTATGTTTTTTATCTGTATGGGCAACCAGCTCGAGCATCAGATAGCAAGGCACTGCCCTTTGTATTTATCGTACAGATTTTTCCATCTAATTTATTTCTTCTCATTATTGTAAATCTCCATCGTCCTTTTTGTTTCCATTCTTTGCATCCAATTCACTGTCTCTGTTTCTCTCACTTTCTTTTTGATGACTCCTGGTTGTCTATTTACACTTTGAATTACCCTGTACTTGGTTGCCAACTTTCTCGACCTCTCACTCCATTCTGTGCCCACGCTTTTCAGGTACGAATACTTGTGCGCTTTAGTCGCCCATTTATCTTGATCCGTGTTCCCGAACCTTTATACGAAGCTAATTTTGCTCTGCGCTTCTCTGACTTCAAAAGGGGCCCAATTAGCCCCTGTCACCCTGCACTGCCTCATTTGTGGTTATACCGTGGGCTGCTGCGACCGCGATTCGATCCCGCGCTCTCGTTCTTAGCAGCTCAACGCGGTATCCACTGTGCCACCACGGCGTGCCCTCGTGCCGTTTCCGTGACCACTGTCTCAGATAAGTAAAAACAGAGAATTCGAGATTACTGGGAAGCTTCATCGCCGATGCGACTTGCACTAATTAAGTTGAGTTGGCGGGGGCAAACTATGCCGTTTTCCAGTGTCTCGTGCACGTGTCATATTGCAGCAATAAAAGCTGCATATCTCATATGAGACGTGAAGGAAACGTGACATTCAGAATGAACGTGATGTGACCGTACTATCGACCAAAAAAGTTCACGGACCAAGGGATCTGACAAAAAGCTGAATATCTCCGCAGCCTCAAAACGCAGCCTGGCATTCCCATTTCTAGCCTCTACTGGTATATGCGAACAACATTGTGATGTACGGTTTTACTGGCTACTTTTAAAGGCTGCTCGGATATTTAGCGTTTTCTGAGATCCCGTGGTCCGTAAACTTTTTTGGTCGATAGTACCTCAATGAAAGGGTCATCGCAAAGCGCCAATTGCGATAGAGAGACCAAGGAGCGCTGCACTATAGGAAGTGTTGGCCCTAATTCGCCGTTCCTTAAACGCTAGGCGCCATTTATGTCCGCCACGGAGTAACGCGTCATTACAGAGCGATATGCTCTAAAAAGCTTGAATAAAGTGAAGCGATTTTATTATGAAAGCATTTATGTATCAAATTCATTTCGTCTTCGTATAATTATTTAGCAATTTATTGTTTGCGGAGAAGCCACGGCTCTACAGTTGTTGCCACGTTTTCAATTTCAGCCAAATAAAGAAATAAAACACTCGAGAGTGATGTGCATGTGGCAGTTCTCGCGCCTAACTTTTTCCTATGCCACGTATAAAACAGCTATCTCAGCGCGTTTCTTCGCGCTCATGCAGGCACGCGCTTTTCGATCGCAGCGTACACTTAATTGGTGCCTTCAGCTGCATGCGGAAAGTTGATGGATGGATTGATTGATTGATTGATTGATCTTAACGTCCCAAAGCAACTCTGGGACTATGAGGGAGGGATCCGCATTAATTTAGACCAACTGAGGTTCAAAATTTAACCTGCACCTAAATCTAAGTACGCGGGCGTTTCTTGCACTTCGCCCCCCACCGAAATGCGGCCGCCACAGCCGGGAATCGAACTCGGCACCTCGTGCTCAGCAGCATGAGACCCTAGCACGTGCGCAACCACGGCGGGTCAGTCAAATATGGTCTTCCGTGTCTGTGTAGTAATCTGTGTCGTATACTCGCAGGCACCCGTGTCCGTCGCGGCTGCAACCTGCGCATCGTGCAGGGCACCGAGGTGCAGGTGAATTTCGTGGTGGGCACCGAGTCCGGCACCGAGGAGGAGGACGAACAGGCTCCGCTGCCCTGCCAGATGCAGCTGCCCGACGAGCCGAGCGCCAAGCAGCTGCAGTCCCTGCTGCCCACCCACGCGCACGCTCACCACGCGCTCTCCGACGCCGGCAGGAGTGAGTGAGCCCCCTTCCTTTCTTTTTCTCTCTCTGCACTTAACGTAGTGCGTGCGCGAAATATATGCACCTAACCAAAGGAACTAAGCTAGCGTAATCCTCACGCATGAAAGGACAAGCAGCACCTTCACGTTTTAGTAAGTGCATGCTGTTGAGCATGCTGCATGATTTTAAATTTCAGTTCGGGGGGGGGGGGGGGGGGGGCAGGAGGTGGAATTTTGGAGGGTCAACAAACCCCCTTTCCCTCACCCCCCTTGTAGACCTGCCTTTGCGTCTACTGCGAATTTGCCGGCGTGTGTGTGTGCGTGTGTGCGCGTGCGTGTGCGTGTGCCTGCGTGCGTTTTCTTTTTGCAGTCGAAGAACGTTCAGGGAGGCGCGTGAAAGACGCAGCTTTAAATAAATGGAATATCATAATCGTTACCTTGAAGGAGTGCCATCACATTTAATGCATACATACACCGGTACTTCTCAAGCCTCGAGGCATCTGAGCGTGCACGAAATGTGGTCCTTAATCCGTGCCCCAATTGCAAATCTCGTACCTCGTCCTAGCGGTCTCAGAGATAATGGCACAATGTCTGCGGGAAAGCTAACCAGGTGTACTGCTCTCGAGCCCTTACGATTTGTGAGCGCGAGTTGTGTTCCCGCACACTTGCGTATAGGTAATAATCATAATAGCCATGCACATACAGCAGCGTAAGGCTTGGCAGTTGAATAGCGCACTTCGAAAAGTTAGGGGTGGCCGGCATCGCAGAAAGTGCAATATATATAGCGGAGTCTGCATTGTGCCCACGGGCATTGCGTCCGAATATGACTTTATAGTAATGGACAGTTTTAAAGTAGCGAAGAGAAACGGAAGACGTCGACGCGAGCAGCTGCGCCGAGGACGTCATCTCGTGAGACCGCGTGACATGTTTAGACTATAAGCAAAACGCTGAATGCATTCATTGCTATGATCGACTGTGTCCCGCTCAATTATAGACCGGTACAAATTAATCGGCAGAGGCATAATAATCGAGAAGGTATTTTGTATATGTTTTCGTATAGAAGAGTCGTACGGGAAATAGTACAAGAATGTTCGTGCTGCGTTATGGTTCACACACAGCGTCGCAAGGTGTCGTCACCAGCGCTTCTGTTGTCAGATACGTCCTCCGCTGTTCCGATACACGTATGTATACGCCATCACGTCTCTGCTTTCCTGAATATATTTAATGTTGGTAACTCGTGTTGGATTTACTGTTCGTTGTTTCGAGTTATGCCGAGTCGGTATATACGTTACTTACGCACAGAACGTCCTTTGCCGCTGCTGCACGCAGGTTGGCGCTCGTGCCTGCTGGAAGCGATGCGCACTTGCGGGGGTTGTCTCCTCGTGGTTGGCTGCGCATGCGCCGTGCACTTCGGAGAGGGGGCGCTACCGCGCTACGTGGACCCAGTGCTGGCCGTGGTGGCCGTGGCCATACTCATATGCACCTCCTACCCGCGCAGTGAGTATACATATGCGTATAATGAGGGTATATGCTACGAGCATGTACCGTTCTAATCGGGCGAATCGCAGCACAGCTTTCCGCGATGCATTGGCGCAGTTTACAAAGTGCCGAGCAGTGTCTCGACTTAAAGCGAGAGCTGATTTGCTTCGTCAGTGAATGTCTGCTGTGCCTCACACGATATATGAGATGAGGCGTCCCGCCTTTCGGCCTGCACTATATACTACAATGGAACGCTACAATGTCTTCGTATGGGAGTGAATCGGGGAGCAAACAATACATACTGGTGAGGAAAGTGTATAGGAACTGGAGCGAACGGGAGTATCCACAACGTGAATAATTTTTCAGTTAGAAATATTGTTTTAGTTCTCGTGGCGGACTCTCAGGAGCCACGAAGTGCGAGATCCCATAGGGATACTGCGGGCATCTGCACTTCCGCGAAAACCCGATCACTGAAACGATACAAACTGCGGAGAGACTGACACTTGTCCGATGTTGAAGCACGAACAGTGGCGTAGAATTATGTTATACCGTTGCAGTCACGTATAACATCGCATTCCCTCGCGGTCGAGTCAGAAGCGATCCCAATTAGAATTAACGTCTCGCGTGAAAGCGCAGACATGTAACAGCGAGGCAGGAACATAAGGACACGAGCGTCGATGTTAAACGTTCGCGATTCCACACGAGATTCTTCAAGACCAACGGGCCCAATCAGTTCAGATCAGAAATGAGAATGATTATTTCATCAGAGATTGGGTGCTGACCAGCAGAACGTACTTGTACGTCGGCGCAGCACCGCCTGCGTGCTGCTCTCACATTGTGTGCTTCCGTTTAGCGTAGCGCATATATAATCAGCAAAACTTTGTAGTGCGATCGACAGAAGCCGCCGTTGACTCAATTTGAGGGCTTGTTGACGATTGCTGTATAAGATATCACTGCACCTAACTCGCATTTTATTTCTTTAGGTTTAGTATCCCGCTGCCAAAAGACAGTCCTCTCTTGTTTAAGAGTTGAGAATTTGACGGTTTAGGTGCGCAGTACTCAGCATTTGGAACTTTTACCTGACAGATCCAGGTGCGTTGTATATACGCAATAATGCAAGAATTAGAAAATAAAATGTAATACAGATGTTTGCCGGGACAGAGAATTTGGCGATGCTCCGCGTTTTTCATCCAGTATCACACGTCTGGCCTGAGTCATGTAACAGTGCACTGCCTCTCTAATGCCCGGCTTCCTTAATTTCTTTTCTGCCTTCTCGCAGTAAGAGAGTCGGGTCTCATCCTCCTTCAAAACATTCCGCATAACGTCGACATCGCCACGATGCAGAAGAGGATCATGCAAGAGGTGAGCAATGTGTTATGACGCTCAAGGTTACTTTTATGGGTTGCTTCACTGACTTATTTATACAGACTTGAATATTCATGTGGCAAAATGAGTGGACTTATTTCGTCCAGGTTTTGTCTTTAGTTGACTGTGTAGTAGATGTCGCACATCTCTCATTTCACCACAGCTGCTTAGGGAATCAATGTGCTCTACTCGGAGCCGCTTGTAGCTTCTCGTCACTCTTCGCAGTTACCGTTCAATTTTTGTTTACGTGAACTAGACGCGACTCGGTCGAATCAGAAGTCGAGTTGACCCAGCAGCTCGACCCGACAGCGCGTACATGTATACATCTTGTCTAGCGGGTTTGGCGAGCCAACCCATCCCTTGCAGGCAGGTTCGATCGTACGACCCGTCCAACCAACGCTTACGTGAACCCGATGACCTACTTTCGGCCCAACAAGCCGACTTGATTCGACTTTATCTAACGTAAACGTAGCTCACGTTCATGTCTGGAACTCACGTAGCGCTTAGCAGCAGTACAGCGGTGTATTGCTGTGAAAACAGCACCGTGTTCACGGCAATGCGCTGCGGTGCGGCACCGCCCGTCACTCTTCTATCTCCTCTTGAAAGCGCCGGCTATAAATGTCGATGTGCGAGGCCACTGTGATAGGCTTTTTTTTCTGCAGCGAATGTTTCGCTGTATTCTTTTGCAATGGGCACGAATGCACGCAGGACTGTTGTGAACGAATAGGCATGCAACGGTGAGGCATGCAAAACAGTCGCCTCCTGAACTTTTTGTTCACATTAGTTGCAGTGTCGTTTTTGTAGTGTGAACGACGGAAATTGTTTGATGTGCGATAGGAAATATAGAAAGCTAGAGCACGCCGCGTTTGCGAGGCCACAACTATACAGGCCGCGATTTTCCGACGTTTTTTGTCTCCACTCGAACGCGTGGCTGTACAGCACATATCTCGAATCGCGATTGAATGGTTATCCTGGATCCTTTACAGTGCCAGTACTTAAGGCATCTAATAACCTGCAGTAAAGGAAGTCTACAACGTCGCACAGTGATGTGTTCGTTTATACCTATAATAATGAAAAGCCCGTGTCGTAAATATTCAGCTATTACTTATTTTTGGGAAGCTTTGTTCTTTCTCTTCTTGCTAGGTCTCGCATCAATTTCCTTTTCAAAAGATGTAACTTAACATGCGTTAACTCTGGCGCATACAGTTTATACATCGTCCATGTTTTAACATTGTACACTTAGAATTTCTGCGAGGTACTTCGAAAGCGGTTATAACGAGCGTATAAGTCACTGTGTTCACTGACTTGGATTGTGGAATGCAATAGTTGAAATGTTCGGTTGTGAACTTGAGAAGGAAATGGTTTAAATATCTCTTTGTGTGCGTGCGTGTGTGTGTGTATGTGTGTGTGTGCGTGCGTGTACCTGCGTGCGCGCCGCGCGCGTGTGTGTGTGTGTGTGTGTGTGTGTGTGTGTGTGTGTGTGTGTGTGTGTGTGCGTGCGTGCGTGCGTGCGTGCGTGCGTGCGTGCGTGCGTGCGCGCGTGCGCGCGTGCGTGCGTGCGTGCGCGTGCGTGTGCGTGTGTGTGTGTGTGTGTGTGTGTGTGTGTGTGTGTGTGTGTGTGTGTGTGTGTGTGTGTGTGTGTCTTCTAGAGAAAGACTGCCGTGTGTGTCATTGTTCCAAATTTGTACGTCCGATTCGCCCATCCCCCGTACTGCAGTATACGTGACCGATGACCCTCTTTCAGTTCCCGGCCATTCTGAACGTGCACGAGTTCCACCTGTGGCAGCTCACCAACACGCACCTGATCGCCACGGTGCACATCGTGTTCGGCTCGCCCGCAGTGTACGCGTCTGTAGCTGACCGTCTGAACCGTTACCTGCACGAGCAGGGGATCACCTCCACCACGGTGCAGCCCGAATTCTGTCAGGTGTGTATATACTATGCAGTCGTGCATGCTCGCACGTAGATAGGTACTTTCGTACATAGCGTTATGTTAAAACATCCGACGCCACCACGGTGAAAGATATCGGTAGCCCCTGAGGCGAGGCTATCGCTACAATACTTTTTATTGAAATGAAAATAAATTCAAATGTATTTAGTCACCTGATAATGATGACGACTACTTTTCGCATAAAAGTAATACTAAAAATATATATATGATGAGAAGAATTAGACGTCACTCCTGATCATCTGCAGTTCGAGAGAGAAACTTATAAGGCGAGCTCTCTACATAAAAATGACATATTTACCTCAAGACAGAGCATTTATTTTATTTGCCGTAAGTCAGGAACATAAAGGACGATATGAACGGTAACTTACAACCAATTTGGAAGACACAATGGCAGGAATATGACTACTATATACGCCAAGAGGCGACATGCTGTAGCTGGAAATTAACCACTCGTGTCCTCCTTTATGTTCCTTGCCCGGTATTCGTCCACCTAGCAGTGAAATATATCCTCTAGGAAACACCAATTGGGACATGCAACCTCCGTGTATATACTTCAAGCATGGCTCTGTGATGCTCTGCTGCCAAGGCCGCGGCTACGATTCCTGGAATTTTATTGACTACAAGTACAGCCTCAGCATGGCAGGTCGAGAAAGAGTTGACAATTAAGGTGCCTGTTTTGAGCGTTAATGAGCCCGAAGGAGCCAGCCGTATTATAAAGGAGATCTGCCGTCTACGCTGTCTTGCAATACAACGCACTTACGAAATGGTGGGTTGAGCGTGAATTGTAAGACGAAGGGCAAACTTGGGAGTACTGTATAGTGGAGGTTTGTATTCAGCACATGAGCACACGCGTCAATATATATATATATATATATATATAAAGGAAACGCAGTCGGGGTAATGTAACGGTTTTATACCAATACAATTCCTTTACCGCTTCGTCAGTGATGCCAGTGGCACTCCGCCTGCGTTATCACCATGATCAAACGTTCGTGAAGGGTGCATAATAAGAAAGGTGTATAGAATCGAGCGAAAGGAATCCTTACATTATACCGGCTCACATTTACGCTGCACAGATGCCGCAGCGTACTGGATCGTGTTTGTGAACGGAGCTGCCGTCGCCTGCAGCGCAGATAAGGACGACGCGCGCATACATCATCAACCCTGTTGCGTATAATAAACCATCTGCCGCGCCTGCAGGAAACATTCTGCGCGCCCCAACAGGTTAAGAAACAAAAAAGACCAACCCTTTCGTAGCGCTAGCCCTTTCCACCGCAGGTCCCAATGACCTGAACGAAGGAGCGACCGAAAGGGACTTTTGAGAGAGAAAAAAAAAAAAAAAGTGATGATAATAAGATAGCGACGCTGGTGCTGGAGGAGTAGCATCTGCCCTGGAGCGGGGAAAAAAATGCCCACGCGGGCCTGAGAGTGTCCGATAAAAGCGGAGTGCTTCCTTCGCAGCGAGCGGCTAGAAAATTAAGCAAGAAAAAAAAAAAAAAAACGTTTTGCCCCCAAGGGGGTCTTGAACCGTATAGAAGATGTATGCGGTGGTCGTCGTCCCTTCCCGGCTTAGAACGCCGTTCCACATGCATGAGGCTCGTTGTTCCATGGTTGAGTTGCTTCAACTCCTCATTTTCTTTATGTATTTGTTAATTGCATTTAAGCTCGTAATAGCGTGTATAGCTAAGGCGGGAGTTCACTTGCTTTTTATTCCATTTGCTTTATCTTCTACATTTATCTTTGTTTTCATAGTTCCTATTCCTTTCTTTTTCTTTGTGTGGGGAGAGGGGCGGAGGGGAGAATCCATAAAATTGTTTCACTGACTCGTGCATAAAGCTCTATCGCAGGCACGCACACACTGAATGACGTAGTCGTGTACTCGCGCGTAACATGTACGTACGCACGCACGCGCACAAATGTACAAAAGCATGGTCGCGCACCCATTAGACGCCTTTATCCTGCATGGTAACCTTTACTAAAGATACAGATTTTCACACCATCGTGCTTATTTGAGATTTGTAGATGTGGTACTTTATTCGGCCAATGTAACCTTCAGACTCGCCAAAGAATTGCCGCCAATGTGTTTTTCCGAGTGCCAAAGAATTGCCGCCAATGTGTTTTTCCGAGTGTCAAAGGCGCCCGGGAATACACGCAAAATTTCCGCGCGACTGGCCGCTCGAGGCACTTTGCGTGTATTCTCGGACTTCTTCCACGCTCGGGAACACTCTTATGTAGCACGTATTGAGCAACAAAAAGCTGTATCGGGAGTTTTCCATGTTGCTCTACAATGTTCTCATTGACACTTTGATAATTAGGGCAGTACTTCTCGAGTTAGATAATTAATTAGAATTACCTAATTAAATATCAGTAACGAAAAAAATTACTGGCGGCTACTCCACTGTACTGGAAACAATACGCAATAGGTTTGCTTCGCCTAGCGCCGTTCCTCTTTTTTAAAATCCTGCTGCGTGATAATTGGGACACCCTGTATATGAGTAAGAGGAGCTGTTGGGTGCTAACATGTATTGCGAGATTTCCCGGCCATTTACGCCCCAACGTAAAATCTATAGGCGCGTCGTTCAGAGCGTCATTGTCTAAAAGCGTAACGCGAGACATCCGAGACAGGCTGCATTAGAAGGCATTCACGATCGTGTTCGCTGCTTTGCGGGTGTATGAGGGACCCTATGTAGTGGGTCCCTGATATTTAATTTGGACCAGTTTGTAGCGTGCACCTATGTATACGTTTAAGCTCGAGTAAACGAGAGCTTTAACGTACCGCTCCCCATGTTAGTTATGTACGCTATTGCGACTCGGGGTCCGGGACGAGAGACTGAGTCTTGAAGCAGGCGAAGAGGAGACGAAAGCTTTATACAATATGTACAAATATGTACAGATATAGCAGGAATAGCAGGTAATAGCTGGTAATAGCTGCCCTTAGCTGGTGATAGCTGGTCAAAGCAGTAAGAGCGCACCAGACCGACGGGGAGGCCGGTGGCGACTCTCTGGCTTAACAATGGGCCGGTTCCTCCTTAAATCCCCTTGGCGGCGGCTCCTCGTCGACAGGAGGAAGAGGGGACGGTTGCTGACGTCACTCGCGTCGCATTGTGTCGTCGCGTCCCCCTGGCGACTCGTCGACAGGACCCCGAGGGACGGGTGGCGATGATGGCCGGGGCTGCTTGCACGTCGGCAGGACACAGACGGGGCAGTTGCCGAGGTCCCCCCGCGCCGTATTGTGTCGCCGCCTCCCGTTGGCGACTAGTCGGCAGGACCCAGAGGGACGGGTGGCGATGATAGCCGGTGCTATGGCACAACAGCACCCCCGCCGCCAGACAATGCATCCAGAGGTCGAGCTGTCCGACGCAGCTCGGAAGAATGGATGCGCCGGTTGGGCGACGTCTAGGATGGTCTGGAGGTATCGGCTCTGCCGCTTTTCCCGCCGGTGGTCTTTTCTGCTGCTCGGTCCTGATAATGTCCACTGGAACGACCAAGAATCAACAACGCCAAACCACTCCGGCCAAAGCAAGCACCCTCCGAATGCTCTCCAAACCGCCAGACCAAAATCATCGAACAAAGCATTTTTCGAGATCTGGCTACGCTAAACAAAACAAAACAAAATAAAACAACAACAAAAAATCCCGAACAACACGAGACAAGTATCTGAGAGAGAAATTCGATATACGGACCTCCTTTTCTTTTTTTTTTTTTTTTTAATTGTCAATGCGCGGGTCTTAATCAAATCAGAATTGCGTCGCAAGCGATTCTCAACTGTAATGCGGGCGGGTTGCCAAAGATCAAGGTTGCCGAAGATGACTTAATTTTGCCCCCGAAAGCCGTGGCGCAAAGGCTAAGCGTAGCTAATCTATGCGCTTGGGCGCCACTTCGCAAAAGTGCTTAATGAAATCCGACAACTGTCACCGCATAAAGAAATAGCCCTCCACTTATTGCTGTCAAAATGCGCTCGGCAAAACGAGCACCACATTTATAAAGCACAGAAGCGATCCTAACAAAAAACAAACAAATACTAAAACTCACACTAACGACATGAAAGCAAAAGTGAATCAAAATTCTACACTTACACTTAGAACTAACGCGTGCAATACAAAAACAAGTCATAATCTAAATCAAGCATTTAGGCTTTGTCTAGCCTAGGTAAACGTAAAAACAACAAAACGTGAAAACACTGACGCTTTCTCTACTTGAGCTTTCAGCAATCATGTCTCAGTAAACTAATGATCAACAAATTAAAAAAATGTCGGTGTCTCGCGAAAAGAAAGGACCAAAGACTTAAAAAATGCGCTCTTGGCCTATCCACCCTTTCCCACGCTCAACACGCGACTCAACTTTATCGCAAGAAAACACAGAACAAAATGATCACTAAAAGTACAATCCGCCTTTTTCACGGCCCGACGGCGCATGCGCCCTGCCCTGGCGGATTAGTCGCGAAACGTTTTGGAAGGGTCGCGCGCGCGGCCGTGCGGCCCCATCTCAGGGAAACATCCCCCGAAAAAAAAAAAAGCGCTCGTATACGCGTGCTACTGACAACTCGTGCCGTGTACCGCGTTGAAACTCCACTGGTAGCTCGACGTCAGTGCAGTACTGAAAGTGTGCGTATAGCGTAAGACTGGCTTTGGTAGTGCGACGGGCTTTCTTGTCGACGGCACGGATAAAATCACCGTGCCTATACCATCGTTCGACCGAAACCCGCGCGATAGGCCGTCGAACCGATAACGCGATAGCCGCAACACCTTCGTTGGTATATATAAATAATCGCGCTCAAATTTAGTCAAAACATGCCTACGAAGTTGAAAGGTTGAAATGCGCAAGGCTTCGACCGGGCCTCTCAATCCGTGCACATGACGTTTGAGCCAATGTTGATTTCAGCGAAGCTTAGGCCTTGCTCCGTCGAGTTCGTGCACCCGCTACCGGCGGACCTGTACTGAAAAGTAAGCAAGTTAGGACGAAGGAAACTGCTTTTATAGTTCAGTTCTGGCCTTAAGGATTTGAAATAAACTACTCTTCGCTTCGCACGGCGCGTACACAATAATCTGCAAGCGGCGACACAGCGCGGTGCCTACATCTGTAGGTCACCGTTCCCGTAGGTTGCCGCTCGTATTCGCAACGTAGATGGGTCGGTTTGTACGTGTTGGTATGCTCACGCATTTCTTAATTGCTGAGATGTACTGTTTATCTCTGCGTCAAACGCGAAACAAGAGACGGTACATTCGGTACAGCAGCATAAACAGCCGCCTCGCTCAGTTATATGCCAACGGTGTCAGCGATGACATCCGAGTTTTTGCGGGAGAACAACACGGCCTTTAAATGAGCGCTTATGTGAGCACATTTTTCTCTAATAATGCTTTATGACACGCGCAAACTAAGTATGATGAAGTTAAAGAAAAGCGAGAATCAGTAATAAATTAACAGCCCGATATTTGTAACTGGATTACAGTCACCGTTGAGTAGCTCAGGCGCTCATACTGACTCGTCTCACGGTGGAATAACGTGGCTCATATGAGCAGGTATGTGTGTTTTATTCTACGTTTTGACATTTGTTTTTCATATCAGCGATGCACCTTTTGCCAATTTTTCACGCTAACGACGATCTGTGGCTGTAGATGTCGATGTAAACAAGCGCACCGCTCTGCTAAATCCGACGCGGAAGGCTGCGGGCTCGAAAACTTCTTATTTATGCAAGATGTCTAAAGAATGTGAAAAAAGAATTTAAAGCAAAGCGTGGTGCAAGCGTAGGCATCAGCGACAACAAACTCCAAAGCAGCCGCGACGGCAGAGGGTACTCAGCGTACCTTTATAGGCCAAACTATAAACAAAACAGCGCTATCACGCCTGCTCAACCTATATATATAGTTGGTGAGTGCTACATGGCTTCCAGGAACGACATGCTGCCCCGCAGAAGCCATTAATAATTATTCGCGCTCCACGAAATGCACAACCGATGCGCACTCAACAAGGGCGCAGGTTCACAAATCAACCGGCGAAAGCCCCGGCACCCTACCAAAACGTTTCCGGTGGCGTGCGGCAGAGGGCAGCACAGGAAAATGAAAAAGGCGGATTAACAGAATGGGCTTTCAAACTACCATGGCACGTTCACAATCACTTGGTGCTCACAACCACACCCTTTGAGACGCGCTCGAGCCGGTCGACCATTCTCGGGTCTACGAGTTGTCCACTCGCGACACCAGAACAAAGCGGATTTGCACGAAGTACCTATAGTAGCCGCGACATTCACACTACTGCCTCTAAACACTCGGGGAGCGGCGCATCCACGGGCCCGCGGGCGCGCTGTCCCTTTGTCCGCTAGACAGTCGCCTTTCTTTCTCCCACGAAGGGGGCGACCATTGCAGCAGACTATCGAGCATACTTGATGCTTCGCTACGTTACTCTGCTTACAATTCATTGATATCGCTGAGAACCGGCGGAATTTGCGGCGTCTAAATTCCCGCGATATCCTTTCTTTACAGACGCGCGTCACGCCTGTTATAGACCTCAGCAGTCTCCTAAGCCTCGGGCTCACCCTACTGCGCTTTTTCCCAACGTGTTGGCGGTTGGCGCGCTTGACCCGGCTCGTATCGCCGCCCGAGTCCGACTTTCTCGGCTTGCGCCTTCGTCGTTTGCCCTCGGCGCGGCTCGCAGGGCTCGCGGTCTCGGCACGCGTACTCGTAGGTACGCTGCCTTCTTGTCGCAACGACGTGGCTCCGGACGGCAAAACCAAGCTAGGCTCGTGGTCGTCGCTAGATGTCTCTACTTTTAACAGAACACAACTGCATCCGACGCCATCTGAGCTAGCCGGCTTGCCCTGCGGTCTCTCCTTGACTAGCCTGAGTGTATCGCTGTCATCAAAAGGGCGCAGAATTTCTTTCGGGCCTTCGTCGTCGGCCACAATTTCCAAAGCGGCTTCTTTAGACGGCGACACAACAATGTGTTCCCGCTGGTCGATAAGCGTGTGCAACAATGGCACCATAGCATTTCCCTGGCGTACTGAGCTAGTAGCCTTCTCAATACGCGGTCTCTCCTCGACAGGCTCGGCATTGTGGCTATCAAATTGGTCCTGGCAGTTGGCCTGACTTACAGCATCAAAATGACTCAATAAAGCCTTCTTAGCTTCATCGTAGTCCCGCTTCTCCTCATCAAGCAGGCTTTCCAAAACGCACGCGAGACTACAAGGGAGCAGCAGGATCAACCGCTCGGACCAGAGGTCCCGGTTGACACCTTCTCCTTCGCACACTTTTTCAAAATCAGCAAGAAATTTAACCATATTCTCGCCCGCCCTGAAGGTGTGGAGATGATATCGTGCTGTGCGCCATATCCATGTTTGATTCTGTCGACGGCTCTCTCGCCTTGCCTTTTCCTCGGGACTTACGTGCTCTTTCGCTTCTAGCTCGCGCCTCTCACGTCTAACACGTTCCTTTGCCTCGAGCTTTCGCTCCACAATCATTTCCCAAGCCTCTTCGGCTTCCTCGGTCGTCACGTCCTCTGCTCGCATCACGTCGAGAATCGCTTTCCTTGCTTTTTCGGAGCCGGCGGAAATGCCCAACTCCTCGCAAATTTGAATGAGGTCCTGAACTTGGAATTCCTCCATCGCGATCTCGTTCCTCGTGTTGCTTGCCCACAAAATTTACCCTTACTTCAAACTAGAATCGACTGTCCAAAGAAGGTAAATGCATAAATCCAGTCTACCAAACAAAAAACACTCAAATCATAGCCTACCAACAAACAAAACACTCTCCTAACATCTGCCTGTGCTAGAGAGGTCTGGCGACATGAAAAGCAAACATCGGGCACTCACCCAGCCAATGTGGTTGACGCCGGTCGATCTGGTAGCTGCCATCGAGCGGTGTAGCAGGCGTCTTCGGTCCTCGTATCTCGCAGCTTGCCATCCGCTGTTCAGATACTGGTTCGCCAATCCCATAGCTGCCATCCACTATTGCGACTCGGGGTCCGGGACGAGAGACTGAGTCTTGAAGCAGGCGAAGAGGAGACGAAAGCTTTATACAATATGTACAAATATGTACAGATATAGCAGGAATAGCAGGTAATAGCTGGTAATAGCTGCCCTTAGCTGGTGCCGTTGTCAGATGGGAAGAGGACTTGGCACCCGTAGGTACCGCGCCCCAGAGCGTTCATGTACTCAACAACCCAGCATCATTCGGTACATTGACCCCGGCACCCCCCCCTACCCGGGCTCACTGGGTGGGGGGCTTTGATTCGGGCCAACGGTCCTTCCCGGACAAGGGGGCCGCTGTGGAGCGGCGCACACCGTGCTATTTCACGCTTCACACAAACAGCCATGTCGGTCGTCAGGGACACAAGCCCATCAGATCCCTGGATTGCCTCGACGGAAAAGGTGTCAAGGCAAACAACCATGGAGACAACAGAAGCCGTCCGCGGCGCAGCGCACTCTGTTGCGCCAGCACCGGTTCCAACTCTGTGTTCCACTGGGGCGAACGGAAATACGTGGATCGACTGGCGCATGCTGTCCAGTCGAGTGACCTTAGAAGCATGCATCATAACTTAATGGAAAGCTTTCCACCTGACTCTTCAAAAATCACAGCTGGGCGAGCCCACACTTCGAGAAACTTCTTCTCGCCTAGGTGATGCCGCTCCCGGGTGAGATGAAACCAGACTTCCTTCCGTGCTTTTCCAAGCACTTCGTGAAGACCCGGCGCCGCTCCCCCGAAAACCGCATCACAGCGTGCTAACCAAACTTGGTATGAGCACTCGACAAGAAGAAGCACGAACTGGTTGATCGCATGGCTGGGCAAAGGGTGCAAGAAACGGACTGTCTGAAATGGAACGCCTGGGAGACTAAACAAACTAGCTATCCGTTGGAGGAGAGCAGCAGAAAGTAAACACTGCGAAAAGATGTGAACTGTATCTTCTCGACCGCGACAAAAGGGGCACACTCCACGAGCCGGGATGGCTGTGAAGGGTCGGAAGCTAATCGGCAAACAGCCTCGCGCCAGGCGGTACATGAATGTAGCTCGCCTGGCGTCAAGGAAGCTTGCCGTAATGAGCTTCCAACTTGGTCTGTGAAAAGACAGGTCATACCTTTGACAATGCGGGGGAAGACCGGGGGTAAGGATGTCAACTAATTCTTGGAGCGGAGTAGAAATTACATCGATGTCGGAGTGGACCTTGCGAAGGCGTGCCAACGAATTGGCAGCCATCGCATAGAATGGGGACGGGGTTCCTGAGCGAGGCACACAGTGAGAAAATGTGCTCTGGGAAAACAAACGGAGTCTAGTGCTAAGGAAGAAGGAAGTAAAGCTTCGAGTCAGGAGCATATCTGAGCTAAGGGCAACCTGGGTCCACCTGACGTGCAGTGCAGCAGCTACGATGCCCAAGTCGGGAATTCCGAGTCCTCCCTTATCCTTGGGCAGCTTAAGTACCTGCCTAGCTACACAGCCAGTTGTCCCTTTCCAGAGAAACCGAAAGAGAACCCTCTCCAAGATAAGCTTGGTTCGGGTTGGAACAGGGGACACACATGCTACATACGTGAGGAAAGAAAAAAGAAGAGACCTAAGAATGTTCGCTCTAGCTGTCAATGGACACGACAACGCGCTGAACTCCTGAATCCTGGTTTCAAGCCTCTCTTTAGCTTGCTGCCAGTTTTCAGAAGACAGGCCATCTGGATCGAAATGGAAACCGAGAATTCGCAACCGCGTTTTCACGGGTAGACCATGAACGGGCTGCGGGCTGGACGGAGTGGAGTTCAAGTACATGGCTGCACTTTTCGACCTATTCAACCTCGCACCGCTCGCCCTGCAGTAACTGTCCATGACGTCCAGCACGGTGCATGCTGATGCCTCGTCCGGGACGACAATAGACAAGTCGTCTGCATAGGCGAAAAGTGCAACTGGAGGGGAACCTGGTGGAAGTAGGAACTTGCCAATTCTACTGTCACAGGATAGCCTCTGCAGAAGGGGTTCGATTGCGAGTACGTAGAGAGCAGGTGAGAGCGGATCTCCCTGCCGTACACCACGACCCACAACGAAAGCCTCCGAGACGCGATCCTGTATGAGAACAGCAGAAGTCGGTCGAGAGTACAAAGCTTGGACCATACGCTGAAAACCCACGCTAAAGCCGGCCTCCTTCAAAACCCGAAAAAGGTACCTGTGGCTAATGATATCGAAAGCCTTCTCCTGATCAAAGGAGCAGAAAATACCGGGAAGTTTCCTGGCATTTGCCCACAGGAGAAGGTCTCTAACTGCTAAACCGTGAAGCTGAGTGGAACGTCCCTGAACGCAGCATGCCTGGTATGGACCCAAAACAGTGTCGAGAACTGGAGTGAGTCGCATACACAGACACTTTGCTATGAGCTTGTAATCGCAGTTCAGAAGTGTGATGGGCCGCCAGGCTCTTAGATCGGTGCTTCTCGACTCATCCTTGCACAGGAGAGTGATTAGCCCCTCTCTTTGAGACGCTGACAAAGTCCCTTCACTGAGCAGCCTGTTCACCAATGATGTGAAAGGCTTCCCTAACAGTCTCCAAAACTTCACATAAAATTCAACTGTCAAACCATCGGATCCTGGACTGCGATTGTGCTTCATAGACTTCAATGCTTCCAAGAGCTCGTCTTCAACTATGGCTGTGTCACCAACCACCGGCGGTTCGGTTGGTGGAACGAAAGGAAAAACAGCCGGAGTGGCAGCTGGCTCAGCATAAAGGTTCATGTAGAACTGCCTTGCCACTGCAAGTACTCCTTCTGGTGAGTCGACTAAGCTACCATCACTTGGATCTACTACGGAAGAGAGAGTTGTGCTCTTCCTTGAAAGATGCCTGCGGAGAATGTTTCTGCTGCACCACGCTTCCATTTCCCACCGCTCCGCTCGGGTTATAGCTCTCAAGCTATCCCAGCGTCGCTGTAGGAGAATCCGAAGTTCCTTTCGGAGTGAGGCCAGCGCCGGACCAACCCCAGGCCCACTAGACAGTGGCTTCGAGAGCAGAAGGATCGCGTCGGAGACGATTTTTATCTCCTCGCGCTCCTCCCGCGCCCGACGCTTGCCCCAGGACCTGAAGCACTCGCGGACACTGGCCTTCACTTCGTCCCATTCTCTACCTTCTAGATCCGCTCTGTTGTGCAGCGAGCGAAACAGAATGGACGATACCTCTGCGGTTGCCTGCCTGTCTTTAAGGAGCCGTGGGTTTAGACGCCACGGTCTCTTCCCCTGCGGCACTAAACTCGAGTCGGCAAACCGCAGTGTCAGGAAGCGGTGGTCGCTAAGAGCAGAATGAATTACCTTGGAGGAATGCATACTGGGAGCCAGTGATGACGAGACATAAAACCGATCGATGCGGCTCTTCACCCCTCTCCCCGTCCAAGTCATTCCTGACTTCGCAGGGCGAAGCGTGCGCCAAGCATCAACCAGTCCCAGCTCATCAACGAGCCCCCGTAGTACAATATCTCCAGCCCTATCCCTGAATTTCGCAATACCTCGTTTAGTTACACGATCTACCTGCTCTAACACACAATTGAAGTCACCTACAAGAATAAGCCTGGAAGGGCCCACTAAGTAGGGATCCAATGTAGCGAAAAACTCTTTTTGACCTTTATCTCTATTTGGAGCATAAACATTAACAATTCGAATGCCAGAATCAAGATCCACTGACAGAATGCGGCCCTCGGAATCCCTGGCATGGCGTAGAACCAGGCCCGTGAAGCGCGGCATCAAAATGATGGCCGTGCCTCGGCAGCCTGACCCGCCATAACTCCAGAAAGACCTCGTGCCAAAAGTCCTGTCAAAGTGGCTGATCTGACCTAACCTGTGGACATATGTTTCCTGAAGTACAAGAATATCTACATTTGCGGATCTAGCTAAGTCGACTATCGCGAACCGTTTTGAATTTCGAGTCAAGCCTCTACAGTTAAAGGTAGCTAGAGTGAGAGAAAAAGCCATATTGAGTGGAAGAAAAATTTAGCAAAAGACTAAAGGAGAGCTAGAGAAAAACAAGAAAGCTAATGTAAAAGGAAAAGGCTAGTACTGGGTAATACTAGCCGCAAATAAATCGATGGTACAATTGCCTAAGCGAGAGTCTCCTCGAGCGGAGACCCCGCGGCTGTTGATTCATACGACTTATCTGATACAATCGAACAGTCGCAATCGAAGCCCTTGCAGTGTTCACAAGGAGTGTCCTCCTCGTTTCCTGAAGAGTCCTCCATTTCTGACTCTGACCCTGAGGGCACCACAGCCGTGCGTTTGGGTGTAGGAAGACCAGGCTCCGAGCTATGGGAGCCACTACCTTCCGAGTCCGAAGACGACCGCCGTGAGGCCGCCTCCCTGGCCGCCGATCCAGAGCGCTTGCTACGGTTTTTCTTCCGTTTCTTACGGGACACCTCAATGAAAGGGGCCTCCGTGCTCGTGCTAGCAAGCGGTTCCGGCTCACCAGAGAGTTCGGCCGCCTCGGCGGGCACCGCTGCTGCCGCGGGGGCAACTACGGGAGCCGCGACCACCTCCTCGCCGCTTCCCCCTCCGCTCGTCGCCGCGGCGGAAAGGGAAGGAAGCGCATCGGCGGCCGCGGAATCTGCATCGACTCCGGCACTGTCTCCCTCGCTCAAGGAACCCTGGCTGTCTCCGTTTTCCGTCGCAACTGTGGTGCTACCTAACACCGAAGTGGTCGCCGGCTCTGAAGCAGATGGCTGCGGCTCAGAGCCCGAGGCCACTGACGAGTAGGTGCGGACAGGGCACGACGAGACCGCGTGGTCTCCGCCACATCGTACGCACGCCGCGTCGCAGCTCTCGTGACCGAACTGCTCGCAGCGTACGCACTTCGGCGTCTCACACGCGACCGCGTGGTGCCCCTCTAAGTTGCACCTACGACACAACCGTGCAACACCCTCATACTCGCACTGAATTACCCTATCACCAACCCGGAGAAGGTTAGGGACGGGCCGCGCCATCTCCATCCGAATGCGCCGGTTTCCTGTACCGACGCTAGGAAAACCCGGCACGCAGTCTTCGGAGATCCCTAGGACCTTTCCAAAAACCTGTAGCCCTTCTGAGAGGGCTTGGTCTGGCAAGTCCGAGGGGTAGCCAAAAACCCTGACCACCTTCGTCCGCACACCTCGATACTCAAACTCAATCGTAACATCACGAACCTTCAAAGCGGGATCGGCTGAGAAGCGATCGACCGCGGCCTTAGTCTTAAACGTCACCTCGAATCGGCCTGCGCCGAAGTCCTGCACAGACTTCAGCTCCGACAAAGAAACGCGCTGAACAAGCGCCTTGCAAACGTCAACATTGGTCGCCCCTTTCGGCACGCGACCAAAAAACGTGAACGGCCGAAGCCGTGAAGGGGCCACCATCGCGGTCAAAACCACGTGGCGGCCGCGTCTAGCCGAAGTTGAGCTAAAACAGGCTAACTGCAATGCTACAATCCTCAGCTAAACAGAAAAAAAAAGAAGGTAAAAAGCCACGATGGTCTCTCACCAAACCGCTGGACACCTGGCTTGAATCCTCGAGGACCCACGCCGTATCCAACCAGGGAGAGAAGCAGCAACAAGCAGCAGGTCACGGGTCAGGCACGCCGCACGTTCACCGGGTCCTGGCCATGGCGGAAATGGGAGACGGGAGCGTCCAAAATATGTACAGATATAGCAGGAATAGCAGGTAATAGCTGGTAATAGCTGCCCTTAGCTGGTGATAGCTGGTCAAAGCAGTAAGAGCGCACCAGACCGACGGGGCGGCCGGTGGCGACTCTCTGGCTTAACAATGGGCCGGTTCCTCCTTAAATCCCCTTGGCGGCGGCTCCTCGTCGACAGGAGGAAGAGGGGACGGTTGCTGACGTCACTCGCGTCGCATTGTGTCGTCGCGTCCCCCTGGCGACTCGTCGACAGGACCCCGAGGGACGGGTGGCGATGATGGCCGGGGCTGCTTGCACGTCGGCAGGACACAGACGGGGCAGTTGCCGAGGTCCCCCCGCGCCGTATTGTGTCGCCGCCTCCCGTTGGCGACTAGTCGGCAGGACCCAGAGGGACGGGTGGCGATGATAGCCGGTGCTATGGCACAACAACGCCGAGGCAGGGAATCCATCCCGCAACCTCTTGAAGTTGTGCAAGATTCCGTCAGACGAACGTGCTATACAGGTAAGAGCATGGACGAGAACTCAGAAAATGAAAATTCTCATATTATCAATCGAATGGCAATGGGAATAGAAATGTATCTCATGGCACTGGCTTTGAATTGCGCTAGATCAAATGTTTCTAGACAGACAAACGCACACAGACAGAACGAGAGGCCACACTCAAGCGCTTGTGTGTCGCTGTGTACTTAGATCTTTTTTTCTTTCTGGGGTTTTACATGCCAAAACCAGTTCTGATTATGAGGCACGCCGTGGTGGAGGGCTCCGGGTTAACTTTGACCACCTGGGGTTCTTTAACGTGCACTACAACGCAAGAACACGGACGTTTTTGCATTTCGCCTCCATCGAAATGCGGCCGCCGCGGCCGGGATTCGATCCCGCGATCTCGTGCTCAGCAGCGCAACGCCTTAGCTGACTAAGCCACCGCGGCGGGTACTATGTACTTAGATTTACGTGTGCTGTAAGTAACGAGAGGTAACCAAAAATGATTTGCATCCCTTCACCACGGCGTGTCTCGCAACCTACAGGGTGCTGCTTTGGGATCAACTGTAGCTACTGTAGTTACAGCCACCGTCAGACTTAACTCGAACAACGAAGGCACATTTATGGCGGCTTAACTGTTCCAACTCACGGTAAAATCCTTCGAGACTTTAATGCTACGAATAAGCGGCCATTACGTTCTTCCATCTCTTCCTCGTTCTCCTCTTGTTTTCATCATTGTCCTCTTCGTCAGCTGTTCAGCCAGGATCACTATAACAAACTGGGCTGTATACATATAGGGAGCAAACATCGAATGTTTTGCCAGGAAGGCGGCATTAATCTAGCACCATTCAAGGCACCCCCACCGGAAATATCCGGCACTATCCGCAGGACAAAGCAAACAGATGTTTAAGGATCGTTTGGGTTAAATATAACGGTGACTATTTTTCATTGTAGAAAATTCAAGGTTAGGTGTTGCTGCTCTGTTCGATTTCAGTACCATCATTTGGTGCGGAGCGATTGATGTCGAAAGGATACGATAAATTACTTCATTCCTCTGTGTTCTACAGCAGAGTACAAACAACTTACAAAAATATATATAGTGATAATGAAGATAATTATAAAAAAGATGAGGATGGCACGAAGGAGAGCTCAATCAACATCTAACATCTACCCACGGCTTACGGACGCGCGTACAAAAGAGACTATGCCGTGTTCTGGTTTCGCGCACGTCTAACGCTGTGCATGGTATACGCCTAAAGTTGAGCTGAAGTCTGTTTATAGCTTAATTAGTCAGTCCGCACACGCTGGCCATTTCTAAATCTCGGTTGTTGTTAATCGTGCTCGCAGGAGACGCACACGGGCTCCCAGTGCATCTTGCAGTGCTCGCAGGCCAAGCACTGCGGCTCGCTCACCTGCTGCGGCGGCCACGCCGCCAAGGAGGCCGAGCTGCGGCGACGAAACGCGGCCGCCGTTCATCCCACGACGAACGGCGACGGCCTGCTGGCGGTGCCAGCCGGCACTGCGATAAGCCCCTCCAGGGCGTCCTCGGTCATGAGCCTGGACAGCCAAGTGCTGTGCGAACTGGGCGGACTCAAGGAGACCGACCTGTAGGCAGCATTGTGCCGTGCCTGTTTGCTTCTCTTCGTGAAGCCTTTGGCGCCATGCGCTGCAGAGGCGACAAAATGCCCACCCGCCCGCCGAATCGGTGGCAACGCTCAGCTGGGCAGCAGGAGAGGACACTGTGCTGGTACTGTTCGTTCTTTGCAGATTGAATGCAAGGATCAAGAGGATCGGCGGATGTGCGGCCATGCGGTGAATTCCGCGGAGCGCCGTGCTGGAAGACGTCGGTGCCCGCAGGGCTGGCCTGTATATAGAGTCATCGGTGTGGACGGCATCATCAGACCACGCATTGAAAGCAGGAGTGTGTCAGAAGTAAAGGACAGCGCCGCGCGGTTTAAGTGCGGGTATTGGACTGGTCTGAAGCAGCGCTTACCATCGAAGTTCCCCCGGCGATCAAGGAACTGCGTATGGATGATGCTCACAGTAATCGCGCTTTCAGTGTGGATGCTAATCCGCAGAGGTGGACCGGTGCCCGTTTAGTGTTGCACAGCTGCAGCGACGAAGGTCAATCTGCGACAGCGTCCATGGTCAACCGAATGGGCAGTGTTATTATGTCACGATTATTGCGCTGCATTCCGAACACAAGTGTTGCATGTTCAACTGGTTCCTCCGCAACTGGTCAGTTAAACCGTGACGTAGTGAAGATTGCGCGTTTTTGGTTGGCGAGCGTGGTAGTATATAGTCTATATAGTTTTGTGCCAAAACCTACATTTTCGTTCAATGGTTACCGCCAACTAGGGCCACAACGCGTTACATCCGCGCTCACGCGGACAGAATGGGGTCGAGCATGCGTGCAGGCGCGCCGTACGCTTCACCGACAGCGCAAGGCAGCGCCGAGTCGTTATATATCTGTGCAGCGTTGTCAAAGCTGTAGATGCGGCTGATGCCGTTCCAGCCTGACGAGGAGACGCGTTGATACTCTGCACGATTTAACCGCCGTGTATGCTATGCATGTACCTGTTTCTCCAGTTGTCACTGACAATTTCTAGTCTCGCAGGCGCCTTCCAACATGCATGAGCTCCCAAATTGTTCCGCCTGCATTACATCGGTAAAGTTCGGAACACGCCGCCTTCGGATGTGCAACTACTTTGTATCGCTCTATAGAACAGCCGGAAGTGATATTAGCGCTCCCAGTTTCAGCAGTTCTGCACGGAATTGCCGACACCAAACGCGATTCAGGAGGAGGAGCGGCCGCGTGGAAATGGATCTCCAGAGAACATGCGTGAACTATTTGCTCGCCGCGATGGAACGGTGCAAGACCGAGGCTTCTGGTGTTCTTTTTTGTCCGAAGCGCAGTTACGCCTTCGAGTATGTATTTGTCGTGATCGTACGGTATACGGCCTTCGAGGCTGCACGAATGCTGCCTTGATGGCAACGCCGAATGATCGCCGCTAATGCGTTGTGGAGCGGAGCAAGAAAGTATTTTTTTTTTCTGCGTGTGTGTGGTTGTGCGTGTGTTGTTAAGAGCGCATTCCTATAGGTCCACTGTTCTGACGGTCAGCTTGAAAGCAAAGCCCCCCCCCCCCCCTCCCCCCACCCCGAAAAAAAAAAAAAAGCAAGGAAAGCCGTAAGGTATATATGGAGAACTGCATGGTAGAGTATATGTACAGGGTGATCATTTGTAAAGTTTTCCAGAATTTTTAAAAATCCCCTGTGGCCGGTGGCATAATTCTAGTCCTTCAGCTGAAATATTCTAGGGGTGGACGTCACTAGCACGAGAAAATGAAACACGTATTCAACTAATTAACAAAAATTAACTAATTATAACCTCTTCAATAAATACTTTACTGCACATACTACAATTAACAAATTGTAGCCGGTGAGCTTGCAAGACGTATTCACTTGGAATTAATTTCCAAGTAAATTCAGAAAAATTAAGAAAAGATCACCCCGTATAGTGACTATATAGAATTAAGCAACACATTGTTTGTTGTGGCGAACGTTAGTAAGTACGGTAATCAAAGATAAGCTCCTCAATTGCGCAAAATTCAATGTATAATATTTCAAGTAGGAATTTTCGGGGACATGTAATTGTGTAACTGAAACCGCCCACCGCTGAACAGATTCATATACATTTCATTTACATCACATTTCAGAGCGTTGCGTCGGGAGGGCCGGCGGGGCATCGTACGCTGCGGATGGCTCGCAAGTTGCGGGCTGCGTTGAACGACATATCGTGAAGCTAGATCCACCTGATGATGATGATGATGATGATGATGATGATGATGATGATGATGATGATGATGATAACCACCTGCAGCCAATAACATTTTCCTCCTTCATTTACATTACACATGATCACTGGGGCTACTAATATACGGGTACGTTTCTCGGCTCCAAGGGACAAGACAAGCACACAAAGCGGTTGCTTTGCATTCATTCCATGGCACAGTTGTGTTCCTTGTGGCTGTGCCCACGGTTTTATCACACTGAAGTGCCAAATCAAGAAAAAACGTAGTCTTATAAGATCAAAAAGAAGGAAAGAAAAGAACGAGGTACTACTGACGTGCGAACACGTGGCAGAAGCTAATATAATATCTGTTCTATGAACATGTCTTGTAAAGGTCCACTCAGCGTCACGCCTTGTCCTCTTATGCGCTAACTGTGTTTTTATACGGCCTTAGATAACTCCCGGAAAGCGCTTCCAAGCAAGACGGGGAGAGTGCTGCATGATGTCGTCACGAAGATGCGTCAGAGGTGGCGCTAATTTTAGTGCAGACAGAATATATTCTATACAAGCCACTGGCGCGAACTTTCTCGGAAGACGTGATTTACATGAGGAAAGTCCTTTTAAGGTTACTCGGCGAATGTTGATGTCCAATGCGGCAAAAAGCGAAGAGGAAGTGTCTGCTCTCTTTGCATCTACTATCTGTCACGACGCTCCATTTTTTGCAAGCATGCAGCTAGCTGATGCATATAAGTGAGGGCTGAAGAATTTATTGGACCGAAGGAGTGGGGGGCGCATTTGCTAAAAGCGTGCCGGTAACACTGTTTACGCCCTCTATAGATCAGTAGAATGGAAACGTCCCGAAAGCAGGAAGCGAGCCGGAAGTGTACAGCGCGTGATGAGATACAACTCAAGAGTATATACAAACGCTATCTCTATGTCTACACAATGTTTGTTTGTCAGACATCGGAAGAGCCCTTTCAAACTTCGTGTATAGGCATTGTTCGTGACGGAAACCTTGTTCCTGTGGGCCCTGGTCATTCTCCAAATGCAGCAAAAGCTCAGTTAAAGAATAAGTGTCCGCTGGGCGATTTTTCACTGAAGCGTTTGTACATATATATAAAGAACTGGTCTCATTGTGTCCGCAGACTCGAACCTTCGTACTCTCGGCATAGAAAAACTCTACTTACGCCACGGTACCCTGAGAATCAGCGCAAAATCTGCGTCCGTGTGCTATAATTTATGAAACCAAATAGTCGTACGCCATATTGGTCATTTGCCGATGTTTTCATGCTATATACGCGGCCATGGGAACACAGGCCTACTGCAATGATCTAGGTTGCAACGCTGAAGAGTTCTACTTTCTGCTACGGTTACCTGATATCTCTCGGAGCTCTAGTTGCCAAATACTAGTAATGACGTCGACTTGCGTACCTGCGAATGAGTGCAGTGTATCACTTCGATTAAGTGGCATATATGTAACCTCATTGTGAGGGCCGTCGCTCGCGCCCGAGTGAAACAACAAACGCTACCTAAAATTCCCACTGCAACAAATACACGCCTTCAAGCGCGTCATTTTAAAAAAAGCAAATGGCTTTCTAAAAGCGTTCGACTTACCTTGACAATCATCGTCGATGGATTCTGCACAACTTTCTCCCTCGCTATCTCTTTAGAAATACAAATTTTTGAAAGCGATTTTGGGCTCTGTGTATCGGTACAACTGTCCCCAAAGGTATATGTGCTGCTTGTTTCGCTCACATGTCAACCCAGCTGTAACTCACTGGACACAAGGTGATCGCTTGCTCCAAACTTGCGAGCCCTGAACCTGTGGTGTTCTGCGGTTTTAGCAAAGATATGCGTTCATGCTTGTACGCATATAGGATCATCAGGACATTCTTCTATAGCGGAAGTTGTGCGCTTGACTACTACAACAATTTATTTTACGAAGTACGAGTACATGAACTGCTGTGTTACCTGGGAAAAGCTGCTGCACTGAAGCCCACCAATGTTGTTTCTTTACTTACTTCGTTGATAGAAGGTTTACAAAGCAAGAAATTGTGGGCGGCTTTTCTCGGACGAGCTTTCGTACGAAATTCGGCGCTCTGACGCGCTATCTTGCCACTTCTGTAGATCGTTGTCAGCGCTTTGATTTCACTCAGGGTCATAACCATAGGCGTGAGCAGGACAGAGTGGGTGTAGGGGGCAGAGAGGGGCCAGATCTCATGGCAACTCCCCACTCCGACGATTCATGGAGGCGTAAAACTGCCGAGCCAAGGCCGACCCAGTATGGAAAACATGAGAATTGGACGCTGATGGGGGGGATAACTCATGCCCTTACATGCGCAGAGGGAGTAACGGTGTAAGTTATAAATTTACACCCTTATTCACATTTAAGGGTGTAAGTTATTTTGCAGTGTATACCAAGCGGCACTGAAAGACTGAATTGTCTTTCGCCCTACTTGCTGTGTAGGGAGGGTAATTAACTGTCGCTGCATGGCAAATGTGGCTCGAAAAGGAGGTGAGGGCTGTAACCCTTTCCCCATGGACACGTGGCCACTTGCCCATCCCTCTCTCAACCGTGCGCGCGCCTGTGCTCATAACATACTTGCCGAGTGTGTCTTACGAAGTTATGCGTGTTTTCGGCGACACTTTTTGACTGTAAAAGCTTGATAGCAGGACGCTTTTGTATGTGCAGTGCGTCTCGAAATCGTCCCAAAGAGGCGGCGTTCAAGGTGCCTGTTGCTTTCAATGAAACGCGTTTTTTTTTTTTTTTTTTTTTTTTGCTATTAATTGATGTCGACGAGCCAACACATACGGTTTTAATAAGCGTTCTGCTCAACTTTGCGCTGTGATCAGTTTGAGGGCGGAGGAGAGTGCCCTGTACGTATCGCTGAATAAAGGAAATATCGAGTTTTATTCTTCCTTCGTAGTTCTCTTGTTTAAAAAAAAAATGTGTACGCGATTTATTTGTAGTCGCTGTGTCTGCAGTTGATTTTTCTTCGAGAATGTTAATGCTAATTTATTTATTTATTTATTTATTTATTTATTTATTTATTTATTTATTTATTTATTTATTTATTTATTTATTTATTTATTTATTTATTTATTTATTTATTTATTTATTTATTTATTTTAACCTCCTAAAGGAGAAGGCCTCCGGATTAATTTTCACTCGCATACCGTCCCAATCCCAATCGCCTCTGTTAGAACATGAAATACCGTGAAATCACATTAAATAAAACGGGAGCCGCGATTTAGATGTGTGAGAGGTATCCCCGGCACTCGTGAAGACTGAGAGGAGCAGCTGAATTATGCCAATCAGGCTTTCGAGTACAGTATACATAAAACAAACCAACATCGTTAACAAACCAAGCCAACTGCCGCCCCCATCGAAGTGTGACACATTGGCAGTCGATTAGTTGGTTGATGAGGTCCACTGCAACGAAATGTTGGGTTTCGTAAAAATCCCATTTCAGGATAGCGTAGTATAGAGGAGAGCATCTGGGCAAAATTTGACGTTTGAAATACGAGCGGAAGCGTCACTCTCAAAAATGGCCGTTTTTTATACCGAACCTTTAAAAATATCGCCATTACCGCCCGCCGGAGATAACGCGCGGCACCTTGACATGACCTCCGAGAGCAAAGTAACGTTGCCTCCGAGATATGGGGACGCCCGCGGATGCGCGCGGAACGCTGAAAAGTCGCGGAGGATGGCGCGCAGAGATCATAGCGACAACCACCAGGTGCCCGCGTCGTCTGCTTGGGTGCTATTTAAAGGCTGCTATAACAAGAACACTGTACAACTAACTACCAGCTCTGTGGCTTTACCAAGCTTGATTCAGTGGTATATACTACTTATATCAAATTTAGGCAAAGTGAAATTTCGTTGCCGTTGGCCTTTAATTAGCGCCCCGAAGCAACACAGCCTGAGGTGACAGTGAAGTGACGTCCTATACTCGCTATTTCGAAAGAAAGCCTTGCTTGCGCACTGCGGGACAGAACTATACGGGAACATTAACGTATTTCCTAGCAGATTTTGTGGGCGATTAACTTTCTCAAAACTGCTAAGTGAGTACGAAAATCTTATGTCGTAGTTCCCCTGTCAAAAGTACAGGATGAAGGGTGCATATTTCGAAAATACATAATGCTTTATCGTTGCGGCAACTGTCTCGCGTGTATCGCATTTCCCGAAGAAATAGTTTGTCGATGCTTTAACTTGTGTAGTGCGGAAACTTGCGCCAACGAAGGCTGCGAGAGTGATATCCTCCTTGTACTATATATAGTGCACATTGCAGTTTTTCTTCTTTCAGAATTCACTCGGAAGCGATCACTCAAAATATTCCTTCTGGATATGAAGTCCGGTGTGAGTGCTGTACAGAAGTGGATGACACATATTCTTGTCATCCGCTTTCGAGAAATTTGACACTAAATAGATGACGTCTGTGTTGTCACACGCGGCGGACAGCAACCTTGAAATGTGTTTCGATATTTTTTTTTTTTTTTTTTTTTTTACAGTTTGTGAAAATTATCGATTTCAGCAGCAACATGGAAATGTACTGCACGAAGGTCCATCTAGACAATGAAATGCAGTTTTTACCTTGGCAAACATGAGGAGATGATTACTTCTTCTACGTACTTGGAGATGCAGTTTTTGGCACCTAACCGTGGTACTTAAAAAAATAAACAGTTTGAAGAATAGCGATTATGTTCCATAGCTGTATTTGGATCTCAGGAGGATATGCAGAAAGCATGCTGCCGCACCACGGCTCTGAGGCCACACCTTTGTGGATTTATAACGGCACGCGGACTGCCCCGTTATTCCGTACCCAGCCGTACACCGTGTTTGGGACCCTCTTAGCCCTGACCACGCTACGTTCGTATAGGAAGGGCCGGCTATACGTCAGAAGCCCGAATTCAACCCCCTCCTGCCCTCTTCCACCCCTTACCCCCTCCCCCCGCCATCGCGGAGGACCTGCGTGGTTCGGGAGGATTTTTCTATTACGGACAACGCCTCCGACGCCGACGCTGAATTTTCTGCGACACGGGGCCCTCAACGCTGTCGCGTTAAAATTATTCCCGAGTCACCCGCTATATATACGGCGTGCCTCACGATCAGGTCGCGCTTTTGGCACTTTAAACCCCAGAATTTATTTTTATTCTTTTAGAGGCGATTTTCTTTCGCGACCTGGAGGCAGAAATGCATTCAACGAATCTTTAAACAACAAATGAAAAAAAAAAAAAAAAAGACTCATATATCACAGTACTTCTTCATTCTGAGGATTTACGTGCCAAAACCAGTTCTGATTATGAGGCTCGCCGTATAGTGGAGGGCTCCGGAATAATTTTGACCACCTGGGGTTCTTTAACGTGCACTACAACGCAAGCACTCGGGCGTTTTTACATTTCGCCTCCATCGAAAGGCGGCCGCCACGGCCGGGATTCGATCTCGCGACCTCGTGCTCAGTACGCATCGCCTTAGCTGACTGAGCCACCGCGGCGGGTATATCACAGTACATTGAACAGAAAATACCCTCATGCAAACACCAACATAGACACCAACAAGCGAAGTAGTAGATATGTTGCGCAGGGCAGGAATCGTTAGCTTCGTGCACAGGATTCGATTAAGTCTACGGAGAACCGAACGATTAGAAGTAAGCTGTTCCAACCATTGACGGTTCACGGGTATAATGACTGCTTGAGTGTCAACTAGGATCAGCGCGGCGGGCTTTAATTAATCGTTCCTGCTTGATAGGGGCCTTAGTCAAGTCCGAGTTTTCAGTGGAAAAGTAAATAATTTCTCTTTTTAAGGATTTACAAAGTGTTTAAGGATTAGCAAAGTTTTGCAAGAAGGTCGAGATCAGACACTACAGCGGTTGTGCCGTGACAGACCTACCGTCAGGCCTTCTCCGACAAATGGCGCTCCTGAAGACACCGCGGTGACCACTCCGTTAACCCTCCCGCCCCATGCAACAACAATTGTCTATTCCCGTGGCGCGTGTTATTGCTCACGTGTTATTGCTGTCATTATTTTTTCAAATCATTTTTGCTTGCAACAGAAAGCAAAAAAAGAATTAAATCACGATAATCATGCCCTGTATTCCTTCAATCGCGAATTCACGCGGCGGCACTTACCAAGCTCGATGGATTTACGGATTTCGATAACGCAAATGCGAGACAAGGACAGTGGAGGCGACACACACGGAAGCGCTGGTTTTCGCGCTATTACTTTTGTCGTGTAGCAACACGCCCAAACTGCAGTCGTCAAGAACACATGTACATATGCAGTTGTGACGTCCGCAACCTATACGGAAAAGAAAGCACTTGATCTCTCAGACTCATCATGCACGCATTACAGGACAAATGCCGTCATGGTGGCCTCTGTGAATGTTTCAGATATGCCTCTCCCAGAGATCTCGATCTACAATAATACGAAGCAGCAGGAGCGTGATGTGAGAGAGTTTGTTTACCATACTTTAAAAGAAAAACAGCGAAAAATAGACGAGGCAAAAAGAGGACAAGTAGAAATATTCCTGGCAGGTTCCGGAAACAGACTATAGAAAGGGGGGACATTGGAAGCCTTTTACATTACGAGGGTCGAGGGCACGTGCATTATAGCTGCCCGTCAGTGGCACTTCCCGACAGACAGATTGCTTTTATGATGCGATAGAGAGTTCATGACATCACGTTGGTGCAGTTCGTTTTTCATGTATACAAAAAAAAAACATATTTCTTCAAATAAAATTTTTGTTGGAAGTTAGCGCCAGTCCGTTGTACTTGTATTCTTATTGTCTCGTCTATTTTGCGCTGTCTTTAAGTGTAATAATACGCCCTGACTACTCTGTCCTGCGTCACGTCCGAGAACCCCTGAACACATTCCTCCATCTGCCGCCCTTGAATTAATTTGTCTTCCCTCTTGTGGTATCCATACTGTTACTCTAATCTCTCGCAGAACTTTCCGGCATGTCTGGGCCATGTGAAGCGTGAATTCCGTCCGAAGGGACAGTAAAGGTTCTACGCATGTGGCATGTCTACCAAATGTATGGATTTTCTCATAACCGTGCTCAAAGCACCGCATCGTTTCCTTTTTGATTCTCCTCTTCTTCGTTACATATACGGCCAAAAAAAATTGGATTTAATAACAATCGTATTACCAGCAGTCCTTGTTCTATTACCATTGGTTATCTATATGGTCACTAAAGGGGGGCTGTACTGCAAGTGTCCACCTAGTGGACTGTCCATTTCGGAGGCCGCTGATTGGCTGGAGCTGCACGAGCGAGGAGGAGACTGGCTGGAGGTCCTTCAATCTCGCTGGTACCCCAGCCCAACAAATCAACACTTCAGCAGCAGCCGACCTGGACAGTCACTAGGTAGACTTACAAAATACCCACCCCACCCCCCTCTTCCAGCTTTTCCGCGCCAAGAATTAAATTGCGATGCCACATATGGTCCCTCACAAGAAAACATCCCGGGAGCCAGCTGTCGACAGCGGCACGGCGTCTAACACGTGCTCACAGGCGCAGTTGTCGAAACTCAAAAGGAAAAAGTCTTGACGTAAGGTTTCGTCGCACGTTGGCATCACTTAGAGGCCTGCGGAAGTAGCCTGCTGTAGAACGAAGTGCGTGAAGGTAGGGCACGGATTAACGCACGGAGCAATATCTCAGATTTCTGTTTATATCAGTTATCATACCAGCAGCAGCAGCAGCAGCTCATTGTCGCTTGTATTCTTATCTCTTCCTGGAAGTGTAGCATGCCGTTAAATATTGATTGCCATTGTAAGTCTGGACCTTCCGCGGTGGCTTAGCGGCTATGGTGTTGTGCTGCTGAGCACGAGGTCGCGGGCTCAAATCCCGGCCGCGGCGGCCGCATTTCGATGAAGGCGAAATGCAAAAACGCCTGCGTCCCGTGCATAGGGGGTACGTTAAAGATCTCTTGGTGGTCAAAATTATTCCGCACTCCCCCACTACGGCGTGCCTCACAATTAAATCGCGGTTTTGGCACGTAAACACCCAGAATTCAATTCAAGTCTGGCGCAGACCATATGCCGCTGCAGTGGAATCAACAAAATTTCGATTGAAGTTCTGCCCACCTTGCGCGAGCTTACAAGCCTTCCGCAGCCAGGCTAGCAAGCCTGGAAAGAAAGTAAGCTTTCGTGTACATAAATTAAGGTGCATGTTAATCCATTTACGGCGTCTCTCAGAGCTCACGCGTGTTGCTTCGGGACATTAGACCATAGATAGGATCATCGTACACGGATCATCGGAACCAGAGAAGGAGAGATTCGTCAGACGTTGGCACGTACTTTCTTGAAACGTTGGTCTATGAACGCGCAGCAGTGTCACATAGGATTAACCGGACACACACCGTAATATTGATTAAACACAGCTGACGTCGCGAATATTAATATTCAACTGTCAACAATCCAAAACAACTGCTTAGACGAAAACGAAACCAGAAATGCCCCACCACCAAAGTAACATGGTTGCTGCTTGCAAAAAAAATTATTTAAATGTAATATTTAAAGCTTCTGTATTTATTATTAGTTAACGCAACTACGTGTTCATGTTTGTAACCTAACTATTTTTCAAATTTTGAGTGTGACTCGCTACAACCGCCCTCTTTTGGTTGCTCGTCTATCGCACCCGCACGACCCGCACGCGATTGTTGCCTCCTCCTCGCAAACTGCAATCAGCCCCGATTCCCTGATCCTATAATTGCGATTTCTCCGCTTTGAGTTGCGATAATCGCGAGTACTTACGCAATGCTCAACTGACACGAAGTGCCTTGATAAGAAGACGCATTGTTCTAGTTGTGCGCTGATCATTCCAACCGTTTCCAACTGCATGTAGTCGGTGCCAGGCAACGACGAAGCGCCGACGGATACTTGCATCCTACAGTGATTCAGTGCTCTGCAGTTTTGCCTTTTAATTCGCTAGTGCGAGCGGTTTCCTGTCGCGAACTGCCGCATAAACGTTAGATACGACGTGTACTACGTTACCATCGATGCTCTTCACCTCAGTTCATCCCTCAGCGGCGTGGGTAAGTTCAAGCGATTTCGCATCACCCGAGCAGAAACAAGGAACGTTGTTGTCGTACGGGCGTGCGTCACTTTTGTTTACTACGCATATTACGGAGCATTAACCTTACAATGTCACTCAGAACTAAGCAGGTGCTAAAATGGGTCTGATATGCCTTGCAGATGCGCCTCAAAAATTGTGGGAATACACAATTCGCATTCGTAGCTCGACACGTCAAGGGAATCCAACTCGCATCGACTGAGCGTTATAGAATAGTGCATGCGCCATGAATTTGATTGCTGGACGCGAATGATTCAATCTCGTACGAGAGGAAACTAACTGGCAGTGGTTGAGCGCAAGCATGTATATCTGCTCGTGCGCGTCACTCTTTTTTGTCATGCCGTTGACAGGAGTCGCGTTTTCCTTGAACACCTCTGTATTGTTACATGCGCCTGTGAAACGTTCGTCGGTTTTTGTCCAGCACGCGACAAGAGACAAAAGCCGTTGTATTGCATCGCAAACGCAGCACTGCTTTCGTCAGCCGTCAGATACAATTGTGTCCCGCCGCCGAGCATACATACGGGCCTTCTTGCGGCTCAAATGTTGCTCAACATGTGTGTAGGATAAGACTTGGCGTTGTACTCCTTCCGTGGAGGGCTAGTTAAAGGTTACTGTGATTTTGATCAGACGTCAGGAAGGGAGGGGAGGGGGGGGGGGGGGGGTTGTCTCAGTAAATTTGAAGTGGGTGCCCTCTGACTCATTTTTTGATGCCCACAGCACTAAAATGCCCCTGACTCGAGTGGAACTGCTCCCTCTGTCGGTCTTCGTTCTATTGCCTGGCACCTTCATAGTTACGTGAGTGTACTTTATTTCTTTCTTTCGCCTGTGTTTGAAAAAAAAAAAAGGAAGGAAAGAAAGAAAGAAATAACATTCAAGCACCATACATTAGTGCAAAACTGTGTGTTTACATACATTGTCACATTGATCCTTGCAGAGTTGCATGTTTTTTTTTTTTTTTTTTTTTTTTTTTGCATTCAGTGGGGAAAGCTTTCTGTTTTGTGGTTCCTTTATTGCTGTCGATGGATGTCATGCCCTTAGCCCACACTACTGCAATAAAGATAACGGAGTTGGTCTCTTTATTACAAAGCTGTTTAGCACTTAACCCTGGTAACCATGTCTGTGGCAGCACATTCACGGTCACATGTGCCTTTTGCCTTTCTAAATTTCTTCCTGTAAACACATCTTGTTTGCAGTCACAGATCTTGAGGTTAGGCTAAATTCTGTGACAACCACACATGACAATCACACAGTGCTCAATACAGGACCTTACACTGAATTCACCTCAACTTTGTTTCATACTGTGTCATCCATACTTTAATACACATTTAAAATTGGCCTTCAACTCATATTTATAGAGTGTGCTGTTCAGTTTGTTACCCTTCGTGTTTCAGTTCTTTATTGTGTCATGAATAAGACAGTAATGCGTTGTTTGATTTCAAGAACATTCTACAAATTAATTTTTTGTCAGGACAAAATGAGATGCAATCATGATGACGTGCTTGAAGTCACAAACTACTCAATGCCACTATGAGTTAGTTATGCATTAGCATATTGTGAATAGCTTAGGTACGCATTATAGCCAGAGCGGCTTGTAGCATATTCTGAACCATATTAATAAATCAGCAGTCTTGAAATCGAATAGAGAGCACAACTGTTTCATCTTTTTTCGAGTGGTGTGTACCTGGTCACTGCCCTTTGTGCAGCTCACACCAAAATAACTGCTGCCTTGTAAAGGCCTGCAATATTTTTACATTCTGCAAGATAAAGGTTGCAGCTAAATAAAATTTTATTTGTGAATTTTGTTTCAGTGTATTTTCTTGAACTACATTCATACATTCTTTTTGCATGTTACATAAACGCACACAAGCCGAATGCTTTTGCAGAGTTTATATTATGGTTAGTTTGGTGGGACGCAATGTGTGACACTTCAATTTTCCTACTACGATCACACACACCTCTTCAAGAAAAAAGAATTGGTGTTCACACTTAATACTACCACAAAGCAACATTAACATCAAGCACGCTTTGATTTCTGTTGACTTGCACATTACTGAAGCCAAAGCAGTGTTTCACATTTATAGCATGTTAGATTCAGTTTTTTCTTCTTGCATATTTCTAATATACGTAATAAATTTGATGTTATGTGTTTTCATATTGCTGGAGAATGTCAGCCTGATACACTTGTGATAATGCTGCAATATTGCTGGAGAATGTCAGCCTGATACACTTGTGATAATGCTGCAGATACTTGATCTCAATTCTCCTCGGCCATGTGGAAGTCGAGTTCCCATACATCAGCGACACGGGCACGTACGCCCCGGAGAGCTGCATATTCAGCCAGCTCCTCAACATCTGCTCTGTCTTGAGTGAGTCAAGCTCATTGTTCATTTCCTCCTTTTGTCGCTAAGACTAGTGCGCATGTTACACCTTAGAGCTGAAAAGCTACACCTGTTGTTGAGCCTCAACAGTTTTTCATAGCTTGGTTGCTATATTGTACTTGTGTTGATTAATCTGGCTGTGTCATATCTAAGGTAGCACCTGCTTAAGGTTCTCCATTTTAAACTTTTGCTTCACTGTTTGCAAAAAAATTTCAAGTGAAGCTACGCATTTTCACCTTGTCTATAGAGGTCTCTGGATTATTTTGTACTTGTCTTGAAAACAGGCTTCTTGAGAAAGAACTATGGCAGAGTTTGCTAAATATAGCATGTAATCATTGTACTTGTTAGATGAGATTTCATCTCACTAAATGTTTTCTTTTGATGTACCCATGTGCCTTCAGTGCACATCAAATGAATGATTAAGTGCACAGGTTATAGTCACCTGAATACAATTCTCCTTAGTACACTATGTACTGTGTGAGACATTAATCAAATTTTACATGGAAACATCTTGCTATACAACCTTATGCACGTGGTGGCACTTTCATAATTGCTGGTTCAGCTTTGCCACATTATTCAAGGTGACTTGTCTCAAAATCATAAATCAAACTCTGCAGTACATGTTTTTTTTTTTAATATTTATTGTAATCCATGTGAGTTTTTTGTCGTCCTTGTGGTTGTTGTGGTGTAGCACAAAAGTAGACAGTGATTGATGTTGTCATTCTGTTAGCTACTAAATTAAATTAAAGCCCACACGTGTTTACAACAATAGTAGATGAAGCCCTTAACTGCCAGGAGAAATTTCAAAAAAAAATTAAAGAAAAATCCTTACTTTTCTTTTTAAAACCTGCATTTATGTTGCCTTTTTCTCCCTAAAAATATTATACCAAGAATGCCTATAGCTCTTTAACTGTTTTTGTTGAAAAATAAAATAGCAAAATTGTATTATTTATGTGTCAGAATTACGAAGTAATGCACCCATTGTCATGACAAGTTCACTTTTCATCAGCATGTAAGGGGTTATTGCTTTTTTGAGGCGACTAGTTTTTTTTCTTTTTTTGGACCCTTAAGTCAGGTTTCTTTTTTTTTTTTTTTTTTTTTTGTGAGTCAAGCCCACGGTTTGTTCCTTTCACCACTAGTAACAACTTCATAGCACCTGTAAGCTTTATCTTTATCATTAATTATTTGCTGTCTGTGCTCATGATTATGAATTATATGCAATTCATTTATTTCTTTTCTAGCGAAAGCTTTGTCCTTCCAGTCATAGTTGATGTTCATGTGGCAGCAATGCCAGTTCTGTTTAAATGTGACTGACACAAAATGTTTTAAGTAATATCTAAAGGCATGCTTCCAAACTAATTAAGAAAAAAAAGGGCCCTATAACATGCATATTTTAGTTTGCACACATGTTCAAGAACCACAAGTGGTTGAAAATAATGTTGAGTTCTGCACAACGGCATTTCTCATATGGTACAGTGCAGACCTGGGACGTGAAAGCCTATAATTTTATCTAGCGAAGTATTTGTTGAGAACATTGCATATAAAGTGTCAAGCCCAGCCCTGTACAGTTCAATTAACTCACACTAGAGAGGGATAGCTACACTTACAACTGCCTGACTGCTTCAGCAAGAAGTGGTACCTGTGGCTTTTAGCATTTGTTGTGTTCAGAGAAGCTGCGAGTTCATGGCGTCTTTGCACCCAGCATTTTGATTTTGTGCCTGCAGTGGCTGCAACAGTGTATGTGCGTTACAAGGAAGTGGAGCAGTACTACAGGGACCATCTGTCCCAGGAGTCGCCTCAGGTTCTTCGGATGAACACCAGCGGTCTCTGGCTGGGCTGGATGTCATCACTGGGGGTATCCATCGTCGCAAACTTTCAGGTGATTATGGTGGCTTCATTGCTTCCCGACCTGTAGGAAAGCAGATACAAAGTAGTTCCTTGTATGACTATGCAGCTTAAACTTCTCTGAATCAGGGCAGTAATTTGAATGAGTTGGTTGAAGTTCATGACTGTAAAAGCAGCACAAAGCACCAAAGCATGGGAAAAAAGATAGTAGTGTGGTCAAGTTGGCACCTGTGTCTGTGCTTTCCATTAATGACACTCCTACTTTTCTTCCAGCATTTCTGTGTTTCGTGTTGCTCTTGTCATAGACTTCTAGCCCGAAGGCCATTATTGGTTTTAAATGCGGGAGATATGGGAGTCTGTTTGCTGTAGTTGAAATTTGTGTAGGAAAAGTCAATTTCTCAAATGCACGCTTGTGTGCAGGAGACGGAGGTGCTGTATGTTCACCTCTGTGGAGCCCTGCTGGCCGTGGGTGGAGGCACGGCATACACGTGGATCAACACGCTGATGAGTTTCCGCATGCACCCGCTGGTGAACACGCGCTTCATGGCATGGCTTCGCCTCTTCCTCTCTGTGGTGGCAACAATAGCCTTCATCAGCAGTATCCTTTGTCTGTCTTGCCCCAAAGAAAGAATGCAGAAGGAAGATAATGTTGTGCATCTACAAAACGTGAAGAAAAGCAGCCAAGTGGAGATGATTACACAAGTACACACACACACATAGACACATACCATGGCTGGTCCCATGGCCGCAATTTCCCATGTAGTGTCCCATATCACCTGTTAGGTGCGGACTTCTCATGTTGGGGAGAAACGCCACTTTCCAAGCATTCAGGTCCCGTAATGGCCAAACACCCAGGCCGGGAGCACGCTTGTATACCTATTTTACCAGTAGGCACTCGGTGACAGCTCCAGTCTGTCTCCCACAGCCGTGGCGGATGCTTTGTACTGAGGTTGTACAATGCATTGTTTTGCATTGATATACAATGCAAAACAATAGCTACGCATCTTGACTGCCTAGAAGCTGTTTGGATAGTGCTGCTAGCAGAGTCTGTCACCTCATTCTAGAATGCTGTTAGCCCTTTCAGACGTCAATGAATTCTGTTGACTGAAAACTAACTTTCACCGCATGTCTTGCATATTCAGAATCATAAAAAGCCTACAGCTGCAGAATAGTTTAAGAATTTTAAATTCTTTAGTGAGTTTTGTCAAGTTTACAGAACACGGGACTCCATGCGAAAACGTATGAGAACATCAACTATTTCATGTCTAGTAGGCTTGAAAAGCACCCATCCGGGCACTTGAAAATTATGGCTGATGGTTAAGCATGATCTGAAGTGAAGGCGCGAAAACGACGACGGACGAAGAGAGAACATGCCTTATGCAACACACTGTGAGAAATAATGAAAGGAGTAGACCTACTATATACGACATATTCGAACCGAGCAAGTACACACAAATGTCTACCTTCCCACTCGTTTTACTAAAACATTTTAAACCTGTTATTTAAACTTCCAACACGATGCCAATCAGAACAGTTTCGAGATGTATGTGACACATTTTAAGTACCATTACTTTAACCAGGGGCGCTATAACGTAAAGCTATTCCAAACTATTTTTATTCCAAACTCCTGACGTCAAATTTACGTAACCACCGACGCAAGCATCAGGCGGTGACCCTGCAGCGTTGTCTGAACAACCCAATCACTCTCCTCGTTTATAGGAGGTCACCTTTGTTCGCTTTCAAAACTAATAACATAGCCTGCACTGAGAGGTGTTTGTTATCTAATTGGCTGACAAGAGGCGAGGAGCACGCTCTAGTGGAGAGGGTTTCGATGGGGCCGAGCCAGCACAGTGAAAATAACCGCATGAAGAGGGTGGTGCTAGTTTGACCGATTCGTCCGCTTCGCCTTACTTAACTTGCGGTGGCTGGTCGAAAATCGCGGTGGCGTGCAACGAAAGGATAAGAATGCCGCTAAAATGGATCCTCAGCAAGGAAGAGTTGGCAGAGCGACGTCGTATACGTGCCAAAAGGGCTCGATAATGTTTTACTGCCACACAAAAAGGGTTATCATGCGCAAATAAATACATGCTCACCGGCAGGTGCGAATAGCGAGGGCCTGAGCGATCGGCAGGCAGCCATCTTCTATTCCTTTCGGAACGGGGCAGTCTGTGGCTATTCGGAAAAATTTTCAGTTTCGTTTGGCATATTAATGCATTTTTTTCGCGTACACGTCACTTTGACGCGGTGAGTTTACGTGGTTTTGTGAGGTCCTGTGACAGACAGGCGAAGTGGGCGCAGCCCGAAAACATTGAACCAATAGCAGAGGGCTAATGGTAAAAAGGCATCAAATCAGGAATAATTCTTTTTCTTTTGTGCGGTTTAATCATGCATAATAAGTGTGTACACATTATATCGGATGGGGAGCTATCATGGTTTTCGTGACGTCGCATGACAGACACGGCGAAGTTGGGAGTGGTCCGAAAATGTTTTGACCATTCGTGCTGGGCTGATTGCAGAATTGGAATAGAAAAGTTTGGAATGGCTTTACGTTATAGCGCCCCAGTGCTATTGCTATTGACACTCTTTATTGGCGCACACAATTGTGTACACAGCGTCTTAAAGGGTTAAGCAGTTCTACAAAGCCATATTGTGCTTTTGCCTACTTTTGACCAGAAAACTGCTGGCTGCCTCTCCCCCTCCCCCGTTTTCTATTTTTCTTCCTGCTTTCATTTTTCTTTGTGTTGTAGATCTCCTTAACTCGACTATTTCAGCCGCCATCACAGCGCCTATGTCACTTTCCAGATTTCACGGAAAGGACAAAACAAAATGGAAGCCTGAAGATGGGGTTTGTTCTAATCTCGATTATTTTTTAACTGATGTTATTTTATGTTTGGTAACAAGTTTTTAAAATAATTGCATGCTTAGTATCTTTGCTGGATTGCAGCAGGCATTACAGCATGGGACAAAGAAATTTTCCCCAGACATTTCTCATTGTACAAGCGGTGTCTGTGCACCACAGTAACGTTCATCGTTGTTGCTACTGCCATACCAAAATACATGGTTTTTGAAGGGGAAAAAAAACAAACAAGCAAATGCCGAAAGAAATAAAAGTAAGAACACCATAAAATTGAAAGAACTATTGTACTTTCGTAGGCTATATTTTCAATCTATTGCTTTTGGTTTCACTGTAATATTGGTGTCCATTGGCTGACTTCAGTAGCGGAACTATATGATGAAACAAAAGCAAAACATGAATGACTGGTCATACTTTCTACCTTTGTTGCTTTCACATCACAAACTAGCCATAAACTGTGCTGACAGACTGTCTGGCAGATGTGCCGTGGCATTATTTTCCTTGGCAGCTAAGTTAAAATTAAGTTGTTTGTAGTTTCTTCACTTTAGCTTAATGAAAAGTCCAGTGCTGTATCTGCAAACAACTTCATTCTTGTGAAGAGTAAAAAATTTGCTGACAATTTGTCCTGATTGCAATTGCCAGAGCCAACTTTTCAAATAACATACTCCTATAGGGGCATAGCCATTTCACAATTTTTATTATCTGCAAACAGTTACAAAATTTTAACACTGGACAATATTGAAAAAAAAAAAATGAAGCTTGTAAAGGGGGGGAAAGCCGATTACAGTACAGTGGAACCTCGATACGATGAAGTAAATCTAATATTTCTTTTGCCAATATTGGCATGTAATGATTTTATGCTTATAATGAATATCAGATATAGCGAAGATACTTTCGTGTCAGACAGTACTTGGTTGTAACAAGGTGCAACTATATCTATGAAATAGATCCACCAAGGAATAGTAATAAGGCCAGGGCTGTACATTGTTTCTGGATGTATAGAAACTAACCAGAGCTCTTTCCCTGTTCCGAATGCAGGGTTACCACCTTCATGTGGCAAGCACGGCATCCGAGTGGGTCCTGGTGTTTGCAGTGGACCTGTACCTGCTCACGTTTGTCAAGGAACTGCGCCAAATCTGCCTCAGCTCCCCTAAGGTGCATAGTTCGTGGCAGCAGCGGCGCAGAGCGCATACCTTGTTTCCCTGGGCCATTTGTGCTGAGCGCAGGCTGTCCAAGCAACACTCGGTCACCAGAAGTACACTGTACTAAATTTAGTTTTGGGAAACTGGGGACAGTAAATTCGGGTTCCTGCTTCCCGAAGCTCCACTTGTCTTTTCTTAGAAAAGACCAAGGCAAGTCCACTATATAAAGTGAACAAACTTTATATGAGCAAATAGCATACAACAAAGGGTGATACAAGATCTGCCCGGTGGCAGGCAATCTCGAGCAACTCCTACGGATCTAGTCTACGGTTACAGCACACGAGGCTTCCTTGCCTCGTCTACGGCAGGAAGGAACCCCTCGCTTAGTGCGATGGCCATTTAAGTATACAAATACTCAGTATGCTCTGGCAACCTGTGAGAGTGACATAATTTCTTCAGTTCTTCATTGGTCTCTTCTGACATCGCTCTCTCTATCTGACATCAGGCATCAGCTTCGCCATTGGCTAGGTCTATCATTGCATCACTACTGCATTCCTGTGGTGCTGTACTGTAAGTGAGACAAGTCCCATGAGATTTGCGCCTTTGATCGATATAAGGCTGGACAAAAAGTAAATAGGCGATGGGCGCTGGTACCAAACCTTACAGCGACCATTGGCAACAGGTGGTGGATTATTGTTTTCTCACCGGACTGTTTTTTTTGTTTTTTTTTGGCACCATAGCTCTTGTGAGTTATTGCCCACCACTCGAATTGAAAATTGAATTGGCAGTTTTTCTAATTTGCAAGTGCACTTTTCTGCATGGCACATTTTCGTTACTAATTACAACACCGGTCATCTTTCAAATGAATACAAATTGCTGGCTTCATGCTGGGGCTTGTCTCTTGGGCATGGTTTCATCGCAAAAGCCATGTCCACACTTTTCATGTCATAATATATACAAGTAAACTGTGCTTGTACACATTGTTTGCAAGAAGGACTACACCACCATTTGTTGGCTGAACGGCCTCACAGAAAAGCTAGGTTTACAGTTATGAAAAGGGTCTATTGGTGTCCAGTCCACTATCATCATGTCGAAGTACAGCCAGGATGTGGTTCAGGGGCTCAAAATGATGTATGCTATGTATTGAACAGGCATTCTGAGTGCTTTGTGATTTTTTTTTTTTTTTGGCAGCCCAAGCACTTAAATGTGCCTTTTTTTCTAGTCACATATGATATGTTCACCTAATGAAGGTGTGTAGTGTAATCCCCATTTTGCCCAGTCTTGCCGCTCTTGCTTGCTTATCAGTAATTAAATTCACTTAATTTAATGAAGTCTGACTTATTTGTTGAAAGATCGGCCTAGTTTATTCGTTGTTTAGAAATCAGGAGATGTAATTTTTTGATACAGCTCTTCTAAGGAAATAAAATATGCTTTTATGTATTTTCCAGTCAATGTTAATGAGGAGATATTTTTAGCGTGAACATATGTGGCTGATCCTTTCTTTTCTTTGTTTTGTCAGCATGTACTATGTATCTTTAATATATTTATGCTTTTAAAGAAATTCAGGAGTTTGTATATTTTACCATGTTGCATTTAAAATTTAATTGCAGATGAGTTATACCTATCATCATTATCTGCGCATTTCAATCTCCGCCAGTAGCATTTGAAAAGGGCATAACTGATAAACAGAAAGTACATGCTTTTCTTTATAACAGGTGCCCAACTCCTTCCCGTGTCAATGTTAATGGTGCTTATGGCTGATGTGTGTGTAATGAAGCTGTAGCTTCGCGTGTTACGATATAGCACAGCACTTTATGAACACTAACTCGGAATTATGTATCCCAACATTATTGTCAGGGAAGTTGGCAGGCAGTCGCAATCAAGACCTGGCATGCACATGTCTGAAAATCCTGTGTCCAATTCACGTGCACACAAGTGGCACTCGCTTCCAAAAGTTACATAAGCACTGCTTCTCATTAACCATCAGAGTGGTGCAGTACCTGTTAAGTTTAGCCTGTGATGGGAGAACATATCAGATGAGCAGTGCTGTAAGTCGAGAAATAAAATGAAAATCTCATTTTGCAATCTCTTGTTACCTCAGTGTGGTCCTGTCTTCTGTGTTGCAAATCAGTCTGCTATGTCCTTTTGTAAATAGGGAAAAGAAGTAATGTGGGTTACGATAATCGTCAATATTGTTTCTCACATGCATTGAAACGTCTGACTGCAGCAGCTTATCTGTACCATTCGCAGCATGACGTGGGTCACTAATTTCATGTTGCTTGTTGATTGTGGGAGGTATGTTACTCTGAGGGCAGTGAGAAGTCAGCTTTCATGCCTTTGCAAAGCAGCGTACTGTGCGAGCCAGTTTAACTCCTTCTTGGGTGTCAGGAGGATGGCAGCTTTTCTTTTTTATGAATAGTAGGCCACTTAACAGGCTTCTACTCTTCGCTGAAGCACTTGACAAAAGTGTATCGATGCTGCCTTCACGTGAAGCAGTTTCCCTTCACCAAGAGCTATAGAGCTGGGAAGCATTAAGGTGATAGGAGTGCACTTGATTAGGAACACTTGGCCACACATGCTATATTTGTTGATAGCTTATCAGCCCCAAATCAACTGCAGCATGTGAAAGGACTGGGCTGTTGTCTTGCTGCTCATTCTGTAGGTTTATCAGCTGCGTTCTTTTATCAGAAACAAGCTGCGGGTGGGGGGCATCCTAGCTCCTGCCATTCCCTTTTGGCTGGTCACATGGTGCTGAGCTCACGTGCTGTATGCACGTGACATTTTCATTTCATGAAAATGTCATACATTTCATACATTTTCATTTGTATGAAAATGTCATTTGTACTCCATCGCAAATTCACTGCACAGGTAAGATACTGGAGGTTGGAAAATTTCCCTTGGCCAGAGGACAGAAGTCTGTGCACATTTTTTAAAAGTACTAGTAATGATGAGCTGTTATCTAAATAAAGCGCTTATCAATAAAGTAGGCATGTCATGCCATTCAAAACATTCAGTTATTTTGCCGATGCAGAGCCAAAGGACCAGAGGTGTTGAATAAAGGTTGAGCAAAACATTGCAAGCTTAGCTTGTTGACAAAACAATTTTGGTGCTAGGCTCCACATTATTCTTGCTCATCTGGCCCCCTGCTTTGTTGCTGGCTTTCTTTCTGCTTGAAACACCATGTTGAGTGCCGCTCCCTTCGACCCACTCCTGTAAATTTGGAGGGAATCGTTGAAAGGACTACAAAACACTTCCTTTTGTTTGTGTGCATGCATGTGTGTGCATCAGTTCTTCACAGTCCTTTATTGCCTTAGCTTTGTCAGGACACCAGGTTCACAACGCTTCTCTCATGCAAGTGCCTTCCACGATTAGCCATTGCTTTGGTGACTGTCTTGTTATCACGCTGGTCACTATTGCGAGTGTCAAGTATCCAAATGCTAGCTGATTGGAGAACACTTTTGCGTCGGAGAGGTTTTGTGATACTGGTTTCCGATTGTCAGCATCTTGATATATTTTGTACAAGAACCTAAATACTAGACAGTGAAATTCCACTTGTAATATTCCCACTTTGTGTTAAGTGCTTAAAATGACTGTGTTTGAAAGTACGGCCCCACGAAGCTCTGCAGGCTTGTCTGAAAATCTCAGTAGAACCCCGAAACACTTCTGCCCTCCCTTCTCTATGTATTGTCCTTTGCAATCTTTCGTTGTGTTAAGTTCGTCAGGGCGCCTTCTGTTGTGTTACACAAGTTGAAAGCTGCCGTTCAGTGTCTTTTGTACTGAGCAGGATACAGGATCACAGAGCACTTTCACAAGCATTTCAATGAGGCAGTAGATTAAAAGCGCAGCATAATCACATGCAATTTAGGTGGGCACAGTAGGCATTTTACAAGCACCAGGCTGGCCCCTATTCTGAAGCGCAACAGATAGCTGAGCAAGTCGGTATGATGAAGCACCAAGAGTGGATGAAAACAGATGAGTAAAGAGGGCAAGTGCTCACTTGATGTTCTCTCTGTCCACTTTCTCGAGCTTCACAATATGATAATGCCATCACATTTACATGCATGCTTGCCACTATCGGTAACCAAACTCTCTGAGTAAATGAACAGTTCTCATGATGGGGGAATGTTACTCTGGGGCTTTTTGAAGCTGTATTGTGTGTCCCTTTAATGACTTCTATTTTCACTAATCTGCTCTTATATTTGTTTGCATAAGTTCTCTGTGAACATTTGTGCCAATACTCTCAATCAACCAAGATAGCTGTTCTCTTCTGTCATCTTTTGGTAATATATTCATATTTATCATCGCCATCTTAATGAATGTCTGTTTTTCCTTGTTTAGCTAGTGATCTTTATGTTCGGGGCGCCAATATTTTCCTTTTTTTCATATCGCAGGTGCAGTTTCTGGCAGAAGGCACTCATCTGTCAAGCTCAAGTGACGTGTACCATACGCAAGACCACTTGGAAATTGCGCACGCCCCCATGCCATCCTTGGGCAACGGGGCATCGGATGTAGCCGTTCTCACCACGCGAGCAATCGTGCACTAGTGTGGTGTGTCCCGTGCTAAGACTCTTGCCGTGCACCCCAGCACGTGCACATTTTAACTTGCGAATTCTTTGACGATGCTGATATGCAAGTGATATATATTATATGTATACACGTAAGTGGCACGTCGGCAACCGCAAACATGCGGTTGTTGTCCGGCAGTCGCCCTCATCATGCTGCAGCGGCAGGCAATTGCATTACTATGCCGCAAGGCCGAGCCTGCAGAGAAGTTCATCATTGATGCTTGCCATTGTGTTCCTTTTGTTCACTTACACTTCTGAAAGAGAGAAGAACGTGTATGACACGCTGTGATTAGCTTGTGAATGATCATGATTCCCGCAGATTGTGCACGCACACACGCATCGTTGGTCTGAACTTTGCTCACAGTTTGCGCTTCCTACTGTGTATCGGGGGCGCATGCTGAGCGGGTGATCTAGGTTATGACGCCACAATAAATAGCGCACCGGTGATGTAAAACACTTTGTGCACATGGTCAACCATCACCTGAACAGTTCCCAGATTTTGCGAGTCCACTGTAGAGTATTTATTTTTTCGTGTCTTCGAAGAGGCCTTTTGTACGTAGCCCTCCTCCTTGGCTATGCATTCCCTCGTTTACTTTTAGTCCTTCGGTTAGATTGTAGCTTTCTTGGTTGTTTTTTAGTTGAACATCTCGCGCATTTTAGGGAGCATCGGTTCCCTTGTTGTAGAGCCGGTTAATTTAACTTTACGTGATGCCTTTGAGAGTAACATTACTTCAGTAATGTGGGCATTCATAAATAAATGTACAAGTTTATTTACTAATGCAAGGGCATGAAGTTCATGTAGCCTTTTTTGTTCTTTCTTTGTGGTTTAAAGAGCCTATAATTGTGTATAGTATTTTTGAGCCCTGCTGATGCAGTTTGTATTTTTACTATAAATTAAAACAAATTTTTAAACGAAAAGTGTCCCTTATGGTGAATGCGCTGCATTAATTATAAGCACTGTGTAACATTCATGTAAGATTCTGCAAGATGCTTGCTCACTGACCTGACGTCCACATGCAGGTATGCATGCCGTTGAGCGCTTGCCCTCAAATGTTGTTCTGAAATACTGCATAGAACTACGATTTAGTACAACAACAACAGAAGGCACCACTCTGGTTTACGGGAGAACTTGAAGCATTAAAAACCCTAAAATGCTTCCTCCACATGCTTTGATCTTTTACACTGCCAGAAACACTGTTTGCATAGCTTAGTGCATCGTACTGTTTGCACTACTTGGATGATAACATCCTTTTTGTTAACAAACCCTGACAATAATATCCTTTATTTTAACAAACAGTTGCCGTCAAAGACGTGACCTTCATCTAGATATCGTACTAGGTTTGACTGTACATTTTAGTATTCCTTTTTCATGTCATGCTACTTATTGTGCGTTTCTAAACATATTGACGACAGAGAATGTCTGTGAGGTAAGGTGAATGCTGAAAGTGATGGAAGATGAGTAGGCAAGGCTGCAGGCCGTAGGATGAAAGCTAAAAATTTCGGGAACCTAATGCAATTAAACATGAGTTGAACAATGTCTCCAACTTTCAGGAAAAGTTCAGCTTCTTTTCTCCGAGGTTAAACTATGGATGACAAACAGTTTCGTTAAGCCAGTAAATGTGTAAATGTAAGCTCTGGAGCACAGTCGTGGTACGACAACTGGGACGTAAGCTGGGCCGGTATTTTGTAGCGATGCTTTTAAAGTAATAATGCCTTTTCGCGCTTATCGCGCTTTGTCAGTGGTCAGAGCGACGGTCCGCTCACGATATCAACGTTGATAACGCGAGCGGACCGTCGCTCTGACCACTGACAAAGCGCGATAAGCGCGAAAAGGCATTATTACATTAAAGTCATCGCTACAAAATACCGGCCCTGAGCATGGTAAGAGAGTTCATAGCCATCTTGACAACTGTGCTTTGTGCTTTGGTTATGTACTTGCAATATTTTGTGCACGTAAGACTGCAGTGCACCATGTAGGAAAAGCTTTAGCGGTTGTTCTAAAAAGAAGCGTTGATACTCTTTCAACAAATAGAAATTGAAGGTAATGATCAACGAACATGTGCAATCGAATTGGTTTTACTGCGTTCCCACATCAAACCTCTTGGTGCTATAGCTAACTTGCTTTTAGAAAGCCTGCGACATTTGATATTGTTGCAGTAAAAGGTAAAGACTACACAAAGGAAGAAATGAAGCTCATGGTAAAGCTTTTGCATGCATTAATGCCATTAATTACACTTTCTGTAAGCAAGAAAGCGCAAATATATATCGGCCTATTTTTATCTACACTGCAGGATGAAGGCCTCTCCCTGTGATCTCCAATTACCCCTGCCTTGCGCTAGCTCATTCCAACTTGCGCCTGCAAATTTATTAATTTCATCACCCCACTTAGTTTTTGCCGTTATCGACTGCGCTTCCCTTCTCTTCGCACCGGTTCTGTAACTCTTAATGGTTCACCGGTTATCTACTCCACGTTCTAGCGCACTGCACCTATGCATTACATGGCCTGCCCAGCTCCATTTCTTTCTCTTAATGTCAACTGAAATATTGGCTATCCCCGTTTGCTCTAATCCACACCGCTCTCTTCCTGTCTCTTAACGTTGCGCCTAAAACTTTATTGCGATAGCAATTGTATGGACACCAAGCAAATGTTTGCCGTCGCCATCACCATGAGGTTCCATATATATTTAGGTACAGGTATGCTACATGATATAGGAAGTTTGCAAGCACAAGTTGGAATCAGCCAGTGCAAAACGGGTCATTGGAGATTGCAGGGAGAGGCCTTCGTCCTGCAATGGACATAAATATAGGCTTATGATGATGATGGTGCTATATGCCACGCCATGCTATTCTCACGTGGTAGTGACAGCCAAGAACACTGTAGTAAAACTGTGAATGACGAAACTAACGTGTCTTCCAGAAAGTACTATACAATTTGCTTCCCTCATACATAAGGATTACAAAAGCGTCGGGTGACAACGGATAGAAGCATCAAAAACATTTGAGAAGCTTCTGATACATGCAGGCACGTCCTGCGCTGAGCGATAATGTTTAACGTTAGTTAGCCGGTGAAAAGCAGTCACCGGTGAAAGATAAACAAGTATACGTGTCACTTGTTACATGCAGCATATGCGAGTTATATTGCCCCACCATTCTATCATTAAGGTTGCTCATACCAGGTCTTACATTCTTGACAAAATTTGAATTTTGTCAAGAATTTTGACCTCAGTATTTTGAGAATGGCTGCCCACAAACAAATGTGATGAAACAAAACACTGACAACGCATGCCTTTCATCATAAATCTCCTCAGACTTAAACATTAAAAGTAAAACAATAATTGCAGCTCAAACCTTTGAAATGATTTTATTGCCACAGCTGTGCACTACCTCCGGGATCGGCCCACGAAAGAGGTTTGAAACATGCGCAATACGGAAATGTAGTGGTAAAGTCGCTAAGAAAGACGTTGGCTTTAATTGATAAACATCAATAAAATTTTACGATGGCAGGGTTATGAACGGAAGACCCCTAGCACAACAGCTCGTTGTTAATTCATGTGTACTGCCACCACAGCTACGAGTCATACACTTAATGTTGCTATCGCATTCAATTGCTGCGCGGCCCTTATGGCGAAACTGATACTTTGACAAGCGAAGTTTGTATTGCCTCCCAAGTATCGGCGGCGGTGGTGTCAAACGCTAAAACCCGGCTGCTCCCATAGTAGAGCAGGTGCGGGGAAAGCTGCGCCGGTGCCAGATCACGTGACGCGCGCTACCAATCGGGGTCGTTTGACGTGTCGCGGGGAGGGAACGGGAAGGAAAGGGGATGGCACGCGCTCCGCCGGGCCAACCGGTCTTCCCTCGCCTCAGATCAGTTTCGGCGTCCAGATGGGAAGGCGCCGCGTGGTACGTTTCGCCGAGGAGCAGGCTGCGTTTGAGCGACGGCGCCTCGAACTCTGTCGGGAAAGGGCTCGTCGTCGACGTGCCGATTCTAGCGTGAGGGCTTCCGAAGCCCAGGCGAAACGTCACAGAAGAGCCGCCGACCCCTAGTTTAGGGCAAACGAAGCGGAACGCCTGCGACAGCGTCGTCTTGCCACAAGCTTCGCTTATCCCCATTTTCTCAACAGGGGAAGGGCTAGTGATTTTTCGTTCCATCGCTCTTTGCGCGGACCTAAACTTGTTCTCGAGCTTCTTTGATATAACCTCCACGTTTATGTCCCATATGTTAGCCCCGGTAGACTAGTTGCAATGATTGTACACTTTTCAACGATAGCGGTAAGCTCCCAGTCAGGATTTGGTAACACCTGTCATTTGCACTCCAACCCATTTTTATTCTGTAAATTTCCTTCTTATGATCAGGGTGCGCTGTCAGACTGTAGAGGCTGACTGGCGATCCTATTCACATCTCGCGCTCTCTACATTGTGTAGCCGTGTAGCCCATAGAGTTTACTCTATGGTGTAGCCCACTGGTGTAGCCTAACAAAAAGGTTAGGTGGGTTTGGGCATAGGGTTTGGGGGACCAGAACATGCAGTGTTTTTTTTTTTTTTTGGACCTTTTCAGTCGCAAAAAAATAAGAAAAAAAATCAGTGTGCACAAAATATGTCGGCGCAGAAAAATTCAAGCAGTGGTTCAAGGCATAGAGTAACTCTCACCTTGGTAACTCTATGGTTCAAGGATGCGAACTAAACTGAAACAGGAGGCGCCGTCGACATGGTCATCGTCATCGCTGCGGAAGAAAAGCATGGACGCCATGGGTCAACGCAGTTTTACTTTCGGAATCTGCATACACGTTGTTCTTTCATTTCTTGCGTACTATTCGGAATGTTCCACGCACTGGGTGGTCACTGAAGATGGCAAGATACAGCCTCAGGTGGGGAGAAATTCTCTTCCGTGCGTTTTACCGCAGCACCATCTGTGCCGCCTAGGTACACATTACTCAGTCACACAGATGTTCCGGTCGTTTATTGAAACATGTGTTGCCTAACATCGGTCGCATTGCTTTCAAAACTGGCACAGTTTACTTCACCGTAGGCTTATCCACATCTGTGACAACACGGCCACTGATCTATGTTGCGCTTCAGTACTATCGGCTGCGAGCGTGAGCTGCCGCCTACGCTCGTGTCCGCGTTTTGCGTCTAAACGCTTGTTGTGCTCTGGTATTCGTAATTTTAAGTGCATCCTTGCCACCGAAGGCAGTGTTACGTCTTGCTGATTAGTTTTATTCGCGATGTTACCGCTTGTTGATATCACCACATCTGTGCACGTGCAGCTAGAGATTAAATCCCGCGTTTAGCTACTGGCGGATAACGCAAATGTCCCAGTTTGCGCTATCATGTAGTCGCTGCATTTGACAACAATGGCGGTCATGAGAGCATCTGTCGCAATATTCTTCTTTAGTAAGAGATACAAGGCCAATGACATTGGATATGGCTCAGTCATATGCGTGCATAGTGAGCATTATTTGCTTTCGTTTAAAGACAGCCGGGTACTACGAAAAAAGGCAAGAACAAGATTACTAGATTGGTTTAAAAAATACGAAAGAAAATACTTTATTGTATATCGGCCCAGTTCTTGTTTCTTTTCTCTCTGTCTCTCTCTGTTTTTTTTTTTTTGTTTTTTTTTACTAAGAAATAAACTAAATTGTAATCATTTGTTAAACTGTCCACACTTCTGGCAGAGAAAATTTCCTATGGCACAACAGTCTTTCATTCTTATATGATATGCTGTCGACCTGCCACAGCAACCATACATAGGTACACTTACAGGATGACACTTCATGTGCTAGGATATCTTCTTTTCTACCTTGCATTGTTTATTGCATTACATGGCCACGTAACACACCATACACCTCTGTCTACCTTAAACTGCCACTGACCAATGCCCCTTGGTCAAGCGCAGATCGACAGTGTGTTCTCCCTGCGGCGGCCTTACGACCTTCTGGGCCTGCTGGCACAAGAAGAGCGTGCCGTGCAGGTAGAAGAGTTCAAGCAGCAACTGCTGCAGCGAAAGCAGGAGATCGATTGGTGTGAGGACCAGGCATCTGACGTTGAGCAGCGGCTGTACTCTACTGACAAGGACTGTCTGTTGGCTGGGCAACCCCTCACTGACTTCGACCTATATGTCAGCACAGTGGTACCCTTCGATCATAAGATACAGAGGTGTGTTCCAAAGATGAAGGCCGTTTACTGTTTTGTCTATTTCCAGTTTTTATTTCCAATCTTGTTTCTTCTTTCTATTGTTATTTTTCTTCTCATTATGAATGCAGAAGTTGTGCAGTGAACTGCACAACTAAGGGCCCCTAGGGCTATAGTGAGTCACTCCAGCTCAATAAACTTAACTTTCAGTTAAACATAAAGTTGACTAACGTGAGGAACAGCACAGGGACACGAAAAAGAAAGAGGGGAAATTAAGTGCTGTCACTTATGATTTCATGAACGCAACACAATATGTAAAGGACTCCCGAAGGTGAAAGGAAAAATGTGAGGGGAAACAAACAAGAATCCCTGCGCTGTTCCTCATTTTTGACTATGTACCAAGCAACCCAAATAAGCACTCTATGAAGTCGAGTGTCCCTATTTTTAAGGGGCCTTAGAACAGATGGATTTTCTTAATTTGCGTCATTAATGGTGGCCTTTGAGACCAAGTCGCATGCTTTGTGCCAGTGGTGCACTGGTTATGCCCATTGGCGGAAAAGGGGTGAGGATGTGGCTGTCAATCCACAATGGCATGGGTAGTGGAAAGCATGCAGAACAGGTTTGGGTGGGCTGCTACAACTTTAATCAAGTTCAAAAAGAGCATTTCCACAGCATTTACATGTTCAGAAATAACAATTGCAGCTGTTACGGAACAAAAGACATGCTGTAGCCAATAATGTATTCAATGTATGTTGATTTGTCATGCATTGCTTCACATTATCGTGTATCGTGCAAAGCAAGAACAAACCACCCGGACCTGTTTTTGTGATGTTTCATCTAGTACAACGTTTTTGCTTAGTGCATGCGAGCCTGTATTCGTGAATTTTCTTCACAGATATGAAAAATAACCTCTGCAAATGGCCAACTAATTTTCTTGTCCTGTGTGTGCAGCTGTTTACTTGATGTCGTCTGACAGCTTGCAACACTGCATAAAATGTTTGATACACTCACAGAAGTTGTTACCTTATACTAACTGCTATAATGACATTGTCTCATGTGGGAGTCATATATATAATTTCATCTGATCCCATTGTTGTTTGATATGTTTTAAATCCTCTTTACTTCATTTGTAATCCCCAGGCACTTCGCAGTGCTTTTCAGAAAAGTATTAATGCCATGTAGCAGATGCATCATTTAGTTGACTTTATGTGGATGTTAATATTGTGTATGAAAAAAAAAAAAAAAAAAACACCTGTGAAACAGCTTTTCAGGCTGACAATTTTGGTGGAACAAAACTAAAATATTTGGGTTCCAGGGTAAACATGTCACAATTAGATTAATTTCTGCAGGACTGCGTCTTGTCGAGATAATCGTGCAGTGAAGTTTTTCTTACTTTATAGTATTCTTTGTATTAATTGTTAAACAATGTAGCACCATGTAAAAGCTTGTTGTAAAATTAAACTGGTATGAATCAGCACTAAGAGTTTGCAGTACAAGCTTGAAAGCACTGCATCGTTTTGCATTAGTTTATTTCACTGTTTTGAACATTTGTTAAAGGAATTGCAAAGGTAAATATCAGGTCTAGCTATAGTGGTAGATTACGCAGTCCTAAAAGTTGCTGTTGAAAGTAGCAGTTTGCTCAAGAAAAAACTGTGTGGAGATACCTCTTTCATGTTTTTATGCAAAGTGTGAAAATTATATGCTACATCAGCCACATCTAGAGGTATTGCTCAGCTGGACATGCCCTGGATCCAATAAGTCAGGGCACCGCACAGTCAAAGCACCACACTTCCACAGACAGCTCCGACAAAGCAATGTGAAAGGATAGTGTCGCTGAGCTCTACACTAGGAATATACAGTGGAATTTGCAGGCCTGTATTTTCTTTCACATAAAAATGCAGTTATATTCTTTATAATGAGTAGTTGACAGTATTATAGCATCGTGCACAAAAGTAACAGATGCCCCCAATGGTTCTGGCCTTCATTTCTGCATCAGCTAGCAAAGGTATTGTCATTTCTGCTGTTCCATCCATATTATGCCTAGTCGTGATTTTGAAAATGATAAGGTGCGTGTCACTTTTGCACATGCATGTACCAGCTGCAAAAGAAACATAAGGAATCCGTGAGAGCTCATTTGGTATTTACCCAGAGGTGGGACCAATTGTTTTAAGGTTATGTGTCTTATATTGGTTAAGTCAATTTTCTTCCTGACGAAAGTTGTGTTCTCAGTAAAAGTAATGGTTTGGAAATTATATAGAACATATCACTACAGCTTGAGAATGTTTGCTTTTGGTGTTCTTTTAATTACAAAAATGCAACATCAGGCAACAGAAAATGACCTCAATACAATAACACATTACCTGAGGACAAGCTAACATCAAGTCGCTCATCTTTTCTTATCTGCCACAGTCACTGGGAAAAAATAGACCAGCGGGCTGCCCGTGGCGACCTTCCAAAGCCTAACTGTTCTCGTGCACTGGACTTGGACTTCAGCATGCATGCCTTTGAGCATCTTACCGTAAGTAGCTTTCCATGAATTACTATAAAACAGAACTGTTGTGAGTAATCTTGTAGTTATGAAGTTTGCTTGCTTAAATTTTTACGTGCACATGGCTGTAAATTTTTGGTTTGATGCTATTACAAATATGTATGAACACAAAATTCTGGCCTGTACATAAGTTACTCCTTCTTTAGTGCATTAGCACTGATGGCTGACCAGTTCGATTCTGTTAATTTGTAAGTGTTAATTTTTCCACACTAGCATCTTGTGCAAGCATGCATGAACTGTCACTGCATGGAAATTAAGTCCCTAATTTATTGCCAATGTTACACTGTTACCAGCTGTTGCAATAAATCAGTGAGTCATTTGCATTGTCTGTGAAGTTTCTGCAACATTGTTAGTGTGACTGGCATGTTTCAGGCTTGTTGATGTCTCATATGTTGATATATGTCTGATATGATGATGTCTCATTGAAGTCACACGGTGGTGCTCATTCTACGAATTGCTCCACTCTTAGGTAACAGCATTTAATCTATGGCCAACTTGTGCTGTGTTTTCTCATGTATTATCACCATCAAGAACTCGATAAGCTTGAGTACAAAGTGGTTGGACCGTACACAAATTTTGCTTTGCAGCACAACTTCACAGCAATGCACTACTTTTCATTGTGGTGAAGGCTGCACCTTTTTTATTTAACAGACAGCAGTGGGGAGAGCAGTAATATTACAAGATTTTTTCTATGAAGCCTAAGTGATAATTGGAGCGCACTTGCGTGCTATTGTTATCTCATGTCGTTGATGATTTCTTTTTTTCAGGGTTGTAATGAGGAGTACAGGTTTAATTCAGGAGCATGGTGTATACACAAAGGTGTCATATGTAGACATCAATATAGTAATTCACCATAAGTAGTGGAGACATAGAGATCCTGCCTCTATCATCATATTTCATTCATGTGATGGGTTGTAATAAAAACAAGTCAGTTTTTTTTGCTAATACAGACTGTACTTGTACAAACCTCTTTGTGCAATGTGCATGCTGGCCTTGCACAGACAGCATGATAGGCAGAGTGTGATTCATGCATTCAAGCAGCAGTGAGAAACACTCATGTGACGTCACATTAATTTCTAATATTGACCTGTTCCAATCTCTGAGATCACTGTAAGTCAACACCTGCCATGTTTCATGGTTAAGCCGGTGCAATGTAATTTGTTCACCGTATGGACAGTCAAGTATATTATCTTGACTATCCGTGCTTTGATAGTTTATACCGTCATGTTTCTGTGGGTATGCTGAACATGGAAGTCATGCTTTCTGTGCAGAACTGTCGCAACGGCATCTTTGAAGAGTTGCTTTTCACCACATTTGGCTAAGGGCTAGACCTGTTGAGAGTGCTGATTGTTTATTTGACTGAGCACAATATTTTGGTGCCTATTTTGCCTGCCTTACCCTTCACTAGGGGGTTCGAGAGAGAAAAAACTTGACCATGACACCAGAGGCTGGGCTGCATCGGGCTGTCTCAGCAATTGAAGGGACAGAGCAGTTCGGCTACGAGGTGTACAAGGCCATGGCTAAGGTGAGACCGCTACAGCTCCAGTCTCCAGCCCTTTGTGTATACCTACAGAGAATCTAGAAAAAGACCCTGATGATGAGGCACTCACTTACAGCTGTTTATTGTGAGGAGAAAACACAAATATTTCCCTGTTAAGCGCCATACACTAGTGGAAAATTCCGTGCAGTGCGCCGCTGGTGTTGAAATGCAGCTGCGGCAGGGCAGCTGCACCAACTGGCGGCGAGCTGCTGCGGCTGTCACGTGACAGCATGAAAATCTTGCCTCCTCTATTTTAGTGTGCGTGTAGGTGTGAGATGTCACATGCTTTTTCCTTCGCCTGCTGTCAGATCGGCGTTGTGTTTACATTCTTGGTCCTTCGTTCATAACGCAAGTCATGTCTTATGAAGATGACAAAGTCATTGCCACTGATTATAATCATGTTGGTGTGCTCCCTTCTGTTGTGGCGTCATCGCATTCAAAGGCAAGGAGAATGAGGTACTAGGTGTCGCCTTCGCGTCCTTGTATTCAGGGTCCATCTTGTCATACAGAATCGGATATGGTGCACTGTTTCCAAAAACCTTTACATCAGGACGTCTCAGTTTACACTCAATCGACACAGACGACTACAGAGATTGGATCCTACCATGAAATTTAGGCTACCACCGAAAATTCAACGCAGCTGTGCCAGTCTTCTGCACAGACTAAGGCTGGGGGTCTCCAGACGCACCGAGTCTCCAGACTGTGAGTTGTGCGTAAATGAGACTATAGATCATGTGCTTTGTGACTGCCCTAAGTACGTGGAGAGCGTCAAAGGTTGAAGAATGACCTTACGCGTCTCGACAGCCCACCGTTGTCGGAGGACGTTATTTTAGGCCCTTGGCCAAACGCTCAACCGAGTTTCAAGGCCATCCAGGCATTACTGAACTTTTTAAAAAGTACGGGCCTGGCTTTGAGCATGCCAAATTGCTTGCCATCTGTTTTACACCCTCCTTCTCTCATCATCGTCACCCATCATGCGCCTCTTCCCTCTTTCCCTTCGCCCAACGCCAAGCTGGCTAGAGGAACTTACCTCAGGCTGACCTCTCTGCATTTCGTATCATTAAACTTCTCTCTCTCTCTCATCATTGTAATAAAAACAATCGTAAACCATGGCAGTCAAAACAAGCGCAAGTGAGCGCTGACGCGAGCAAACGGCGGTGTGAAACAAGCGGTCTGGCTGACACGGGACGCAAGTACAAATAGAGGCGGTCGGGCGTTTCTGCATGGTACCAGTTTCACATGCGCATGTTACTGAAGGGGCCGCTCTCACTGGTCTCCTCCGCTTGTAGCTCCTGTGCCGCCGCAGCAAGCCACGAGAAATCGGTCCAGGACCGATCCCTCCCGCGGCACAAGAAAGTGGCCTCGGGGCAGCTTCTGCGGCGTGTGTTTTGCCGCCACCAGTGCGCCGTGTGCATTTTTTTTGCTAGTGTGGCTGGGGCAATTATAGATGCTTGTGCCTTTGATAGTGGAAAACTGCACCCACATATTAGAAAATTTTAGCTTGTCCATAAACGGATTACCAAAGCCAAGGACAGCAGTGATGATGTTGTTTATTGCCATCTCTTTTGAATGAGGACGCAGACATATAGTTACCTAGCCTGCTTGAGTTATTCAGGCTTTACTGCATTTATCACTATCTAGACTTTTGCCCATCTGATCTTGATCATAACTTTCGTATAGTATAAAACTTCTATCACTATATTGTACTATTATCTATGCTTGCAATGACTTTGGTTGTGTTCTCATTGAAGGAAAATCACATGAGGACTTACTTGAACGATTATGTCGCCACCAATGCTTTGCACCAGCAGTTAAGCAGAATATAATAGGTCACTGCAGTATAATAGTTTTGTGTGCTCTCTGGTTAAAATCTGCGTCACAAGGTGTCTCTACTACTTGCATTGTTGCTTCCATTCATCTCTTTGGTAACCCAGCATTCCGCATACATTTACGAACAGGCTAAAACTCTATCAACATGAAGCATATTCACGCAGACATGGTTGGGTTATTTAGTATGGAGGGTATTTTCTGAAGGTGTTGGAAAGACTGGTTTCTGACATTTTGCTGCTGTTTGTGTACTGTGTGGCTTTCAGGACCAATACAGAATGTACCCAACTCAGCCAGCAGGAGCTGTCGTGGAGTGGTACCACTACCATATGGTGGTACCATACGGAGGCCTAAAGGCTTCAAGAATTGATATTATTACTATAATGTGGATGATTACAACACCAACTACTTATAGGCTTCAGAAATGAATGTTCTTGCTATAGTGCACATGGTTACAATGCCAATATACTTACATTATAATTGGTCTACACAGTAATGCGCATGTTTCCAGAGATCTCTCAGGTGATTCACATTTTTCATGCAGTGTATTATATTTGAGCATTAAACACATTGAAAATGCCCACTAATAGCAGCATAATCTCCCTGAATGTTGTAGTATGGGTGGGTCATAATTCTAGATGCAGTAGCTTATACAGTCAAATTTAGACTACAAGAAAACTTGATATAGAGAAATCTGTAATATAACAAACATCTTTAATTTCCCAATCATTGTTCCACTGAACACCACATAAAATTTCTCCAAAATTTGGCAAATTAATATTGTTCCGTTGTTTCAAGGACTTAATCTTCCTACATCTTAGGACTTTTCCCCCTGCACAAGAACAGTCCATATAGGCAAAAAATATGAGGGAATTCTCCATATCAGGCTCACTTCATTGGTGGCGCAGAAAGATTGCTCTTCATTTTTTCTTCTAATAACGAACCTTTATTTTGCTTAGGAGGTGTAAGTGCAATTTTGAGGGAATGATCTATCAGTCTGGAGTGTTTGTTATCTATATTTTCATTCGAAGTGTTGAACATGTATGTGGTGTGACCATGAACTCTTGTGTTTTTTGGCTAGAACAACACGTCCTGGGTGATCTTCAACTTGGCGGCTTACTATTGGAGGGAACAGGGTGACGCTGCCAGTGCCATTGAGTGTGTACGCAGGGCACTCCACTTTTCTCCCAGGTGGGTCACTTGCATCCGGACTTTCATCTGTAAGCTGAGAGTCTATTCATGTATGACAGTGCCATACATCCACCTGTCAAATTGTCATACATCCACCTGTAGTGGAATGCTGCAAAGGGAGTCAGCTGGTCCCTTCGAGAAGGTTAATTCATGGTTGGAGTGTGCTGAGTTTGGCAGGTTGGTTTATGACTAAGGGGGCAGAAAATTCACCGATGATGACGATACTCCCTAATGCGAAATTTGAGCGCAGCTATATACGTGTTTTTATTTTGCGATATTTTGAGGCAAAGAATTTGAGAGAGACATGTAGCAGAGTCGGCAATTGTTGAAAAGTTGATCTGCGGGTCAAGCGCATCGGCTTTTATACATGACTCATCGAAGGTTCCATTGTAATCGCTGGTGCCACTTGGCTTCCAGAAAATACTACACAATTCGTATCATGCATACAATCAGATGACAAAACAATCGCAGTCGCATACCATGACAATCAAAACAAGTGCGAACAAGACCAAACCAAGCAAACCAAGCAAGCGAAAGCTGATGCGAGCAGACTATAGTATGAAACGAGAGGTCCGGCTGAGACCAGATACAAGTTGTGGAGATGGGGTTTGCACAAGGCTTACCCTACGAGTGACGGTCAGAAAAGGGCACGACGCTCCTCCACTCTGCAACACACAAAGGCACTACGGCAGGGTTCGTCGACTCTCCGACACGGTGCAGAGAAGGCTCCGGAGTCACTTCACCAACAAACATGGGTTTATTCACCCAAGATACAGCACAGTGCGACAGTCACAGCACTTAAGGGCCAAGGCTCGCTGCAATACCGATCGAGTGCGCGCGCCCACTGCGCTAGGGCTAACCGGGTAGCGGTCCGCCAAGCGCGAGAACAAGGAGTTGCGAGAACAAAGGTCTCATGTAACCACCTCGTCGCGGGCCTGTGAGCATCTGCTGCCGCGAGGAAGCGCTCGGCGGACAAGAGCTCGGGTGGAGAAGATGCCCGGGGACCGCCACTCGGGAGGCCAATCAGGGCGCCTCCTGGTGACATGTTCTCACAGGGCAAGTCCATTCCTGGGGGGCAGAAGCACGATTTGCGCGGGAAAGTAGCTCCGGTGCGCTAGCCTGGTCCACCATGTTTCCGGTATGGCGGCGGTTCCCGGAGATCGAGCTAAGCACCACGCGCGAGCTGGGGGGACGAGGTGCGGGAAGGCACCTCGATCCCCACAAAGTACGCAATGAGTGGTCGGGCGGGTCCTCATGAAACCAGTTTCCCGCGCGCATGTCACTGAAGGGGTCGCTCTCATTGGTCTCTGCCGTTCGCGGCTCGTGTCTCGCATCTCGTTCTTTCACCTTTTGCTGTTGTGCTCGTTCGCTCAGTTACGCCGCCGCTTGCCGCAGGAACGGGCCATTAAGAGCTGCGCTCTAAAACGGCGTGAAGGACAGGACGAAAGCAGAGACGACGTACACAGCGCGGACTGACAACCTGGTGTACACTAAATGGTTGACACTGAAATCGTAGTTAACTATTTCTTTTTATCTTTATGGTATCATGTCAGCTGCTCAAACCAGTATAAATTTCTCTAACTATCTTTCTTTCTTTTTAAACTATACAAAGCTTGCTTTTCAAGGAAACTAGTGTGGCATGCGTTTGTCGCATTGCCTTAAAAAAGAAAAAAATGCGAGTCCATTTGTTGCACTTGCCTTTGTGCCGATGACGGTGTTTTTTGCTTTTCGGTATTGAAAAAATTTGTTTATGCGAGCTCATTGTATTTCTTCATATCTCAGACGTAAAATTTTGCATGAAGGCTGCTTTATATCTGCACTGTCCGGAACTAGGCTTTTTGAATGGTTCAAAGTTTTGTTGCAGTTGCCTTTAGCAATGAGGGAGTCAAAATTGTGCGAGGCAGGAATTGCCATTGAGAAAGTCAAGGTCGGACATAGAGAAACAGATTGATATTTGTCGCTTGGTTGGTTGATCATTTTTATTTTTTAGCTTTAATTAGGTTGCATGTGAGTGTGGGCTAGGCAGGAGACAATGCAGTGTGTGTTGATGATACTGATTACCTGACTGTGCTAGCCAGTTATTTATGCAATTCACTTTTTGTGGTTCTTTCTGTTTGCTGTTCTTCATGCTAATCTGTGTGACAGAGAGAATAGATACACTGTCTTACACTGTCTTGCACATTCCATGCAGTGGAAAAAAACTATGGGGGCGTATCAGACAGTCAGGATAAAGAGCCATCTGTTTGCTTTAGAGAAAAGAGAAGGCTTGCTCTTGTGTTCTGCTAATCTTTCCATGATCCTTTCACTCAACCGGTGTCACATACAAGAGGATTAGTGCTGTACAGTGGGCAAGCCTTTCATCTGCTTTGTACTCGTGGCCAACTGATCCACTGCATAACTATCACTGTGTGTCTTGGTATTGGCGAGGTGTAGCACAGGTTTGTTGCTTCACAGCTGTTGTTTGCCAAGGATGTCTGTGATGCAAAGGTGTTTCAAACATATACAATGCAGGGAGCACAAGGATGTGGCCTTGATCAGCTTGGGAAATGTCCTGCACCGGGCCCACCTGTCTGAGGAAGCTGCTATTGTGGTTCACGCTGCCGTGGACACGGCTCCCGACAATGCCATTTGTCACTTCACACTTGGCAATATCTATGCTGTGAGTGAGCCATGTTTACGTCACACTTGGGCATTGTGCAATTATTTGCACATAAAATGTAAATGGGAAACTTTAATGTAGAACATCTTTAATGTATTGCAGCTCGTGAGTGCATTGCATTTAACTGCCGCTGCATGTGTGGGTAAAGTTCTCCTGCTTGTAGGCTTAATTTCTTTGCCTCTGGGAACTTACAAAGTGCTGTGTGTGCCTGTATTATTCTTATATCTGTGAGCGTGTCCCTCGTTTGGTTGCAGGTCTTGGCAGACTACAACAAGAGCATCGTCTGCTTTGAAAACACCCTTAAAGTGCAGCCTGACTTCCAGAATGCTCGTCAGCGTCTCCATGCTGTTCACTGCCACAGCAAGCTGGAGGGCGCTTTGGAAGCTCAGCACACGTAAGAAGTCCATAGTACTCCCTCGGCATTCCACATGTTCCATCTTCAGTGCCTGAAGGCCTTTCCTGCTAGCACCATAAAAATAACCCTCTGCACGTCCCCCCAAATTCAGAGTCCTGGATATATTAGTTCTTGCCGTGGCTGCTGTGTATATCATAGCTATATATATATATATGTAGCGACTGGCCATGGTCTGCTCCGGACCACCGTTAGTTGCACTTCGCTCCTCAAAGAGGCAGACATGTGTCGATTCAGCTCTTGAACAAGTTTTGCATTGTGGTGAACGCGGTTTGCATCATGGATCAAGAACCTCAAAGATGTGCGACATAATGCTAACGCATTTCTCTCGCGTTTACTGCTAAATTGCCACTGAGTTCTTTTTTTTTCCCCTCTCATTTAGGAGGCTGCCGGTGACGCATCAGTGTGCTCAGAGCTAGAGGGCTTCTTTTTTTTCGTGATTTCGCTTATTTCGAAACTCTGCTTATCTCGAAATTTCCCCCGATTTTCACAGCTTCAATTTAATGGGGGCTTACTGTACGTGAATATGGAAATTGGAATTTGCCCCTAGCTAAAGCTGCTTCTTAAAAGAAAAAAAGCTGGTAGTGCGGGCTTCTGCTAGTTGCATGCACTGTTAGTATGCCAGTATTCAACCTCCCCATCCTTGCCTTCCTCTTTCCAGGTCTCTGCAGCGTACTCTTGGTCAGCTGCGGGAGTATCAGGAACAGCGGGAGCGTTGGCTCTACCAGAATGCCAAACTACTGAGCGAGCAGGCACCGCCTGAGATGCGCTTGGAGCAGCACCTCGAGTATGAGGAGCACAAGATCCGGCAGAGCCTCGATGGAAAAGGTAACTGAGTGCCGCTTGCTTGTGAACGAAGAGTGGGTGTTGCACCAAATGATTCCATACTTACCTCTCTTAAGGGCCCCTTTAACTGCTGAAGTTTTTGCTGTTGTGCTCTGCTGATCAATCTCCCAAGTACTTGGTTATCTTCAGTGCACTCTGGAATTGAAAATTTCAATGAATTCCTCGCTGTTTATGTGCATTTTCAAGCTTTTCTCTCTTTTTCTTTTGTTTTAGTACGGGACTAGCTTTTACAAATTTAATGTTCAAGTTGGTGACATAAACTACTGTGCTTAAATAAGCAGAGATAACACCGAATTAAAAAGAAAATTTTTCTTTAAATAAGCCAGCTACAGTATAGACCACTTATAACGTAACCGCTTATAGTGCAGACTCCTGTTAATTTTCCCATAGCACTCTATGTATACACGTATCGCTTATAGTGCAGTTGCGGGACATGAAATACCGGTTACAGTGCGGCTGCCCGGAAGTTCGGCAGTCAATCTAGACGGCAAACGCTCCCCTCAAGCCACAAATACCGTATTTACTCGATTCTAACGCGCACTTTTTTTTCCGATAAAACAGGTCCAAAAATTGCGTGCGCGTTAAAATCGAGTACGACCCTAAATCTGCGTTACCATATAGCCAGTCGGCATTTCAAAATGGCCACCTCGCACGCGCGTCAAGCCTAGCTACTCTCGAACCTAGCTACCGTAGCTTCCTCCATGTGCTGCAGTACACATTCTTAGGCAATAGTCTACCGACTGTCTTTACGTTCTCTGCGTCTGCTCTATCAGCATGAAGTACTGAGTTCATCATGATGCCGCATTTAAAAGGAAAGTGATCATGTGTGCAGAGATGGACGGAAATCGGGCTGCATCACGGGCGTTCGGAGAATCCGAAACTTGCGTTCGGGACTGGCGCAAACAGGAGAGGATTTTTTCCAGCAAAGTAATGCGGAACAGTTTCAATGGACCGAAGCAGGACGTAATCTGCGACGATCCACTTCAACCATATGATCGCCTTGGCCCTATCTTGAAAGCAATCTGCGACGGGGAAAGATCGCATGCGCCATGTTTTCGCCGCTTATAGGTCGCGTTGAAGCGAGAGGCATGATAGCACGAAGGTCAGTTTGCTCGCCGCGCTTCGTCACTCAAGCGTTTTGACATTTCGTTTCCGTGGTCAACGAGCGAGATGTGTTCATGTTGCTTGTGTGTGCGTGACACCGTGCTTGTTAATTTATTTAGTAAGCGAATACGGAACCTAGAGCATGGTGACAGCGGAGGCAGAAATGCGCCTGGAGTGTGCATTATTGCTATAAAATAGTTGTTTTGGTTATAGTGCGGTACCGTTTATAGTGCGGTACCGTTTATAGTGCGGATATTCTCGACTCCAGCGACTTACGTTATAAACGGTCTACACTGTAGTAGGTTTCTTTTGGTATGTACTGAAGCTTCTTTTTGGTCACGCAGTATGCCACAATGGTATTCACAGAGAACCTGACCAAATGTCGGCTGTTGCCAAATTGCCTGCACCAAAGAACAGTTGTGACATAGAATGATTTTCGGGGGTTTGCCCACTTTACTGTTTCATGCCTGACTTGCCCATTAGAACACCTGCAACATTTAAGAAAATGATGTGTCATTTTTTTGGCACAAAGAGGAACTTGGAGCTTTCTGTTAGCCACAGATGTGTCTGTTGATTCCGTGACCTTAGACATGCACAGCGGTGCCTATTGGAGAAGGGGGGGAGGGAGGGGGGGGAGTGGAATAAGTATCTCCTAAGCACCCCCCTGCCATCACCCCTCCCCATGGCAACTCCTTGGACACCTCATCGTAGCTACGTATATACAGGGTGTTTGGGGTAAATTTGACACTTGTCGGTGAAAAATGAAAAGAGGCCATAAATTCAGCAAAAGAACATTTTTTGGACATGTGGAAAAGGGACATAAAGGTGAAAAGATGAGCAAGCAAAATAACTCGGAGAAGCCACCCTCAGCATCTACAACTATCTTGTGGTGGCTCCAGAATCTGGCACAAGTGGCCTTCACGGTGTCCTGAAGAAGAGCAGCAAAAACCGTCTGAATCTTGTCGATCAGCTGTGTCTTGGCGTTACTGGCAGTGCGGTTGTTTACATGCTCAACCACGCCCTACACGTAATAATCCATAAGATTGCAATCAGGGGAGTTGTGGGGGCCAGATGTTGGGACTAGTGAAACCGTAAAAATTCTGGGATGGCGACTTCTGAGTTTTTCCAGCAGTATGGCAGGGAGCGGAGTCTTGCTGCTACACGTAGGGTCATTGAGCAGCCGCTCTATTTACCCAAGGCTTCACTACAATGTTTAACAGCTCTGCATACCCATTCGAATTGAGCCTGAGTTCCTGTGCACAGACGTGTGGAGCCATCACATCACCCTCACTAGAGACACATCAAAACACCATCACAGCTTTGGGGAAATTTTGTTGTCCTGACACGCGGAACATCCAGTGAGTTGGAGGCGGGCACATGTTGTTCTGAGGGTTGTGTAGTTGGTCCTGGGAAAAGTTCTTTTAATCAGAGAAGAGCCTAATTGTCCCTGGTTCTACAGGATGTCTCACTTTGTTGAGATTTTTTTTTTTTTTTGCATTAATCAGGGCAATTGCCTTGAGCCTTTTCTGTGAGCAGTTGGCCTTTCTGCCCCTTGTAGGACTGATTGCACAGGTCCTCATTACAGCCAGCTTCATGGTGGACGGTGAAACTCCCATTTCGCTTGCTATAGTTCATATTCGATACTGTGGACCTTCTTTCACCATTTCCTGGAATGGAAGGATGAATTCTGGTGTGCGCCTGTCCTTGTTCTTTCCTGCTAGCCACGGCTTCATAGTCTGGTGCATTGAGCAGCTGTCTTGATAGTGAAATTTGTTTGCCTGCCCCAAATCATTGTGAGGCAGGTCACTTTTCCAATATTTTGGTGGCTTCCATGCATCCATTGCAGTTATGTTTGACGTCATGAGTTTGTCTGATACAAGAGATAACAAATATATTTAAATTAAAGCAACATTAAAACAATATGTAGTGACAATGCATATTTATATTAATTATACAAACTTTCAAATTTACTCCGAATACCCGGTATAGTAGCTACATATCAGCTAGCTGCAACGCCATTGAACCTCCCTATCACCCACAGGCACAGTGTGCCCCCTCTCCCCCCCTGACTATACCTCTGGTCTGCAGAAATACCGGTTTCACTGCTCCAGTAGCTTCTTTGGAAAAATTCCGTGTACCACTCCATAGGAAAATATTGTACTCATGCATATGCTTGTTCTGTGCGCAGGGCATGACTGCTTCCAGTTTGAACAAAACGGCCACATGGTGCTGAGCTGCAACATGCGTCGGGACCCGTACCAGCTGAACAGCCTGCTGGACTTGAGCCTTAACGTGCAGTTCGTGCAGGCCGTGGAGTCGCGTGTCAGCCAGCTGAGCCAGAAGACTGGTGCTCGTGGTGGCGGCAGTCGCTCCTCGTCCACCTCCTCTCCCAGCCAACCGCCTCCTCCCCCACAGTCTGAGGAGGAATGCCAGAACGTCTGAGGTTTGTTTCTCAGGCACGCTTGAAAAACTGCCTGGTGGAATGACAAGTCATAAATGAAAAGTGAGCACATGATTGACATTCAGCAAAACAGATGAATGGGTGAGTTGGCTAGTATTAGTAAGGGAACAGCATGAATAGATGGAAGACAAGAGGGAGAGCACACAGATGAAGCACAGACTCTCAACTGAAATTTGAAAGGCCAACCCGATGCAATTTCACTTTGCCTAATTTATTTTACATGACTAAAATGAGTAGTATATAGCACTGAATCAATCTTGACAATGCCACAGGGCTGCTAATTGTATATAGTTTTCTTGGTAGCAACCTTTAAAGACCACCCAAGCAAACTACGCATGCACCTGGTGATTATCGCTAGGACACAAGTCCCAGCATGCCGACTCTAGGATTTCTCAGCACATTGTGGGCAGCTGCAGGTGCCACCTTATCTCAGAGGTCATGAAAAGTAGCTCTGCATTCTAGGTCATGTGTCAATTCCAGTGAGCAGTAATGATGGCACTTTATTCTGTTTCGTTTTCAAAAACAGTTATTTTTGTGGGTTTTTCATGATGCTTCAGCTCAAATTTCAAACATCAAATTTTGCAAAGAGGCTCTTCTATATCTACGCTATCTTAAATGGGGTTTTCTTTGCAGTTGGCAGTTAACCATCTAAAAGATGGCAAAAATAAGTCAATCATTCAATCAATTTTGGATTTTATGTGCTAAAACCATGATCTGATTATGAGGCATGCCATACCCATGGGGACTCCAGATTAATTTTGACCACCTGGGGCTCTTTAATGTGCGCCCAATACAGGGTGCACGAGGGTTTTTGCATTTCGCGCCCATCAAAACATGTCGGCCGCGGCCAGCAATTAAACCCCATACCTCGTGCTTACCAGCGCAATGCCATAGCCACTAAGCAACCACGGTGGGGGGAAAAAATGAAGTTGACTAAGCGAAAAAAATTTTTGCTACTACATATGTCCTCCACGCATATATTTGAGAAAATTTCTATTCTTTTCTACACCATCCCAGACCAGGACAAATTTTTCTTCAACGGCAACACTTTCTATCTGAGAAATCCATATTGGGTTCCCTCTATAGCTATGTGCGATGGTCGTGTAGATGGCAATTTTCCCTGTCATAGTCAACTGCTATGCTTTGCCATCTCAAAGACCTGTTACTGCGCGGCTTGCTGCAATATAATGTTCTCCACTTAAAAATTCGCACCTTTATCAGTACTAAACCTGCACACACCCACTTGCAACACCATGTTCATGTGTCTCGGCATGAAGTTACGCTGTCCTGTTAAATTATTTAACAGACAGCGTATGGTTATGCCGTTTATGATAAAGGCACCAAACAGAACGGCTAAGCCCTACACACCTGAAAAAATACAAAGCAGGTGTAGTCGTAAGAGATGAAATGTACTTGTCTAAAACATTTATACCGGTAAAGTTGCAAGGATTTGCTCAGCCTATGTGAAACACACAAGCAGGGGTGGAATTCCTGCTACATTTGAGCCTCCCTGCGCCATCCTGCTCCATCGCCAGCAAATTGCGCCAAAAATAAGCCTTTGCGCCACACTGCACCATCCAGGAAATATTACTACAAATAAGGGCACTTGGGCTAGTTTCGGTTTCAATTACTAGGTAAGCTCGTCTTCTGTCTGACTAGCTCAACTTGGTCTGGCCACGAATTGGGCTGTGGCCATTTTTTTTTTTTTCCCCATACGCGGTGATTGATGAAGTTGGTGGCGACTATCATATGCGCCAGGAAGGTCAAGGACTGAAAAATCGCCAACAGTAAACACTATTCTCCTTGTATTCTGTATAACCGCAACTGTGTAGCGTGTAGCCCGCTATGCGGCGTCGGAAGCGCTCAGAAGCGAGCGGTAGGCCTTTAGCCTTCTTTCCGCGCTCGCACATTTTTGTTACTTGCCTTTGTCAGGACCGCGAAGTAGGATAAACAGGTGTAGCGGCTCTGCTTGTAGAGTGTGCACGTAAGAGGTACGGCATTCTAGGGTTTTAAGAGGAAACTTTAGCTCGGGGACTTGTATCTAAATACATGGGAAAGGAGAAATCATTTTTGTCAGCAACCACTGCACCAAATTTGGTGAGATTTGTTGCATCTAAAGGATAATGTTAAAATCTAGTGACTGTTGGAAGTGGATTTTCAATTTTGACCATACATATTTTTATAAAAATTGTCGAACATAGCAACCTTTCAGAAAACAAAACTATGAAGTTTACAACTTCATAGTTGTAGCCAACTCAGAAATAAAATACGATATCACATTTCAGTAAATTGCATCCTGTAGTACATCCAAAGCGGATAAAATTGATGTATAATAAATACACTGTTCCACAATATACCGTTATTATGCGAGTGTGACTTTTGCGAAACCCTTGTAAATAATGTAAAAAATTAACTCAAGATATAAATTGAAATATAATATTTGTCCACTTTGGATGCTCTTACGGATGCAGTTTACAGAACTGCGATATCTGTTCTTATTGCAGAGCTAGAAATTTGTAAACATCGTGCTTCTATCTTTTTCCAACTTGCCAATTCTTCAAAATTCCTTCTAAAAATTAATGCTTAGAATCAAAATTCCGCTTCCAACAGTCACTAGAATTTAACTTCCTTTCACAAATGCAACACATTTCATTAAAATCGGCCCAGTGCCTAGCACACCAGTGTTCCTTGTGTAATAAAATTGTCCAAGGCGATCGAGCCTCTTTTTGTAACAGTGTTATCAGGTTCAACGTTATAAGGTATGATACACGCTCCTCTAATTCAACATGAAGTCTGATATGCCCCTTCTATCTCTTCTGAAACAATATTTTTGTTGCTCCCAGCTTGCTCCAAAACTTCAATTTAGCTGCTCCCAGGATACGTAGACACACTGTATCAGTTCCACCCCTGAAAAGGAATCCAGTGTTCGAATGGTGCTTATTAGTGGCAGTTTTAATTGTTTTTCTGTATGTCTCATTGCAGGTGAGGCCAGAAGAGAACCGAAGTCGCTGAACAAATATTTAAAAAAAGAAATGCCTCCTATGTGTTCACTTCACGCACACTACTGCAGAAGATAGAAGTCTAGTCTCAACGTCTGCAAGTTAATTAATGCACAATGCGTTGCGCACAGTGTTCCTTGATATACAGTTACCAAGCAATGCTTGCAGCTTTTTTCGCACAAGTTGTGCAAGGCCTAGAAAAGAATGGCCAGCAGGAGCAACTTTCTGCAGCATTGCTGTTTGAGTGCCATTACTGTTCATGCATACTATTGCAGAAGTGTCTGCAATTAGCTACTAATTGCTGTTGCCATTGTTTGGAGTCCACATATGACTGATGTACATATACTGTTCCCCCTAATAAAAAGAATGCACAATTTTAAGCCTGTGTATGTCTATTTATTTATTAAGGCGAAAGCCTTATATGTCTCATCGTTCAGTCGACTTTCAACGTCCTTGAGTGAAAACCGTGTCATCGAAGCGAAATCGTACACGATGACGACTCGTTGTAGTAATTCACTTACTACATTGACCCGGCATTGCGTCTTACCTATATGCAAACGCTCACGTAACAATTTTTATGGTGCACGGGTCACCATCGTCATTGTGTTAATTAAGATAAAGTTATTTCAGGCACTCGTACCCACGACCTTCAGTGGTAGTCAAACCCTCGAGCTTATGTGGGAGTCGAACTCACCACCTTTGGTGTTATGGCAAAATTAATTAAGGCACAATTAATTAAAGGGGCCATGAACCACCCCTCGGCTTGGTGAAATAACGTAGTCCGCGGGTAGCGTAGGCTGTTGTGAACATCTCGGTCAAGTTCAGCTGTCGTACGCGGTCAGTGGAGCTCACAAGTGGAACGCGCAGTCGCCTTTCTCTCCAACGCTCTCGTTTCAAAAGACCCCATGATCCTCGCTCTTTTCTGTGTGCTTTATTTCGTAATAAAGCACACTCCAATACACGGTTGCTATTGGTCGCTGCGGTCAGCTACACTGCGGCCTGCCACGAGTCCAGTGGCTAAGCGCACTGCGGCTTACTGAGGACAAGCGCGTTTGGCTTACGTTTAGCGCTTCGTAGGCACCAAAATCGGAAGTCCAAAATTAAAATTTGGACTGCCCGCCATGGTGACGCTTCCGAGGCGGAGCGTAGTGGGCCCGCCCCACTCCGCCGTAGCCTTCACAGTGCAAGGCATTGAAGGAGGAAGGGGAGCACAGCGGAGGCCGTGTTTGATTGCCAATAACTCCGCTTCTGCTGAACACATTGAAGTACTTTTTGCGGCAAAGTGATTTTGGAATAGCCTATTTTCACTTCAAATGTATTTCTCCACTTCCATAAAAAGTGGTTCAGGGCCCCTTTAATACTGTAGAGGTAATTAAGCCACTCAAACCCACGACCTTTGGTGTTAATTAGGGCGGGGTAATTAAGGTAGCATCAATTAAGGCACTCGAACTCGCAAGCTTTGGTCGGAAAAAACATAAGAAGTAACAACATATTTGAATGAGAATGTCAAGTAATTTAATGAATATCTCTTGAGCGCGCAAGCTTTTGCCTTCGCCCTCTTTGGCGTATGCTAAAGTGACTGTCCATTTTTTGAACATGTTGCATAAAGGCTGGCTGCTGTAGCACATTTTCTCTTCTAAGTGGTTGCGATCAGCAATTTCTTCAATGTGTGCACTTGATGCAAATGTAGTTACATGCGTTGTGTCTATCCTAAATTCCTAAATATTAAGCTATAATGCAAGACAAATATTGTTTACAGAAGTTTTGGGGAAATCATGATGCAGATCATGAGAAGCAACTGTGCAGAAGAATAAAAATAGATTGTAGCATATTTTGCATACACTAGCAAGTCATGAATGGCAACTTAATATCCTTGAAAAGAATGCTTCGTTATTGTTGTGTACTGCTAGTACCCACCTGTTAGGCCGCTCATCTCGCAAACATGCAGAATGGGTGGCGTAGGGCTGCATGATTGTTTTGTGTGCTTTCGCAGTGTCGCGAGTTGCCCACATGTTGTGTGCATTAGGAGGGGTCCACACCCCTACGCGTCCGGGCGACAACCGTTTGTGTTTTCGGGGGTCGGAAGGCCCGCGTGGTGTCAGGTGACGAGCCGCGGCACGCGCCAGGGGGTGCAGATGTGGAGAACAGATTCGGAGAACACGCTCTTGCGTGCACTGGGTTGGCATTCCGCCGATGATCATAATAGGTCCACGCAGACAAACTTCGAGTGGGACTGCTGTACGCAGCGTTGTGGCGCTGGCTCCCGAGTCCCCTGCTGGCTATAGACGCCGCCGAGGTTTAGAGTGGCCTAGGATTGTTGACCACGTGTTGCGTGTACGGAGCAGGGGTCCACTCCCTTACACATCTGGGCGGCAACCACATGGATCCTGTTTGAGTGCTGAGGAAAGCCCGCGTGGTGTCAAGTGACAACATGCAGTGCACGCCGTAGAGGTGCGGTGCGCATGTGAAGATCGCGTTCCGAGAACATCGTCTTGAGAACACCGAGTCCAGGATGCCGCCAATTGTCATAATTTTTCCACGCGGACAAACCTTGCGGGGGACTGCAGCACGCGGTTTTGTGACACCAGCTCACAAGCCCTTTGCTGGCTAGAGACGCCACTGAGGTTTGAGATGGCCGAGCAATAGTGTGTGCCTGGCGTGTTTGCTGAGGTCGTCACTGGCCACGTGGAAATAGGAGAGGAAAACGAAGTTGTAGGAAGAAGGAAAACAGGGTTGTTTTCCAATACATTTACTTTTAAGAATAAGCCCATCCCTTTGGGTTGTGGCTTAACAAACTTTCAACCCTCACTGGCAACTCCTTCTGTGGGATGGGCCAACAGCCCTACCACTCTTTTTCTTTGTATTTTTCACCTATATAACAATCCAGACGAGGTGCTGTTCCTCAGTCTAGGCTGTAATCACTGAACCGGATAGATCAGTAAGACTCTGTACGATGCAACGCTAGTCTGGGCCGTAACCACTTAGTGGTAGAACAGTGAGACTCGGTTGGTCGTATGTAGTGACAGTTGTCCTAGGCCTTAAATTAAGAAAAAGTAGAATAGTAAGGCGCTGTTTACTTATGTGTTTTGCATCAGTGTTCTTTTGCAAACTCTGCGTTTGACTGTGTAAATATTTTTGTTACAATATATCTTCCAAGTTTTGTTACCTCCAACCTGCCTCCTGCTTCATCGACGCCGATAATCACCTTGAAGAGACTTTTATCGAGTTCAAGGAGAAAGAACAAACTTAACTCCACCTATAGGGCAAAACTCTGAAGGTTAACAACAACAAAAAAACTTGAAAGCAAGCTAAGAACCACACAACGAACGGTGTACAGTTGAAATGAATATATAACAAACCGAAATAAAGATAATTTTTCTCTATATTGAACACGCAGAACATGCTGACCAATACTCGTGTGAAATAACTCCGTCATGATGAACTGTACATTGGATACATCGAACTTGGGGTGGCCGCCGCCAGGTGAGGAGCCGCCATGCCTGATGCTTCATGAATCATGATGAACTTTTGCGGTGGATGTGCTGCACCTGTACTATGCTGACATCGAGGGAAGTGGACTGGAGCAGGCCTACACAATATTGTGCATTGGGAACACCATGCTCAGTGATGAACATTTTTAAGGTACAGGCAGAATTACTGCCTACTAAGCATTGCTTTGTTTTCAATGAATGAATTCCTGCTTTGCTTCTTTTCTCCACTGGAGATAGCAAATCCGTCTATAGTGAACACATATATCGAATTACCTCGTATATAAAACTATTTTTTGCTCACAAGCCTGCTCATTATAACTGGGTTTGACTGTTATGCAAAATCATTTGCATAACATTAAGCTTCTGTACCCCCCTGTTTCGGAAAATAATAAATATAAAAATGGACTAAAAACAGCAAAAGAAGGAGCAAAAGACTGCGCTCTGCATGTTGTGATCTCTCTTCACTTCAAGCATTACCTAATCCAAAACCTGGCTTGACACAGGCCCACTGCATCAAGAAAAAGGAGGTGATTTTGGAGCAGGAAAGGGGGCAGAGGGTTCGACCCTAAAGTCTAAGGGGCGTTGCCTCCCATGCAATGCTATGGGAACCTGAGGAGGTGCATGCCCCATCCCTTCCCTTCCCCTCCTTTTAGTTCCGGTGACCCTGGCTGCTGTTATTGTAGTGATAATTATATCACAAAGTTATGGATTGACCATAGTATCTTCTATGCAGAAGCATGTGAAGCCTCTCCTTTTGATTGCTGTCTGAAAAAAAAAAACACACACACACACACACTGCAGACAGAGACAGACACTGCGCCAGTTTACCCTCTAGGTACATGCAACACGTGGTCAACAATGCTAGGCCACTCTAAACCTCGGTGGCGTCTCTAGCCAGCAGGGGACTCGGGAGCCAGCGCCACAACACCGCGTACAGCAGCCCCACTTGAAGTGTGTCTGCGTGGACCTATTATGACCATCGGCGGAATTCCAACCCAGTGCGCGCAAGAGCGTGTTCTCCGAATCTGTTTTCTGGACCTCAATAAAGTTATTTCACTCACTCACTCACACTGCAGACAGAGGCAGCAGGCTTCTCAGCTCCTAGTGCTGTATGTTTATGCTAGTGCACTGTCAAGGCTATCCTAGTGTAGACACACGCTGGACAAGCATTCTCGGCACAATCCGGTGACTAATGGCGTAATTTGTACTTGTACATATCTGAAAGGCAAATCAAAATACTGCATTTTAAGTACTTTTGTTAGTATTGGCACCTCACAAATACTGTTGCGAGACAGCATTTACTAGTGTAGCTTAAATGCTTTTTGTTGGTATTTTTTACAACATTCAACCAGAGTTAGCTGGTTGCAGGGGGAGAAATGCATTGCCACATTAAGTACTTATGACGTGTACTGGCTTTTCGCATAGAGTTTCTCACTATATAGTGAGAAACTCTATGGCTTTTCGGGATCGAACCATCATTCTGACATCATTGTGCACTGATTTTGTGACATCTGTCAGAATATTTATGCACAAAAAGCAGGCACACTGCCATTAATCTTCTGAAGGCTGTGTGTGCGCCATGTTGGCAGAAGCGGCAAGGTGGCAGCATTGCTCTGCGGCTGGCTTTCTCTGCAAAACGAGCAAGAAGGCCCAGCACAAGCTGATGACTTTCCCTTGCACAACTTGGGTGGCAAACAACAATGGAAGTGCAGCTGTGCAAGAACTATGCGCATACTTTGAGTACGACAGTGGGGACCAAAATGTGACATCGATATCGGAGTACCCCTACCTTTCAGAGCTTTCTCACTAGCGCAACATCGCTATACCATCGAGCACATCCTCGGGTAGCTTTTAAATGTCACCGGTGATATCTTTGAAAAGAAGTGCAGGCTGTCCAATGCAAATTTTGAAAAGCAGCTCTTTCTGAGGGCAAACAGAAACATTTTGTACTCTGCTCGGATACTTTTTGAATTTGGATATTTAGCACTCTACTGAGTGAATTTTTTGCCTAGTGTTTAGTTTCTTGGATATCTTCCTTTATTGAAAATGCTGGGTGTTGGCCTCTTTGGGCGTAGGACGTTCTAGGAACAGTGTGATGTACCGGGTTACCAGCAGCAAAAAGTGTACGAAAGTGAACTATCCGCCCTCTCTAGCTTCACAGTATACCCCCATATCCCCCTCCCACTTTTTTATTATCATTTATTAAGTGCACACAAATCACTGCCGAACTGCTGTTTCGAAAGCGCGCGCCTCGTGTGACGCCTTTAAACTACGAATGCTCGAAATTTGCTTGCGGTTATTTTCCCCCTTCACGGGAAGCAAAGCAGTCACGTTGTTTTGAGAGTGAAAATTTATTGAAGTTTATGGTAAAAAAATCGCTGCAGACATGCCGCTGAAGACATGCGAAGAAGCGGCATTGTTATCGGGATAATTGTTTAAATTCGAAGATGGCAGGGTAGCTCGGCCCACGGCTGTTTCTATGGCTCGGCTCGCACGAGGGGCACTTGTGGCATTTGTTTTAAACCTGGTCAGAGGGGAACGTTTTGCCCGCGTTTTCCTTACTATTCGCCGGTATCTGTTTCGCGAGTATGCTTGTCCGTCAAGAAAGCGACGCGCGCTCGCACGTCTAGTGAAAGGAAGGGAAGAAAAATTGCCTTAGTGGAGCGAACTTTTTGTTCGCAGTTAGCTGGGTAGACAGGAACAAAAAAGAGAGCAAGCGATTCTTCGCTATTTTTTCCCTCGTGGCCAGCTACTTGTCCCAACGGTTTTGCTACGAAGTGGCATCTGTGTGCAATCTGCGTTACAATTTAATGTGCCTCATGCTGTTCGCACCATGGTTTTAACTCGAGCAGTGTTGCTTTTGCACTGCCTTTGGTTGGATTGACGTAGTGCTGATGGACTGCTTTGTATTTCAGGCTGATCGTCGACGGCCAGTCAACGGCACACACCTGCGACTTCATGAAGTTTCCTATTGCGCAGTTTAGCGGTTTTTGTGACAGCTTGTGCGGCGTGGAGAAACGGTGCCGAAATTTCTTACGGACGCGGAACTTGAGAATCGTGATATAGCCAAAAATGTGAACTCTCGTATATATCTATGACTTTGCTACGACATTCATCGGTTTGCCTCTTAAGAATGCAGTCGACTCACTGGGATGTAAACTTTGTACGAGGTAACATGATTGGATCGAAGCTCTAGTGGCGAGTGCGTTTCGCGCAAATTTTGAACGATTATGTGCTATATTAAAAATTGTAGCCCATTTAGAAACCCAAGTTTATGACAAACTATATTGACGGTTTGTGTACCAACAAAGAGGCTTTATCTATTGCAGATTTAGTGAATTTCTAGTGCACATTTGCATGGACATAATAAGTCATTGTGTAAAAGTTGCTGCACTTGCTGCAATCCTCCAAGGTTTCTGCAAAAGGTTGAGTGGTAGGGTTCTGCATGGCTTGTTGCCTTGCGATGAAAGGCATGTTTCACAAATTGTATGAAATGATACATGTGGCTAATGCAACAAGTGTAAGTGTTGTCTGCTCTGTGTTTCCAACATATATTTTTTGCAATGAGCAATGCAGTGAACTTGAATGTAATTGTAATCGCCCTAACACTTGCATCATTGAAAAATGTTGTCTCTGTTTAAATATGTCAGTCCCATTGAAGTGTATATTGTGCTTATGTTGTCCTAGGTTTTTTTTTTTTTTTTTGCCACCTCATGCCAACTCATGTGTGGTTGATTTTAAGAACTGTTTTTTTCTTAGCTACAGATTTATACAACAAACACCTTTTTTTTTTTGGTCAACACAGCATGCGACATGGTGCAGGAAGTGGTTCTCCTTTTTTTTTTTTTTGTCTACCAAGTGAAGTTTATTAGCTTAAAAATTATTGGATGAATGTTTATTTCTGAATTTTCATCTCTCACATAGTTCGTATGATTAGGCATGTGGCTTCTCTTCCTTTTAGTTTTGTGACCTGCAATTTTTGGTGATGATTTGAACCACAAGTATGCTACTCATGTTCATGAAAGTGCTGCAGCAGTGCAAGGTTGCTGTAAGTGGCAATCATGCCAAGCACAAATTCAAGTAAAGCTTGCAGGAAACATGTATATACTTGTTCAAGGAGAGTTAACGCACCATACCTGTCTGTACCCACGCTGAAGAAAAATTCAGTTGGTGTACTTTTCATCTATTATTAAAATGTATTTAAATTTTAGCCTTGAAATTTTGAAGTTCCCTTTGAATCTCGCACAACTGTCTTCTTCTGTTGGGCTCTTCTTGCTTGCTTTTGTAGCTACTAGCTTCCCAGCTGGTGCTGCCTAGCCAGTCTTTACAGTCTTCCCAGGTAGGAGTTCTAGCCTGGAATGTGAAAACTGACCAGTAATTTTTCTGTTCAATAGGCGGTTTTGAGGAACGCCTGTGTTCAGTGCACATGCGAAGTCAATTTTGTGCAATACAGATAAGGTGCCGTATTGCATGGTGCTGTGAATTTTCAAGATTGCAATGCTGCGTACATAGTTTATTCTGGCAGATTTGCATTATACAGCAATGAGTGTGTTAGCGGGAAGGGGCAGTCTTCCTTTTAATGTTTTGCGTATACATTGCTGAACAACATGTGGCTCCTTGTTAACTGGTAATAACTGTGGGGGCCCATGTTCCGTGTATGTACCTGAGAAAGGGTCAGCATGGCTAATATTTTATGCTACTGTCTGCATTCCACTGAGTAAACATGGCACAGTCGTGAAAGGGAGCTGGAGCATGTCTCATCAAGGTGCCACCTGCCACCAAATAGCATTGTGTACAGTTGGTGCATGTCTTGTAATGTGTTGATGGAACTTTCTCTAGCAAACGCTGGTGTAGTGCAGGTAATTCTTTGAAGTATTTAAATTTTGCAACAGGCCGTTAAAACAATCTCTTGAAAGTTGTGTGCTGCAAGTTTCCTGTATTAGCTTGTGCACTTCAAGTATTATCTCATTTGTACATTTTGATTAATTTTGTGTAATGTTTTGTAAACCAGTTTTCATTGGCACTAATCTGAACTAATGAAAAAAGAAAGCCTGTTTCTTCGTTTTCTTTATGTATGCAGTGGGTAATACATGCTATCGTTTTTGACTGAGCTCGCAAACTTTCAGCTACCCCACTGTAGTGCAGTTGTTACTGAAGCTCTGCTCAAAGTTGTACTGTGAGATTCAGGGTCATTCTGTAGGCGTTTTTGTCCTGCACAGTAAGAGCATCCAAGTCAGCTTGTATGTGTTGCTTGTGTACAGCAGAGAGAAAAAAAAAGGCTTGCAGACACTTTGCGCTTCTTTATATGCGTTGAACTTTAGTAAGCTTGCTGAAGGCATGTCGTTCGTTGGCAAACGTCAGCCTGTGGTACTTATGGAGAAGCATTAAATATTGTGCCTGTGTAATGAAACTAGTGCTGTGTTGCGAAATTGTATGTGGTAGGCATTATGATATAGAAAAAAAGCTTACTGGAGTTTTAGACTGATGTACCCATATTGCCATTGATTTGTTGCTGTGATGCTGAGGTACAATAGTTAGGAGATGCAGCACTAGTGGTGACAGCGGTGACTCAGCCAAATGTGTTCGATTATCCCCTTCAGGCAATGTGTGCACATTTGTGTATGCCAAGATGATCCATGAAAAGCAAGAGCACTGATGAAAATAATATTTAAATGTGCTGCATATGTCTTGGAAACACTTCTGATTGGCACTTGTGCTGCAAGATTTAATATGTGCAAAAAGCTGAAATTTAGATGGCTGGATGTTTGCGCTTAGTGTCAGTACGTCGTCATGTAGCCAGTTGACTTCTTTTGCTGGTTTTCGAAATGTTTCACATCAGGCTGGATAGGTGCTTTATAAGTATGCTACACATGAAATAGTTGATGTTCTCATATCTGACGCTTCTGTACAGAGTTCTTGCATAGAGTCCACATTCTATAATCTTATTGGCAAAACTTACTGAGATATTAAAAATTCATAGTTAGTTCTGCAGCTGTGCGCTTTTCATGGTTCTGAAGATGCAATAAATGTGGTATAACTAAATTTTCAATAGACAGAATTAATTGGCACCTGAAGAGGTTGCTGTGTTGCACTGCTATTCTTGGTAGGAGAGAGAAAGAGAGCTAGGAGAGGAAAGGCAGGGAGGTCAACCAGAAGAGCGTCCGATTTGCTACCCTGCACTAGGGTAGCAAAATGAGCTTTATGCCAGCAGACAAGTAGAATGCGACTTCCCACTGCAGCTGTGCTTTCAAAACTTTGCTTGGCACATTCTTGTGTCTGGGCATTATGACTGAAAAAAAAAAAAAAAACATTAATAAGGGGGGTCTATTTTGAGTCAGCGTAGGTAGTTTCGAGTCGCATAGCGCTAACCTTCCTTGTGACGCGAGCACCATCATGGCACCCTGGCACTTGCATGGCACGATAGTCATGTGATAGTGGTAACGTGTGCATGTTGTACTAAAATCTCAGAAACCTATGTTGGCTATTTTTTTTAGCAACTGTTTGTACCCCGTGTGCATTTCTCTTGTGCAGCTGGAGTTGCATCTTATACCTTGCTTCCCACTGCTGTGCCGCGGGTAGAGTGCCCCATAGACCAGCAGCGACGCCGGCGTGCTCCCTACATCAACAGAGAGGGCAGGTACCAGTGCTCTTTCTGTCCTTACCGCACCGACTACCAGACCAACCTGATAGCACACCAGCGAACACACACAGGGGAAAGACCATTCCGCTGCAACTTCTGTGCCAAGGGGTTTACCCAAAAGAGCAACTTGAAATCCCACCTGAAGAAGCACATAAACGATGCTGTTGCCAAGTGAATTTGCTGACTCCCTGCTGGTTTGTGCTTGTGTGTGCACCACTGAACAAGCAGCTGCGTCAGAACTATGCTCCATTGTGCTTAGTATTAGCAGCACCACTTTATCTTCTAAGCACTGTCATTTTTTCACAAGATAATTTTGCTTTTATGTGGCCATCTGGTGGATGCATAGGTGCTCAAACTTGAGGCATTTATGCTTATAATGTAATTGCAAAGCAAATGTGTGAAAGTGAGAAAAAAAAAAAGTAAACAAATCCTGCTGGGCAAGCCGTAACATTGGTACTGCTTCAGTGATGGTAGTATTCAACAGCTATTTCCCTACTTTCCAGCCAGAAAATTGATCTTCAACGAGAGCTAAGATGATGCCAACTGTGAATGAATTAGGTGCCATAAGACGACAAACTTGCTCATCTTTGCATATTTATTTTTGGCCTGAACTCGAGTTAAACATTCCAATGTTTAATCTTAGCACATGAAGTGTACAGCCAAAACGATTACATGTGGCATGATGCATATTCTTTTAGTTGTGCTTGCATGTCACTATAATGTTCGGAAGTGTAGTTAATGTTTTGTTTTGGTAAGCAGTACGGGGTGAACCATTCTTAGCTGAAACACCTCGTTAATATTCACTCAGACATAACTTCAGCATTTATCCTACTTTGTGACAGACTTTTACCCCCTGCAATGTTTAGTGCGAGTCTCTATTTATGAAAGATGAATATGCAGCATTTAATGCCGGATTTAAGCTGCCATAGCATTTGAATACTAACAAAATGCGCTCTTTCAGAGTTAACTGCTCTGTACGTAGAGACTGCTGGATTTAAAGTAAAATTCGCGCTGCAGAGAGATAACTTTCTTGCATGAAGAAAGGACAAATTTTATGTTATTGCACTCCTAAAATTGAAGTCAGCATTTCTGTAAATATTGAAATTTAGCACTGCTACAAGAGTATTTGCAAAATTGAGTGTGTTGCACTCTCGCTGAAATTGAAGGGGTCATCTTTGCATTTTGTGCTTCAGGTTCCTCACAATATTATGTGGGAAGTGTTGCTGTGATTGTACAATTTGAATGGCAGGAAGTCAACATTTGTGCTGCTTGCTGCAAGTAGATTCTACAAGAGATAATTTAAAGACTTAATTCTTGCACGTTAAAACCTGTCACACAACCAAAGTTTATGTTAAGTTCCTAAGGCATTAAGTTAAAATGTCATTCTGAAGGTTCCTTATGTAAAAATATATTTTTCTTGCTGGTGTTAGTTACCAAAGGAGTAACCTGAGCTTATACATAGCTTGAACCAGTCTACTTTAGCACTAGTTCTTATAAGGATAAGAAAATCTTCTGAGGTTTGAACACATTGAAGCCACAAGCTAAGTGCAACTTCTAGCCTCGGTGCTAATAACTAGTGTATAATGCATCAAAACACTAGATTTTATGTTCATTTGTGCTGATAAATAATAGCCATTGAATATAGAATATCTCTAGTTCGTTTTATTTACACAAAGATTGTTGGCTTAAGTTGTGAATATTATTCTAAATTGGCCTTGATTCATATATGTATTTACTTTGTTGTATAAAATTTGGACATCTGACACTCCTGAATTTAAGTGTGGTGAAATTAAATTGCCTAGTTGGCATGGGAATTTATATCTCATTTCCATCTTTAATTGATAGTTATTCCAAACATGTATATTTATAAGCATTTTCTCGATCTGAAATTTGTGGTGAGACATTGACAAATAGGACGACGTCTAAAAATTTACAACTGCAGGTATGTTCGAACAAAATTATCCAGCAATGATTTATGCAATTCTTATATATTAATAATTGTTTATGTCATGTACAGTAATTTGTCATATTTTTGTTCTTGATTACCCTTGTTGTGATATCTATGCTCTACTTGTGTATTTTGAACAATTAAGCTTGATGGCACGTATTGAACATTTGATCAGAAAATGCAGCATTTGAATTGGAGGACAGTGTAATTGGTGTGTGAATATTTTCTCCACCTAATGATTTCAGCCTTGGTACATTTGAAAATAAGGAAGATCATATTAAGTTTTCTAACAGTGTTCTTACTTTGTTACTTTCTAATTTCATTCATTTCCTCTTTCTTTTTTTTTTTTTTTGGCTGAGATTTCTCATTTCTTTTTCTTTACACCTGTGAGGAAAAACAAAGTATGTTGTCACTGAATCGAGCCTCCCTCAGCTTCCTTATTCTTCTTACTCAAAGTATAGATGTGTTGCACCACATAAATATTTTACAAAAGCACCGTGTGAGCTTTAACTCGGTGAAGTTATTAGATCTGTCTTGTAATTGTTTATTTATTTCATTATGTTGAACTGTACTGGCTTTATTACTCACTAAAATTTCTTACATTTCCGTTTCCCAAGATATTGCTGCCTGTAACAACCACTGTGCTGGCTATTGCTTGTGCCTGTCAAGTTTAGCTGCCCATGTGAAATAGCATTGTGGTTTCTATCATTTCTGTGTGTCAGTCCTATAAGACTGTGTGAAGATTGTATGAATTGACCGGCATGCCTGTGCCTACATACGTAAATTTTTCTGCATATAGTTTAAAGACACCAGTAAACAAAAACAAGGTAGGTTTTTCTTGCAGAACTCATAATTCATATTGTTAACAAAAAAAAAGAGTTATAATTAATTTGTTAACAAAAAGAGTTTGTTTAATATTAGACAAAATTAAGACAAAACTTTCGTTTTTGAATACTGTGGCACTGACGGCATTGGTTTGATACAGATTGTACATTGCCTGCTTGGTCTTTGGGCCCTTTCTTGTGCCCTTTCTTGGGGAAGAAACGTCTGTAAAGGTTGCCCCGTGGTGTCCTTGTATACATTCAAATTGAATGTAATTGTTTCTTTCTGTTGATATACTGTTTAGTAGTTCTGAGCAGATGTTGCTAAAACCTCTGAAATCACAGGCAGCTAGGGCAGGAATCTCAAGGTGAGGTCGCCAGCTGTCTTTCATATTTAGCTGTCTTTCATATTTGCACCTTTCTGTCATAGCGAGTCTCTGCTCATGGTAAGACTCCTGATTGCAGCTACAGGAGTGTAACACATTACTTCCTGCAAACATAAGTTACATCTTTAGTGTCTCTTTCATGATCTCTTTCTTTATTACTGACAGCTATTCTCTGCTGCATTGAACTGTTGTCTGTTGTGATAAACTGTCTTCTCATATATGTCATAGTGTGATGCCTCAAATAGTGTGGCGTGTGATTGTGTAAAAATATTTCATGTGTAAAACTCTTGCCTATCTGGGAGATATGTCAAGTTCAACTTTTCAAACATATTAAGTGCTTGCAGTTCCTTGCACTTATAAGTGCATTTAGGCTGGATGCAGTGACATTTGGTTAATTCTGCAAAATGTTTTGCAACTCCTTGTACAGCTTGAAAAAATATACAGAACAACCTAAATACCCCTTGCTTGTCTGTTTTATGCTTTCATGCTGGAAAGTTGTGCATTTCGAATAAGGTAGCATAGTATATTTGGAAGCTTGTGTCACTGCACGAACCTTCGCACCTGCTGGTATGAATAAGGCCCGTATAGTTTGGTTGAGCGACGCCTCACAAGATGCCACCATCGATGTGGCTATTCACAGCTCTGTCCCTGTATCTAAATGATGCATTAACGCCGAATTACATGCATATCAGTTAAAGTGCTCATTGATGTGCCGAAGCTGGTAAACTGCTGGATGTATGATACGCGTCTGATTTGATCAAAAGAACAGTGTCAATGCGTGCCTACTGTTTGAACACTATTTAGAATACATTACTGAAAGGACAACTTGCGGGGCCAGGCTTGAGGGTAGTTCAGCTTATAAGTGGAAGCAAGTAATTATGTGCCCCTGTATAAATTTGGGGGGTCGTTGTCAGATTTCAGTGAGAAGACCTGTATAGAGTTGCTGAGTGTGATTAACAAAGATATTAAAATGCTGCCATCGCAGATACACACACAGAACATGCACGCACATACAGGGTGAGACGGATAGTTAGCGGCAAGTTTTGAGAAAACTTTGGGGTGAAAATTGTTGTTCAAAACAGCAACTGCAAGAAACAAGTGTTTATGCAGTAGTCTGCTCTTTGCTTCCACCGTGCGCTGCCATGCCCCCTTTGTTTACAGGCGTGTTATTTGTCGGTTGTCATATACTCGTTTCTTTAGGATTTATCTGCATTATTTGCATTTTTGTTTAAATATGTGTGCTGGAAAGTGTGCCAGAAAAATTAAGTCATCATTATTATTAATAATAATGATGACAAAAATAGAAGAGGGCAGGCTATTGTCTCAGCTGATTTTTGCATTGCAATCATGCTTAATTGAGCAGAGTGAATAGCTGAATTTGATAGATTGGGGCATGTTGCTAGCATAGTTATGACTTCCAGTCATTCTTAATTGCTGTAGTAAATGAAGAGATCTGTCGTTTTTGAAATTTTGATTGTTGTGGCTAGGATTGTCATCTTTCAACCAGATTGAGCACTTTGCAACCTTGCCAGCAGAGTGACCTTGAAGCACAGCTGTCTGCAGAAAGCCTCCTTCATGCAAGGAACACCATTTAGTATGGTAAGAGGAACTTCACACCTTCTATAATTCTTGAGTGTGCAGTTTCAGTTTTGCCTGGTGAGTTTCATTGGTGCTACCCATTAGAATGAATAGTCTCCATACAGCTCGTAAAGAGGTGGTGGCATTTTTAAGTTTTATGCAATGTGGTGTGTAATAATTGGCTCTTTAAGAAGACTGTGTTAGTATTAAAAAATTTTGAATAAAAAAATTGAATACCTTGCTGTTCTATTTGGGACCTTGTATTATATAAGCGATGTCCAAATTTCTAAATATATTGGTGTATTGACTTTCAGTTATTTACATTGATGTGGGAGCAAACGAAAAGTGAATTTGAAACAGCGGTGCTAACTCCTTGTCATGAATAGATGGATTGGATCATGAATACAGAGATACTGCAGCATGCAGGCAACTGGGTTTTGGAAGTTGAATGTCATCAAACTGATGGTCATATAAAGCAGACACCAGTGCCAATAAAAGCACATTGTGCATATGATCATTCTGCATAGGCTTAAGTTTGAGATTATTTTTCAAGGATATGAGGACCATATATCAATGACCATATATCTAGGAAATGAAGGCAATAGCAAATTTAATCATCTACAAATTGTTACTCTAATTTAAGCAAAGTTTATTTCCACTGTGCTTTCTTTGTCATCCATATGTGCTAGCCTTGACATGAGACAGGCATCAGGCATGTTGCATGCTCCCTGCATCCGTACAGTGTGGCTTGTTGCTCCCAACGCTTCAGCCTGTGATGAATTGGTAAAAGGTCTGAGTGAGCACTGGTGCACGGTGGGGCCTTGTGCGTGTCTTCTCTTCATGGCGTGACCTTTTTGTGGCTCTCTCGAGCTTGTGACGTGCTGTCTGCACAAAGACGAGTGTGTGACTGGCTGATGAACAAGCGGACATTACGCGGCCTGTGCCAAGAGGTAGCACGTTAGGTCAAGTCTTACCTTTGCCGAGAAGCCGAACATTGAATTCTGTTGGGTAGCCACTCCTCTGGTCGCTGCCATGTTGTCTTGGGAAAGATGCCATGATCCCCTGCTGTGCCACCAATTTATCACGTGTGACTACAAGTTTGATTCTGAGGCTGAACTGTGTGGTGCAGACAAGTGGGGATGATGACCTAGGAAAATGAATTACTGGGTTTTATATCCCCAAAAGTCGCAGGCTATGAGAGATGTGATAGTGGGGGGTTCTGGATTAATTTCAGCTACCTGGGGTTCTTTAACGTGCACCCAAAGAACGGTACACGAGTGTCTTTGCATTCTGTGCAGGGTGTCAAACGGGGGGGGGGGAGACAGTTTAGTTTGGGTTCAGTGCACTCTAATTTCATTCGTTTGTTTCGGTTTGGAAAAATAAATGTTTATAACAGTTGGTGAACCGGTTCATAGCAGCCGATGTGTGTTGAATTATTACACGTAAGAAAAGCTGATTTATTGTACCGTTTACAGCTGCAGTTCCTGCACGCTGAGAAGATGACATCATTCTTTAGCAACCACGGTGTTATAGTTACAATAAGCTATGCAGCTGAGCGCTTCAAGTTTTGAATTTTCCCTCCTCGAGGGCATTGTCTTTTCTGTTGTCCGTGTATCCTGGTGTACATGTTTTACTGTTTATGTGGTTGTAGTAACGAGCTGACCTAACTGCCGATTTGGGAGCTTTAACAGAAATGTTGATTCTATGGAACCCCTGAGGCATCTGTTCAGCTGTGGTACACAACTGCCATGGCTGAATCCTGAAGTGCATCCGTCTCTGTTGAAGTGGCTGTAGTTACCCATTGTCTATCCCCATTCTTGCACACAACACAACTCATGTGTCGTAACTATCTGCTATTTGTGCCAACTGAAGTACAGTGTAATCTCGTTGATACAATCTTCACAGGATTCAGAAAATAAAACGTATCATCTGAAAATCGTATTATCTGAAAATAATTGTATATAAGAAGAACAAGAAAAAACATATAAGAAAGAAACATATTATCCCAAAAAACGTATAATGCAGAAGTGTATCAACGAGATTTCACTGTACCATATTTTTCGGTCTATAAGTTGCACCCCCCTCGAAACGACAGTTAAAAAAAAAAAAAACCGTATATAAGTTGCACCATTGTATAAGACGCACCTGTTCATTCCATAAGCGATTAAAAAAAAATTTACAGTGAACGCTGGTCACGCGCAAGCGTGTGGGTGCCATTCCTATATAATTGTGATAGCAATGATATGGACACTCCAGGCACATTTCTGCCATCGTGGCTGCCTGTGATGTTCCGTATAAAGTCCAAGGGCGATAACATCATCCCCGCGCACCGTATGCTGTATGCGGGGGGGGCTTGTACTCTGGGAGCAACTGCTAGTTTGCGCAGCTGCGTGCGCTGTATCTTAAAAGCGATCTGCAGATGCGACATCATCGAAGTCGGTTGACCTGCGGTCGGCCTGCTGCCACTTGCGTTGCTGCTCCATCCTTTTCGCACGGCGCTTGGCAACTAGATCACGAAAAGAACCTCCGGACCTCCATAGCGCGCACACAACCTGTATAAATTGCCAGAGGAGGTCAACCCAGCGCGCTTTGCGTGGCCATAGCATCCAATACAATTTTGACAGCAGTTTTTCTGGGGAAAAAAAAAGTTATATAAGTCACGGTTCTATAAGATGTACCGATAAAAAATTCGGAAAAAAGAACGCGACTTATACTCCGAAAAATACAGTATTTATTTTGAATAATCGGCGAACCTATTGAGCACCTATTGCTGCCCTATATGCTTGAACCATTTTGTGCCGTACCAGTAACTGCTACTTTTTTCACTTCAAGTACAGTTTGGGTTCAGCACATTCCAAGAATGTCAGTTTGCGTTCAGGTGCAGTTCTGGCTAATATTCTGGCCAAAATTCACATTGAACACATGCTTATTCTATTTCCTCAAATCTAGGCCAGTATTTATTTCAAGCTGACCTCCCAAATTCACCAGGTTGGAAACTAAAACAAAAAGCTTTCCTCAAATGCAGCCACCCAAGAAAATAGTAAACAACAACAGTCACAAAAAGCAAATGACATTTATTACCAATATGCGCTGCCATTGATGCACTTGCCCGAGCTCACTGAAGGTGGCATTGTACCGACACCTCATGCTCGGTGCTGGTGTCTCGCTGAAAGTGAAATTTGAAAGAACGACGACTTTGCCTGGCACTGCATGCATTCAGTGTGGTCAAAATGGCGTACCGTTACAGTGAGCTGTAGTACTGTGCAGCTGCGGCAACAGGTAATAATAATGGCTACGGTACCATCTTTCAGCGCAGGCCGTAGTGGTCTGCTGTTTTTCTAGTTCCAACAGCACTTAACAAAATCCTCGAATCTAAGCCTATGTAGGAGTTTTGTAAATCATAGTTTAAATAATCAACCTAGATTAAAATAAATATGGTATGTTAGTTCAGTGTCACAAAAAATTTCACATGCCCTGAGTAAAAGCAGTAATGCTACTCTCTTTGAAGCTGCTGCAAGTAGTAGTGGCTTGTAGTAGCCAATCTTTCCCATGTTGCTTGAACAGCATTATTTATTTCGATGACACCTTAGGTTTGCTTGACCAAATCTGACCAGGCGGTCGTATGGAAGTAGTGATGCAGTAATTTATTATGCATATCACTCGTGCAAAACAAAAAGACAAGAAAAAAAAAGGAAAAAGAAAAAAGAAACAAAAGGAAAATCTATTGCGTTGTACCTGTTGTGCAATCTATGAGGAAGTTATCCTAATGCACAAAACTTGTTAGTTAAAATTTCTGACGGCAGATGGAGCTAATGTTTCAGTGCTCTGTCACACCTTCTACAATTCCTGAGTGCGCAGAGTTTCAGTTTTGCTTGCTGTGTTTCATTGGTGCTACCCACAGGAGTGAAGTCTCCAGACAGCTCATGTAGAGGTGGTGGCATTTTTAGTTTTATGGGATCTGGTTTGTAATAATTGGCTCTTTACTAAGACTGTGTAAGTATTCTCAAATGCTGAATAAAAAATTTAATACCTTGCTAGTTTGTTTAGACCTTGTAATATGTAGGTGATGTTCAAATTTTTTCGAATTTATTGGTGAACAGTCTTTCAGTTATTTACATTAATGTTGGAGCAAACAAAAAGTGAACTTGAAACAAGGTTGCTAACTCTTTTTCATTTACGGATGGACCAGGAATACACAGATAATGCAGCATGCAGGCAACCAGGTTCTGTATATTGAAACTCGTCAAACTGATGGGCATATTTTTTAAACAAGTAATGACGATATAAAGTGAACAAACACCAGTGCCAGTGCATGGTGTGTATGATCATTCTGCATAGGTTTAAGATCGAGATTATTTTTCAAGGATAATTTTTCAAGGATATGAGGACCATATATCAGTGATCATTTATCTAGTAAATGAAGGCAATAGCAAATTGTTCGTCTAATTTAAGTAAAGTTTATTTCCGCTGTGATTTCTTTGTCATCAATATGTGCCAGCCTTGACATTAGACAGGCATCAGGCAAGTTGCATGCTCCCTGCATCCGTACAGTGTGGCTTGTTGCTCCCAACGCTTCAGCCGGTGATGAATTGGTAAAAGGTCTGAGTGAGCACCGGTGTACGGTGGGGGCTTGTGCGTGTCTTCTCTTCATGGTGCGACCTTTCTGTGGCTCCCTCGAGCTTGTGACTTTCTGTCTGCACAAAGACGAGTGTGTGGCTGGCTGATCAGCAAGCGGACATCATGCGGCCTGTGCCAAGAGGTAGCACGTTAGGTCAAGTCTTACCTTTGCCGAGAAGGCCGAACATTGAATTCTGGTGGGTTGCCACTCCTCTGGTCGCAGCCATGTTGTCTTGGGAAAGATGCCATGATCCCCTGCTGTGCCACCGATTTATCACGTGTGATTACAAGCTTGATTCTGAGGCTGAACTGTGTGGTGCAGACAAGTGGGTATGATGACCTAGGAAAATGAATTACTGGGTTTTATATCCCCAAAAGTCACAGGCTATGAGAGATGTGATAGTGGGGGGTTCTGGATTAATTTCAGCTACCTGGGGTTCTTTAACGTGCACCCAAAGAATGGTACACGAGTGTCCTTGCATTCTGTCCAGGGTGTCAGACTGGGGGGGGGGGGGGGGGGGGGAGGAGACAGTTTAGTTTGGGTTCAGTGCACTCTAATTTCATTCGTTTTGTTTCGGTTTGAAAAAATAAAATGTTATAACAGTTTGCTAACCGGTTCAGCACAGTCCATTTTATCCTTCCCCATGGCAACACGCTGTACAGTGCTGTCGATTTGTCCACATGGCGCATGGGCTTGTTTCATCAGGAGGAGGCAGAAGTGATCTCCTTGGTACATCGGAGACAGCAATTAATGTATTACATAAACATCTATTGATTAAATTTTATGATATACAGCTACAGCACACATTTAACTAAAGTGAACCATCGTGGGACATTGTAAAAGTGTGCGAAACGAGGGGGGGGGGGGGGGTGCTCGTTTTGACATGTTGATCCCTGCACTTCCTCTTTTCCACGTTTGCTTTTATTCTCATCCACAGAGAGCACGTGATAAACTGGAGTTGACAAGTATAAATGTAAGTATAAATGCAAGTAAATGCAAAATCCGACGGTCACAACTAAGTTGTCATGAAGTTATTTTATTCGTAAACAGCACATTGTGAATTAGCGATATATCATTGTAGACATTAAGAAAATTAGGACATTGATAAGTCTAATACAGTATAGCACATGCACAGGGATGATAAATGATACAAGTGACAAGCATTTGACATTTTACTTGCTTGGCTGCTTTTTTAGAAGCAGGTGAGGACATTGGTGTTTCTGAACAATGAATAAGGATGGTTTTGGCATAACCTCGCATCGATATTTCTTACGCATCTGCACGTGATGTGGAGCTTTGCATTGGCCAAGGGCAGACAAAAAAGTCGAAAGCATGCACTTGTGCCCCGAGAATTATTTGTACAACTCGATGAGTGCTGTATTCTGCTTGGAGGCGCCGTATGTGTGTTGAATTGTTACACATTAGGAAATCAGATTTCTCGTGCCGTTTACAACTGCAGTTATGGCACCCCGAGAAGGTGATGGCATACATTAGTGACCACAGTGTTATAGCTCCAGTTACTGCACCCCAGGAAGGTGAGAATATTTATTAGTGACCACTATGTTACAGTTGCAATAAGCCATGCAGCTGAACTTGTTAAGCTTTCTATTTTCCCTCCTTACAGACATTGTCTTTTCTGCTCTCCGTGTATCCTGGTGTGCATATGCAGTCTTACGGTTTAGCTTATTATATCAATGAGCTGACCTAAGGCCTGAATTGGGAGAAAAAGGCCTGAATTGGGAGAAACAGTGATTTCATGGAACCCCGGAGACAACTGTTTGACCATGGTACACTGCTGCCATGGTGGAATTCAGTAGTGCAACCGTCTCTGCCGAGGTGGTTGTAGTTACCCATGATCTAGTCCCATTCTTGCACACAATGCAACTCATTAGTCTTAACAACCTGCTTAGTTACGCCGACTGAAGCAGTTATTTCAAAGAATCACGAAATTATTCAGCATCCTTTGTCACTTTAAATGCTTGAACTATTCTTTGCTGAACCAGTAACCATTATTTTTTTTTCTAGTTCAGGTATGCTTTGGGTTCAGGTATATTCCAAGAATATTGGTTTAGGTTCAAGTTCACTTATGGCCAAAATTCCAGTTCGAGTTCAGTTTGATACCCCGATGCTGTCCCTGTTCAAATACGGTCACTGCGACTGGGAATTGAATCTACAATTCGTAATCTGTAGGTTTGAAGATGCTGACCTTGCATAGATTGAGGTCCTAAATCAACACTGTGCTTTTCACATCTGATAGAATTTAGCTTTCTCCTAATTGCGACCAATTTAATTCGAATTTGTTCAGAGGTTGCCTGTTAAGAGAATTTCTGCGTCTCACATGCATTTTAATGTGGAAGTTAGAGTTGGCCTTGAGCCTAACGCTTTCTCTTAATCTGCAACTCTCCACGACAGTACTATCTCTCATAACCCAGAGTGCAGGTTTGGAGCACAATGCCAAAGTGCCATAAAATAACTTAAACACACACCAACATTTTCATTTGGTGACTGTGCTGGCGGTAGCAGGTGTGTAGAAGAATAGTGCTGTCTATGTTGCAGGCCACAAGGAAATGCAGCAGTTGCGGCTAGCAAACAAACATGAGTGTGGCCTGACAGCCTTAACCTCTGCCACGGGACACGCCGCAGAGTGGAACATCTCATGTGCTTTCGTAAGCGTGGCAACTTGCACCTTTCAACTGTTTTGTTTCTCATCACAAGAGGTGCAGCTTCTTGTGCTGCCATCTTTCAATGAAGGCAGCTTTTCCTCCCATTGCAATGACTGAGGGGGGGGGGGGGGGGGTGCTTTAATTGGAAGCTGTATCCTTCTGTCTACATGGCGGTGTACTACATTTGCATTCTTAAAAGCCAGGTGTCAATTTTCATTTAATCACAGGCTCCCTTCACAGATTTCTTGCTATTCACTGTTAAAAATGAAGCAGTCGAGACAGCTGTATTCTTCAAAGTTCATTCAGTTAAACCTCGATATAACGAACTTCAATATAACGAAATATTCAACTTTTTATTACTTCTTGTCTATCGAACATCCATGTATTTTGAACCTCGATATAACGAAGTGGGCTTATGCATGATTTCAGTATAACGAGATTTCACTTCTGCGGAGAACGAATACTGAGACAATAAATAAAACCTTCTGTGGACGCAGATGGTCAAATAATTGAATTACAAGCGGCTGCTTGTGAACGCATCTCTCATATCACGCGCTGCCCGACTAAGAGCAATCATCGAAGTGGAGCAGCATCATGTTACATATAAAGTACAAGTGTGATATCGTATCATGCCCCCCGCTCTGTATGCTGTATGGGTGAGCCGAAGAGAATGGCGGCCTAATGAGCGCAATCTTCCTGTGCTGCTAAGGAAAAAGTTGGGAGGGGAGAAAGCTTGCGGTAACGCCATCAACCGCAAGCAAGGGAAGGGGGAAGTGGGGGCCAGGTTGGTGCGCATATCCTTCTTTAGTGCGGCCGTGGCTGCGCATGGCTGTAAGCGCGGCTGAGCGCATACACGGCTTGCGCGCTCTGTTTTAAATGTAATCTGCCGCATGTGTAAAGAGTGGGCATGCTGAGATGGCATGGCATCAAGCGCTCTGTTTTCCCATTTGTTTAATACTGGAGGTTGTGTAATCTCGAGTTTCGGAGACTCGTTGAAGTGAGAGACAGAGGAAGCATTCCCCCCCCCCCCCCTCCTGCTGCCGACGCTTTTCAGGATAGTGCTGTCGCTCTATGGGCAACACTAGTGAGAAGGCCTGTATAGACAAGCTGCAGAGTGTGATTGACAAAGATATTAAAATGCTGCCATCACAGATACACACACAAAACACGCACACACACAGAGTGAGACGGACAGTTAGCGGCAAGTTTTGAAAAAGCTCTTGGGTGAAAATTGTTGTTCAAAACAGCAAACTGCAAGAAACAAGTGTTTATGCAGTAGTCTGCTCTTAGCTTCCACTGTGCGTGCCATGCCCCCTTTGTTTACAAGCGTGTAATTTGTCAATTGTCGTATACTCATTTCTTTAGGATTTATGTGCATTATTTGCGTTTTTGTTTAAAGATGTGTGCTGAAAAGTGTGGCAGAAAAATTAAGTCTAAGGAAAAAGTGGGAGGGGAGAAAGCTAGGGTAACGCCATCAGCTGCAAGCAAGGGAAGGAGAAAGTGGGGGGCAGATTGGCGCGCGGTATCCTTCTCCAGTGCGGCCATGGCTGTGCATAGCTGTAAGCGTGGCTGAGCACATACACAGCTTGCGCGCTGTTTTAAATGTAATCTGCTGCATCTGTAAAGAGAGGGCAGGCTGAGATGGCGTGGCATCAAGTGCTCTGTCTTCCCATACTTTTAATACTGAAGGTTGTGTAATCTCGAGTTTCGGAGACTCATTGAAGTGAGAGGCAGAGGAAGCATTCCCCCCCCCCCCCCTCCCCTGCTGCCGACGCTTTTCAGGATAGTGTTGTCCCTCTGTAGGCAACACTATCAGCCACAGGGGCAGAGTGGATGTGAAAGTGTGGCTGGCTTCCCTATGTATCCCTGATGTGAAGGTATAGTCGACACGGCACTAAACCGTATCTTCTGTCGCTGACTCTCACATTCAACAAAATGAAAATGTTTTCCCATTGAAATTTCCTTTTTCCAATTGCCCGATAATTCGTAAAATTTTGTAGCCCCTTCTGTTTAAGAAAAATTAATCAGTGAATGCACTTATTTCCTTAAAAGGTCTCATTTCAGTGGAACGAAATTTCAGTATAATAAAACAAATTGCCAATTTCTCAGACTTCGTCATATCAAGGTTTAACTATTCATAATTTGTACATTATTAGAGATGTCATGGAGACTTCCAGTGCCTTTTTAGAAAATCGACAGTAAAAAAACCATATCACTCTAGTATTGGTAATAAATATATACTGCTACCATATCGTATTGTTTGTATACCATATGTTAAGCATATGATGTCTAACGTAAGCGTGGATGCCGTTAATTTATGACTAATGACAGTGGCTATGTCCAAGTTGTGTTCGTTCGAGCTGTTTGGCAATGAAAATGCTTGCCACTCTGTCAAAAGTTATAAACCACTGTTCAAATGACTCTAGCTAACTTAAGTCTATGTGGTGGAACTCATGTTGCGTCTCTGGTACCCCAGAGTTCTGTTGACTGAACACAAGTGTTCTCACATTGCAATTTGTACCAGTAGGAGTTCATTGCACAGTTTTGAACAGGCTCCAAGCTTGGTAGTAAAGCTCAAAGTTCTATTTTTGTGAAACACAATTGTGCAAGTGCATTATGTTTAAGTGCAAAAGGTGCATTGCTTGCAAGGTTATTTCTTGGCTTGTTATCAATATTATCTTCAACAGTGTGCTTCACAGTGGAACAAGAACACTGGTCATTTGAAAAACTTATTAGTGTGAGATTGGCACCCAGTACGCCGTAACAAAGGTGCAATATTTGTCTTCAGAAGCAGACGTGTAGGCTGAAGGATACTCAGCTTCTGCAGTGTGTAATTCTACCTGAATAAACTGTTTTCAGTGCTGGTGAGCAAAAACGTGTTGCATTTTAGTTTAAGCATTTCATATTTTCTATGAAGAAGCAGCTGCACACCGGCATAAAATCGCACACGTGTGTACTGTTATTGTTCCCTGTCACTCTCACTGTTGCCACATTGAAAACACGAATAGAGACCAAACAGTTTGGCTTACTGTATTTACTCAAATCTAGGCCGGCCTTGATTCTAAGCTGACACTCCAAATTTGGAAGGTCAGAAAACAATAAACAGCATTCCTGAAATGCAAGCCAACCAAGATAATAGTAAACTGCAGCAGTCACAAAAAGCAAATTACATGTATTGCCCATGTGTGGTGCCTGGGATGCACTTGCCCCAGCTCTCTGTAGCACAGCATGTATGGTGCCCGCGTCTCGCTGAAAGTAAACGTTTGAGAAAAAATGACTGTGCCCTCTCTGCGGGCATTCAATGTGGTCAAAATGGTGTACCGTTACAGGGAGCAGTTAGTACTGTGTGTCTGTGGCAGCAAATAGTAATGGCTACAGTACTGCGGTCTTTGAGTGCTGGTGTTAACGGCATGCCATTTTTCTAGTTCCAATGGCGCCTAACGGAATTCTCGTATCTAAGCCAACCTAGGAGTATTGTAAATTAGCTAAAAAAAGAAAATCAACCTAGGTTGAAATAAATACAGTACTTTAGTGCAGTGTTTTAGCTGTATTTCATATATACCCTGCAGTAAAAGCAGTAATGCAACTGTCTTTGAAGCTACTGCAAGTAGTGGCTTAAAGTAACCAATTTTTGCTATCTTACTTAAGCCCAGACCACACGTACGCAAGCGAACGCGCGCCCACGCATGCGCAGACAGTGCGGCATGGTTCGTACGCGTCGAAACGCGGCGCGATCTCGGTGAACAGCTCCTCTCTGTTACCACACCCTTGAGCGGACTCACGATGGCGTGCCTGGCTACGCAGCTACGGCGCGGTACATTCTACTCTCAGTGAAGCAGATTTTTATCATGCAAGAAAGTGCTTCTTCTTTTCTTTTTGTGCTGATCTAACAGCTGTAAAGATATAACAATTACGTTTATACATATTGAAGCATTTTGAAACACTGTCAATAACAAAGTACGGAGTGGCGTCTGCTAAGGCATCTATGAGTGAGCCCAGTGAGCGCGTGCTGTCGCACGTCTTTGTGGATGCAAACCGCCATTCCTCACGAGGCGCATAGACGTGAGCTTGTGCGTGTCCGCAAGCGTATGTGTTCTGTGGGCTTTAAACAGTATTGTTTATACTGACGACACCTTACATCTGCTTGGCCAAATCTGACCAGGCAGTCATGTGGAAGTAGTGTGATACAGTAATTTATTATGAATATGACATGCAAAAAAAGAAAAAAAAAACATTGTCTACCTGTTGTACCTGCGATAGAGGTGTCATTGAAATACAAAACTTGTAAGTTAAATTTCTGACAGCCGTTGGAGCTACTGTCTCAGTGCTCTGTCACTCTGTTTTGGCAGGGCAGCCATGGTGAGCCTCTGTGGCAGGTCCACCCACTCTTTGACAGACCAATGAATTTGTGAGCAGTTTATGAATTCTAAATTGGGAGAAAGCCACAACGAAGAACTAACTTCTATGTAGCATGAAATGTCCACTAAACCAACATGCCAGCAAAAAATACCTGGCAGTCATAGGGTTAATAGTTGAAAAGGTGTTCCGAACTCAAATAACACTCAAAAGAACAATCACAATACTTTTAATGGCAGATTAAATAAATGTGTCAGTTGCTTGGGTCCAAATATGTCATCTGCACCAAGCTACAGAGAGAAATATTCTTGCTGCCAAGCACAGCTTCATAGTGTTCATGGGCTCTTCACTGTTTCGAGCGCTCGAAGAACAAAGTAAAGACACATCTCAGTTCTATCACAAGCAGTTTCTGGCTAGTCGAGACATATGATGATGTGCGTAAGTGTGAGAGATGACCCTTGCTGCAACTTCGCTATCGCAGTCCTCATTACACAGCCGTAACCTTCGGTCTTGGTTTGCCTGTCATCCTGAGCACGTAGACGGCGCTGGCTATGCTTCCCACCTGCAACAGACAGGTCAAATCAGTGTTAGATGCTTTACCCACTCCGTTCTAGAGCTGTTGAAGATTTAGGAAAAATGCAGTGCCTACCTGAATGAGTAGAACAAAAAGGCAAATGAGGCCCACAGCAAGGCTCTTTCCCATCAAGAACCTTCTTATTTCTCGGCCACATCCCTGTGGGAAGCATGAAAAGAGGTGCAAACGTTGAGCTGAAAGGCTTGATGGTTCACCCAGTTTTTATCCCTGCTGCTTCTTAGCGAAAGTTTTGCTTAACTGCTCACTGCAACATGTCTAAGGGGATCAGTGTAATTGCAATGCTCATTTACTTCTGCTGCCAGCTGTGGAACAAACCAGCTGTGGCTGTCTGCTGTGGAAGAATTTATGCAAAGGGCTGCTGCCTAGTCTTGCAGTACCTGCAGCACTGCAGCATAAAAAGCAGGAGTTTATTTCTCTGCTTTCTTATTTGGGGAGCTTATAAAAGCATAAGTATGCCTGAATCTGTGTTAGCTAACAAAAGCCTTAATTTAATAGGCTTTTGCATACTGACTGCAAATGGCAGAAATATTACTAAGAAAATAAATACATTACTGATGAAACCCTGCTAAACCCAACTACTATGCACCAAGCATGAGGAAAAAAAAAATGCAGCAATGCGCAGATCATTGCTAATTTGTATCAATAACCTTACATATGACCAAACATCCCACAAGAACAGTGGTGACTACACACCATTAATTTTATCAACCTGAAGTAAGTCTAAAAGGTTTGGAGCTTTTTGCATCATAGTCAAGTAAGTTCTATGCAAATCAACAGAATATACGAAGTTATGCATTATGAGAAATTGCCATGCACCTGACTACAACCTAATGCTACAAAGGAAACAATTTTGGGGTCTTCAAAAAGAAAACTTTGTTGCTAAAGAACCATTTACCTTATCCTAGTTCGAAGATGAAATACAGGACTACTTGCCTTCCTGGGGCACACTCTACCATCTGAGCCATACATCCGGCTAACAGTCGGAGGACATCAAGGTGGATTCCTTTGTAGCATTTTTTTCATGGTCAGGTAGACGGCAATTTTTTTGTATGTTTTGTGCCCTACAGAGGCTTCACATTTTTTGGGTTGGGCTTTTGCTGAGCAGGTCATTCACAGAAGAATTTAAAGAGTGTCAGAACGCAAATACAAAGCTCATGCTTAATGCTGACTATCACTGAAGACTTGGAATATTGAGTCAGTGAGCCATTCGTGCCTTGTTTTATGAGCAATGGCCATCATGGGGCAAATAAAATTTGCATGTAATTCAGAACTTCCTTGTGGCTCCACCTCCATTGCTGCAGTGGGTTATTGAATGTTTTGCAACTATACGCTACACTCGCCTCTTGGTAGACTGCAGCAGCCTCCTTCTCGTGGTCGTAATAGAAACAGCTTCCCACGTAGTCCATCTCCAGCGCCTCATAGTCATGCGGCCCGGCTCCTCCGCAGCACTGGAGCTTTGTTAGGCAACATCAAAAAAATGTATGTTCACACTATGTGCAGAAGTGGTCTCTCATTCGTAACAGCCATGAATTCAATTACCTTGAACTGAATGTTGTCCAAGAAGTATTCAATATCCACGAATGCATTCTTGGACTTCGTGATGAGTCTTCGAAAAGCATTTGACAGGTAAATGTCCATCTGCATGGAGAGCATGATTAGTATAGCGCAGAGTCTTGGTGCCGATGCTGGCACAGAGGCTGCCATACAGAAGCATAGCAATGCAATGTCCCTTTAAAAATATACGGGGTGCTTTCTTTTTTTGACCATACAGAATTTCAAAGAAATCGCCTGTGGCAGATAGCGTAATTGTATTCTTTGAGCTGGATTACTTGAAGCAGTGGATGTTACTCGCGCAAAAAATATAAATTCATAATGTACTAATGAAAAAAAGTGCACTAGTTAACTTTTTAATTAATTATATTACTGCACATATTGCAATTTACAAATTGTATCCAGTGAGTTTGCAAGGCATATCTACTTGAAATGACTTCTAAGGACCGCATGGGTTTCTGAGATATGCACCGTGAAGCTTGTGGTAAAAATGCACTGTTGCACTTTTTTAACAAACCGCCATTTTATGCATTGAAGCATGAAGTATCTGGAACATCCATGTATTTCGCCACACTCTTTGGGAACGAATATCTCGAAACTGGTGTCATCCTGAAATTTGTTTACGAATGCTTACTCCTACCATATTGGAATGTCCGATAGCTCGACATTTGATTTCTGTGGGGGCGAGGAAACCATTGAGCACTATTGTGATTCTGGGTTGAGGACGAGAGGCAAAGAGAAGACGAAAAGCTTTATACAGTATGAATAGATATAGCAGGTCATAGCAGGTAATAGCAGGCAATAGCATACAAGTAGCAGTAAGAGCGCACCAGACCAACGGGGCGGCTGGTGGCGACTCTCCCTCACAATGGGCCTGTTCTGCCTTGAGTCCCTTTTTCAGCTCCTTGCCGGCAGGAACGAGGTGGGGTGGGTGCCGACATCACCCCCGTTGCATTCTTTTGTCGCGGAGAAGGCCTGGTGCTCCCTGAAGTCACTTGTGTTGCATTCTTGATTCGTCACGGAAAAGGATTGGTGCTGCAGGTCGTCACATTCTTGTTTTCTCGCGGTGGGGGGAGCACCCATCACCTCGATGAAGGCAAGCAGTGGGGCACAACAGCACCTATTGTGAATCTGCCCTCGCTACGACGTCCAATGCCTCTCTCTCTGGACATCTTTAAACTGGGTGGACTCGAGACCTTTTTCCCGAGTCAAAGATAGTCTAAACGTGGCCACATTTGTTGCTGGTGCAAAAGCTATCCATGCATTGGTGCAGATCTTGAAGTGCACCGGCATGAGTGACTGTTTATAGTCCCGTGACTCATTCTGCATGCACAGTGTTCACTCTCTCCCTCTTTCCTCTTTCTATTTCACTTTTCCCTTACAGGGACCCTGTGTAGGGTAGCAAATCGCGACGTTCGTGTAGTTGACCTCCCGGCCTTTCCACTCCTTGCTTTCTCTCCGTCGAATGACCATCATATTTATTGGTGAATCACAATGAGGATGAAAGTTGACAAGAGTTTCAACTAGTTGAAGGAATAGTTTCAACTAGTTGAAGGAATGGGCAGGCGATTTTATGTGCAAAATTGTAGACTCCCTGTTATGTACAGTAGAATCTCGTTGATATGATCTTCATGGGAACTGGAGAATAAAACGTATCATCTGAAATTCATATTATCCAGAAAAATGTATTATGCAGAATCGTATCAACGAGAGTTCACTGTACGCGGTATTAATGTTTGGCTCAGGTGTTCATGACAGAGAGCATTGTCTAACGGCTAGGAAAGTTTATTTACCATGTCCAAAAACTGCTGCAGGGTACCTTTTAGTTCAAGTGCAAATTAGTTCGTGAATAGGCAAGCTTGAACTGGCTTTGCTATTTCACTATGGCACATATGTTCATTCAGCATGTTGCGCAAGGGCTCCAGTGTAGTGGCATGCTGTCAAGCAAGTAAATAATGTGCATGCCTGTACAAAGTATACAGTGAGGCAAGATTTCACGCTGGCGACATTATCAAAGCAACCAGTGAATTTTTAAAATAAATAGTCGTTTCAAATGATAACAAAATTTTAATTCGAAGGAAGGCAGCGGGATTAGTGATCAATGCACATGGAACCATCTGGGATCAGAAATGAAGGTTGGTCGAATAGTACAAGCTTACATTAATGCCTGTTGGAACTCGTCTATCTCTTTCATATTTATTAGGTTAGTGAGGTAGTGTGATAATTAACCTAGCTGTCAAATTGGTGGTGTTATATATTAGAGTACTTCTAGAGGTTGAATTGTGCTCCTCAGCCCACTGAACATGTTAAAACAAGGTTAACTCTTACCGCTTCCTCTTTGGCATGCTTCCACACGAGGCCCATGACAGCTAGCTCAAGGACGACGAAGAACACCATGAAAACATTGTACTGCAATGATACAGGGAGAACACCTTAAAAAGACAAATGGAAATAACAAGAGAGCCTACAAATCGGCAAATATAATTTGTGGTGTTTTTGCACAACCAAAAGCGACTTCTTTGGTGACAACTTTCTTTGTTGCCCGAGTTCCCTCTCCATAGCCTCTAACTGATAAAGAATTGTGGGAAGTTTGGAGCACTTATGTGCATCTTTGATGAAACCTTTTCCTGTTGGCATGTGCCTTCCAACCTGTCTTTCTTTTTTGCAATGTGCCAAGTGATAGAACGATTTTCGCATGTGAACTAGATATTACATTTTGATGCACTAATGCACAAGACCATGTTCACTGCACCAAGAAATGGTTTGCAAAAGTAAGTAATTTCGGTGGGGGACAAATGCAAAATTGCTTGTGCACTTAAATTTTGGCACATGGTAAAGGACCCCGGCTGGTCAAAATTAATTTGGAGTCCCCCCACTACGGCGAGCCTCATAATCAGATCGCGGTTTTTGCATACAAAACCCCAGAATTTAATTAATGTAAGTGGGGAAGACAACAGTCGCATCTGTCGCCCCTCCATAGTGCTCCTCCATATGCCGTGTAAGCGCGTATAAGGGCCGCATGTTTTTTTCACAATTTTGGGGAGGTGCGGCTTTTAGATGAGACCGCACATTTTTAGTGCCTGGCGCAGACAGCGACTTGTGCACACTCCGAATCTTGTGGATGGATGGATGGATGGATGGATGCTATGAGCGTCCCCTTTGAAACGGGGTAGTGGGTTGCGCCGCACACCCCGGCTCTCGCCATTTAGTAGCGGCATGTGGAATTACACAGCGCGCGAAAATTTGCCAAAGCGCACGCGGCATCGAGGCACCAAACGCGAGTGGTTCTGTGTTGGGAAATTTTTTTCAAAATTTTGGGCTGCCAAGTTGGGGGTTACGGCCTTTACAGGCATCTATATGGTACGTAGTACTGCATGCGCGCTTCACTTGCCACTAGTCGCAACGATGTAAACCTAGGCAAAAAGGCCACCAACAGGCCGGGTATACCCCACAATCATAAAAAAAATAGCCGAAGTAGCTGAGTAATGCCACTACAAAAAAAAAAAGAAAGCGCTTTTGGGTTATGTATTTAGTACCTTCAAAACCTGCAGCTTATTAGCGGTGCCATCAAATTGACAGATTTGTACATTATCATACATATCTTAACCAATTTTCTGTGGCATGCACATAACTATTGAGAGAATTGTTCGGATGTCCAGTTGATTTGTCTCTGAAGAAGCTAGTGCTCTCCCGGAGGCGCAGTCTTGCAGGAAACCGGGTCTCGCAACCATCGCGCCACATGTGCGCGTCGCTTAAACAGGACGCGATAGCCGTGCACTGGCACATCTTTGATCTCGGGGACCACGCCACCAACGCCACAGTCGCGTTCGACGAGGAAGAGAGTGAGTGCATAGCATAGGTCAGCAGTGTGGGAAAATACTCACACTCACTCACCATAACTTTTTCCAGGCCCCGCACTCACATTCACGATCACCTCCACTCACACTCACAGCAGTCACTTCCACTCATCCTCACTGGCGCTCACTCGCACTCACCTCCCCTCACACTCGCTGACACTCACTCGCACTCACCTGCACTCAGACTCGCTCGCACCCACTTCCACTCACGCTCACTGGCACTCGCACTGACCTGCACTCACGCTCACTGGCACTCACTCGCACTTGCACTCACCTCCGCTCACACTCACTTCCACTCACACTTACTGGCACGCACTCACACTCACCTGCACTCACTCGCACTCACTTCCATGGAAGTGAGTGCACTCACACTAATTGGCACTCACTCGCACTCACCTGCGCGCACACTCACTCGCACTCACCTGCACACACTGGCACTCAGTCGCACTCACGCCTTTGAAATGAGTGAGTGTGAGTGAGTGCACTCATGAGTGGGTGCGCCGACCTATGGTGCGGTGAGGGTGCCGATGGCAGAAGTTTCGCGCGCTCTGCTCTACGTTTACCGCCGACATGCCCGCTACATGGAAACAGGCCCTGGCGCATCGTAGAGCAACGCTACTACCTATTATCCAGTAATGTTATCATAGAGTTACTGTGTATATGCTAACAGCTATAACAACTTTTTTTTTTTTTATAGGGTTGTGCGAATAGTGGATTTTGAGTTCGAAGCGAATTGTGATTTTGGCCAAATATTTTCGAATCGAATATCGAATAGTTGCTGTTCAAAAATCTTGGCCACAAAAGTAAGTGGCATGCAAGATAATTATTGGATGCATGCAATGATTAAGTGGACTAATTTGTGAGAATGAGACCACAATTCAAGTATGACTTATTTATTGGAATACATTTGAGAATGTTGATGTCATTTACTCATCGCTTTCTTGGATTATTATAATTTAAATGTTTTGAAACGGTGTTTATCAGTTTTCTCGAAAATAAGTTTCTGAGCAATTATGAAGGTTATGAGAAATTTTCAAAGGTCCGAAACCGTTTTTTATAAGTTAGTGTCGGACGCGGTGGGGGTGAGAAAAGAGTGCTGGCAACCAGGGTGCCAAGATTGGCAAAAGATAACGCCGACATATACCTGCATTTCTGGAGCTCGTTGCTCGATTTCTTTTGCCCGTTGTCAAACAGAGTTGATGAAATTACTACAATTAGTATAGTCAACTACCGATTTTTCGGACTCTCTATTAGCCGCGAAAACGTCCGAAAAATTGGGCAGTCCGATAACATAAATGCATGCCTTTTACTGCTTCCAAGGGCTCAAATCGCCACAGGCACGTCCGAAATAGCTTTAAGGACCTGTCAGTACACATATTAGACGTATTGGTGCTCGTACTGAGATAAGAGACGGTGGATGCATACATAACGTGTCACGTGACAATTGCCCCTTCCCACTCTTGGTATTCTTCACCGCGTAACACTACTGTACTGAGGCGAAGCTGGCTTTTGGGAACTGGCATTACACAACGCGCCGTGCTTTCTGAGTCTGCGCCATTTCAGTTCGCCAACAGCGGCGAGCTGTTTCAATTAAAAACACGGTACCGAACAGCAAGAAACTTGGTAGCGAACGTCGAAGTAGCCAGGCCTAGCGTTGCCGCGGTGGTGGTTACGGCTGCCAGCGGATCTGATTATTAGACGGTAAACAAACTCGCGACCGTTTGCCAACACGTCGAAAAGCACGAATATTACAACTGCTCTCGAAGCGAATATCTAATAGCGTAATATTCGAAACTACTGTTCGAATATTCGCACAACAATACCAGAGTCCTTCAAAGCATTGAAAGACTCTGACAATGCGCATCAGAGCGGTGCGCGCTGCTTGCTGACCAGAATTAATCCATGCAAACTCGGCTAATGGCTTCTGCGGGCGGCGTGCTGACTGAAATGTGTGGCTCTGTCGGAGGAAAGCACTAGCGGGGAATGCAAAACGTTTAGCCTGCTTGAAACTTTTCTTCGCCGTTTTCTGTATGCATTGCGGCTACATCTAAAGGAGAACGCAAGAACGAAAATAAATTCTGCTTTTTCATAAGTGCAGTCAATGCAAGAGACTGAAAAGAAAAAAAAGGGAAAAAAAGTTCGTTGCCTGCTGCCGACCGCGCGGAAGTGTGAATTGAGTTTGTGTGACTGACCGCGATGAGGAGGCGCTTGCTCTCGAAGAAAGCTCCGCAGCAGCCTAGGAAGCCGACGAGCAGCAGGCAGGCGCCGACGAACAGCGTGGTGACGCTGGCCGCCCAGTAGTTGTCGAACACGGTGAAGTACTCGGCGATTCGCCGCACATCCGGGTCCGAGCGCAGCAGGCCGCCCACCACGAGCAGCACGATGCCGAACAGCTGCAGAGCAACCACGCGCAAGTGGAGAAGAGTTAGGCTTAGCAGGAACGGCTCATGGTACCGCTCGCAGTAAACGCTTAATTGCTCACTGACCGCACGTGATCGGCATTAAATACTTAGAAACACCTTCATGTAATCTCTGAGAAGGTTGCTGCTGGTTCACTGCAGATGTTGGCAGTATGCGCTCAGGTGGATGGCGTTTACAGCAGCAGAGTCCAACTTGCCGCCTATCGAGCATGTGTGTTTTCTCGCTCGAGTGAAGATACTAGTCACGTTTCCATTGCCGCAGCTGCGGACTTCCTGGCGGTGTTATCAGCGATTGTTGCACATATGTACGACGACGAAGGCCTTGTGGCCTCCGTCTGGCCAATACGTTCACAGTGAGGAGCCATGGGATCTGAGCAGCAGCTTAGTAATTTTTGGAGGTACTTCCCCCATGCTTTCAGCCATCATTCCGTACCCATGTGATTGATTGTCGTAGTTTCACTTAAAAATTCAGCCTTTTGTGTTCGCTGTTTTCAGCGTCGTAGATCCTAAAATGAAAAAACAGAGACACACTAATTAAGCCTCCCGTATATAGATTAAAACCATATGCTCAAAGCCCTCTATTATCATAGGGGAGGCAGGACTGCACTTCCTCTGGCAAGTGGCAAGTGCACTCCTGCCTCCTTGCTGCACTTCCTCTGCACTTGTTCAAGGAACGCAGTACTTTCGTCCTCGGTTTGACTGCAGTGCTCGCTGCCGCACTGCGCTCTTCGATCTGGCTTCTTGCAGGGGCCATAGATAGTTCAACATGAGTTCACGGGTATCCTGCACTTCGTTCTTCCTCCGCAGACTTCACGAGCGATATTTAAAAAGCCGACAACACCTAAGCAATTCTTATGTGTTGTGAATGCGAAAGCATTAATGTCCAATTGAACGCCGCTGAGCTGTACTTCGCATTTTGCGCTGCGAGTAATGTACCATAGCGGTACGGGCTGCTCGTGCAAGCAAGCAGAGGCAGCAGCTTGCTGTGCCAACGCCGCTTGCCACCGACGTCCTGCGTGACGAGAGACCGAGCAAGTAGCAGCGGCCACCAAAGCTGGCAGGCGCGCGCAGCAGCTAAGCAGTGAGGGTGAGAGAGGAAATACGGACCGCGCGCCGGCTTCCGAGAGCGAAGGGTGACGTGGCGTCGCGGCGATGCCCTCTTCGCTTCAGCAGGTGTGCCCTTTAGCCCGCTGTGCGCCGTCGAGGCGCGCTGATGACGTGGCCTCGCAGCCAATGGCAATGGGAGCTTAGGTGCCATTTCGCTGCTACTGATGACAGACCCCAGCTTTTTCGCTCAATGGGCCATTTGACGCTTTCGTATCAAAAACTAGGTGAAAAAAAAAAAAAAAAAAGGTAGAGCGGGATAATTTTCGGGCAGAAAACGCGTTTCGACTTTCTTGCAGCAAGGTCCCCTACTATTCAAGAAGGTGCCAGCAAAATTCCAGCCATTATGTATCTGCGCAGTAACAGAGCGAGAATCTATTTTCAGGTGGGCTGTAATTTAGGCCAGAAAATGCGTTTCGACTTTCTTGCAGTTAGGGTTCCTCAACTATTCAAGGTGCCAGTAAAATTCCAGCCATGCCTGCCCGGTAATAATGCGAGAATTTATATTTTCTAGATGGGCTGATGGCGCCTCGGATAAAAGAAATATGTCCATGTGACCATCGTTTTGGAAGGTAATTCGCGGCGCGAAGAAAATGCTTAGCAACACAGTAAAGGTCGTTTTCCTCTTTCTTTTTTGATAAGCTTAGCAGTGGTATGACGGGTGCGAAAGTATGTGCGCAAAGGCTGATGAATGAAGTCAAAAGCAACAAATATTCTGGCAGTAACTGCAAAGGGGGTAAAACTCGAGGCACTATTGGCGTGATTGAGGCACTTGACCACAATTTACCGCTACGTGAGGCTTCACACGGTCACTCGATTTCCTGGGACGTGAGGCTTCGCGCACTCAAGTCACTTTGACCGCCGTTTTTGGTGGTGCACGTTGTGCCTCTTCGCCATTTCTGGTGTGGACATTTGCATCTGTAAAATGGCCCTGAAGTTCGGCACACGCCACAGTTTTAGAAAGCGGCATTGTTTCACCGACGCCGAGTGCCACAGCCAGCTGTAGTGGGCGAACGGCCGCGTGTTAAAAGTGGCTCGCGCTCCTGGTTTTCCGCCACCGCGAGAGATCGACGCGGCATTTTCACCCACGACGCTGGACGCCTCTGTTCGGTAAGCTGTGGTGTTTCAAACGGCCACAGCCTGTGGCGTAACCAGGGGGTGGCACATCAAACATGTGCGCCCCCCCACCGAAAATTTCTGTATTAGTATGATGCCTTCCCAGCCTCCTTCCCCATTTCTCCCCTTCCCCGGTCAGGTGGATGACCCCCCACCCTACGAAAAAAAATTTGTGGCAACGCCTCTGGCCATGACCCTGGCAGTCATAAAATTCATTGCTGGCTCAAAAGTGATTCATAAAACGTTTCAGAAATTGGGAACTGTTTGTGGCAAGCGCACGGCATGCCATTTGGAAAAGAGCTTAGGATAGGATAGGAATAAACTTTATTTGTCCAGCGGTTAAGGCTGTTGGTGCCCGGGGCTAGGCTGCCAGGGGTCCATCGCCGGAGAAAAATCTTTCGAGATCCTCGGCAATGGCCCTGGCCTTAGAAGATTGCGCTTCCAGGTCGACAGCGAATGCAGCGGTGTGGGCTAAAGGGGCCAAAAAGAAGTGGTAGATCGAAGCTATTCTCGCGGAAAAACGCGGAATACAAGGAGGCCGCACATAAACATGTTTCGGGATGGTTTTAGGGGCCATGCGTCAAGCATGGCAAATGAAATAGCACTGGTCGGAATCTTTGGAGGGATTTTCCTCATTTTGAATTTTTTATCAGCGTCCGAGTTTCCAAAAGCTATCGTTTTCACTTTGTACACACTTAGCTTTGGAGAGTTTACTGGGGTTAAATTCCATGCCGAATGCGGCTGGGGACTCAGATTATTAAGTTTTGCTTATTAATTAAGCAGCGTCACCGTGAATCGAAGAGCATGAAATCTACCCCCTGCAGGTACTTCGGCCCTGGTGAACCAGTGCTGATCCGTGTAGATACCGTTCGTTTTCGCAGCGATATATGCACATGTCCATTTCCAGTTGTCTGTGTTTCTGGGAACCAGTAGAGTGTTGACAAAAACATGTTTTTACATTGTGTCCGGATTCCAGATTTAGGAGTAGTGAGCTGCGCATAAGGCAGTCGCAATTACTGTGGTATATAGTCCGTATATGACGGCTTTCCACGCTATATCAGTCTAGTTACTCGCGGACGACTTAGATAACGGCTCCCGAGCCGCGACAAACACGGAGCGAAACTATGTCTCGGCCGTTTTACTCGACAGTGCACGGCCCGATCGCTACTTCTATGAGATGGTCGCGTGTTCTCGGAAATGCTGGAGGCAATCTCTGGAATGCTCGCTATGCACAGGAACATGATGGAACATGAAGACGACAGAACATGATGGGATTTTACTATTTTAAGTGTAACGCATCGCCATGTTTCCATTGATTACAATCAACGAATGGCACACCGCGGTGGCTTACGTACTGGCATCGGTTCTCTTTCTTTTTGTCTTTCTTTCTTCGTTCAAATGCGCTGTACCCGTAGTTTGCTGCTTCAGAAACGACCGGTGTCACATTTTCTTCGATTTAATTATGGAATTAAGGGCTAATTCAGAAATGAAGGCTGAATGAGTTTGACTGCCTCTCACTTGTAAGTGTTCTTGTTTTTTTTTTTTATAATTTTTTTTTCGTGTGCCCGACTGCGTGCCTGAACCGTTGCGTAGGCACATGCTTTGCATAAATAAGAAACAGGGCTAACAGTGGCGTAATTATCTGCCCTATATACTGCGGCTTGGATACTTCGGAAAAGTATATGTCGCGGTCTTCTTTGATTCTGCCGCTACCTTGCGTCATTGGCAGATAATCACGCCACGGCAAGTGAGGTTACCCCTGTTTCGTATTTATGCAGAGCATGTGTAAACGCAACGCAGTCGAGTAAACGGGGAAAAAAAATCTTACAGGAACTGAGAGGAGTTATGATCAGTGCCGTCCTTTCTAAATTCGCCCTTAATTCCACAACTATAAGTGGGGGGACATTTGACACCAGTCGTGTTTTGTATTTGTTATTTTCCTATCGTCTCACCGCGCAGTCTGCATCAGCAAACTATATATACGGGTATAATGCATTTTGTCGCAATTGAGAAAGAAAGAAAGAAATAGGCTGTGCTGTGAATCGGTAGCTACATTCATGCGTTGCGCGAAGCGCACGAAGTTCGAATTTCAATCACATGCATATCCTTAGCTGTACATACTTCTGACTATGCGGCGTCACATCGCTATATGAAAAATGTCATATGCGTTCAGTATATGCATATAATTATAGTTGTTACACACTTCAGACAATGCAGCGTCACATGCATCCCTATATGAAGAGTCTCATATGCGTGATACACCCGGTTTTAAAGACATGCTCACCGTTAATATCTTTTTGCATATAAACAAACTTTTACCTTGCTTAATCTACATTTGTTTTATTGAGCTAGCGTGCTTGCATGGTCATGTTTTTCAGTGGCTTGTTTGTGACGTTCGCGACCTTCAAATAAGCGTGAATTTTCGTTTCCCGAGCACGCACATCATGCGGATTAGTACGCAAGCAGAAGCTCTCTCTCTCTCTTTTCTCTTTTTTTTTTTTTTTCACAATGACAGTGGCTACGACCGTGACGTGGAAGGCAAACAAAGTTTGCTCAGACGAGTGACCTCAATTCATTTTGTGTCACTGGTACTGATAGCCACAGCTGGTGTTATAGTAAACATGCACGTGCAAAATAGGAAATCTGTTTAGGAAACACATTTAAACAGTGTCCGTTGACGTACGCAGTATTTGCCTTCTACTGTTAAGGCGACATTAGTTCGACCTATATAGGCTCATGCCCGACCGCCCGAGGCATCTTTTGCGAGTTTTGTATGCATGTCCCTACACGCAGCACAACGTTCTCAGCATGTTCGAACCCTGTATAACAAGCGGTTCGAACAATCATCGGAAATCGACATCGACGCAAACACGAAGTCTTCCTTTCCTTGTCCGACAGTGCAGTCTGTATACTCACCCAAATGAAGACGCTGCTGGCGAAGAGACAGTAACGAGCCGCCAGTAGGCGCGCCATCTTGCACGTGGACGTGTACCCGGCGGTTCCTCAACGCTCTCGTGATGTCATCGCGACGGCCGTCTTGGGCATCACCTTCGGTACAAACAACATCGCGACATGCATAAAAAAAATATGGCGGGTCCCGACCGCGCCTATAGCGTGTAACTGTTCCTTCTGGCTGAGAGCGTTGCCTATACCTGACGGCAGAGCCTTATCGCCCGGAGCGAGAGTTTTTTGTTTCTCTTTACTTATTTCCCGTGTTTCTTTCTTATCACACCGATTCTTCTTTTTTTTTTTTCCCTCTATCCTACCCTCAACCCACTATCTATCTATCCCTGAACCTGGGCGCGTATTACGCGCAGGTGAAAGAGCGCTCGTGATGGAGGAGGCGGCTCCGTGCTCGTAAGCAGGCGCGACGCTCTCATCAGTCGGATAGGAAGAGCTCTTTGAGCCGGACATGCCTTCGAGGCGCGCGCGTGAAAGGTGTTTCAGCGACAAGGGAGTGCTGTGCTGTGCTGTGCTACGCTACAGCGCGCAGACAGTCGCCAACGCAGCAGCGTGACGCCGCCGTGAGCGCGTGCTGCTAAGCTAGCCGATCCATAAATCTCTGTTTCCCCGCCTTCCTCGTCTGTATCGCCTTCCCAAAGCTTCCGCCGGTCGCTGTGCCAAGTATATGTAGACGCGTGTTTGTCCTCGATCGAGGGTCGTCCGTCAAAGGTTTTGAGAGACAAGGTTCGACGTCAGTGTATGTGCATCGGGGCTCGCTTTACGGGAGCTTGCTTACAAGCAGGCAGTTTCGAGGGAGCTACGCGGTGCTTACATCGTGGCCTGTTATAGAATGCACAGGTGCTTGCATATTTTTTTTTATTTAACGAAGTTTTTTTTTTTCTTTTTAAGTTCCCCGACACATATATTCAAATAGTCTAATGCGCTGACGTCCCGCCAGCTTTAACGAACGTTTTGGGAGAAATGTGTGTAGGCCAGGTTTACAGTTCAGGTTACGGACGCCACTTACCTGTTAACTTTTGCCGCTCCCACAAATAATTTTTTTTTATTGCGATAGCAATTATATGGACACTCAAAAGCAGATTTCTGCCGTCGGCGTCGCCGTCGCCGTGAGGTTCCGTATCACGTCAATGGAGATGAAATCGTCGCCGCGCGCCGAACGCTGTATGTGCGAGTGAAAGGGCGCCAGGGACGCGCGCTTTCACGGGGAGTGAACGCACGGCGGAGAACAAACGCGCGTTCTGCTCTGTGCTCCCTTAAGGGCTGCAGAAGTAGGCGTCTCTTTCCTCCTCTACAATCACCATATATGTAGAGCAAACGTGCCTTCTTCCGACGCACGAAAGGCCGTGGGGGGGGGGGGGGGGGGGGGGGAGGGAAGGGAAGTGCCTACTTATATCAGAGGCTCCGGCAAGAGTCACCAACGCCGCACGCATTTTGAGCGAACGCGGGCAAAACGCCGACGGCGTCGACAACAGTTCTGCGTGTTGCCGGTGCTGCTGCATGTCCAAATTTATACAGCTGATAAAGCTGCTATCATTACTCCGTATAGCTCTCTTCAAGTTTGCTATCGCAATTGATGCTTCACCTTTCAGGTGAAACTGCGACAACTTTTTTCATATACCTCACAGGCTCCAGACGGAGTATTGCGTGAGGGGGGGGGGGGGGGGAGCTGTAGAGATAACAATTGTGGAACAAAAACTTGTTATACAGTTACATAAATATGAACAGAACGAGAATCAAATAATAAACAAAGAACGCGAAATAAATAAAAAGAAAGGAAGGTAAACTAACAGTTGTTAGCTTTCCAGTATGCAGTAAAACAAACAATCCTAGCACAAATGCTTACACAAATACACAACAATGAAGTTAAGAACAACAAAACTAAAACAGACACTGATTTTTAGCTAAGTAGTAGCCAAATATGCACATATTTTTTGTCTGAATGTTACTGGGTCGTTAATGTCAGCGATGTTATCAGGAAGACCATTCCACAGCGCAATGACACGTGGCAAAGCTGAGCAGTTGAATGCATTGGTGTGACCGAAGATGCGTTGGAAACTAAGATGATTATGCAGACGTCTAGGTGTGCGGGAGGGACGAACGACTGGTAAAGTAGATGGATGTACATATGCATGGTTTTGTGCAGAAGACGAAGCAACGCTATATTCCTGCGTAATTCCAAAGATGAAAGCGACAGCGACACCTTGATGTTAGTTACGCTCGAAAATGGGTTATAATCCTGGCAGTGAAACGTGCAGCGCGGTTTTGGATCGACTCGCGAAGGTGGATTAGATATGCCTGAAGAGGTGACCATATAGAAGCTGCGAATTCGAGCTGGGGTTGCACTAATGTTTGGTAGGCCATCTTACTGGTGAGGGAAGGAGCGCTGCGAAGGTTACGTTTTAGATATAAGCGAGTGCGCGATGCTTTAGCCGTTTTTCGCCATGAAAGGCTCGATGTTAGAAGGATGCTAAGGTACTTGCATGAAGATGTGCCCAACGGCGTACGCAGGAAATTTTCTAAATCTTGTATAAATACGGTCTTACACTCGCACGAGTCTTTAAAAGCGTTTTCAATTCTGCGAAGTTCTCGATTTAACGAAATAATTCTTGTGTCCCATTGACTTCGTTACCAGCTCACGGTATTTATTGGCGTTTATGAGTATCGATCATGAAGCGAAGGAGCCGTATTCTTTCTTTCGGTGCGCACTCATTTGATTTGCAAGAGGGCAGGATGCCAGCTGGTCGAAAATGCCTGCGAGTTTCACCGAGGACATGCTGGAAGTAGTGCTGGTTCTTGACTCACTTATCCTCTATGCTGCAATGGCTATATCTCTAGTCCACCTGGTCATCCAAGTGTGCCGCTTACCTTGAAATGGAACTGTACCGGTCTTATGTTGCGTCTATGTGCGCGCTTACCTTTTCTTGAGTGACATCCATGCACCAATCCCAGCCCTCTCCGAGGCAGTTCCGCCAAATGGATGAAATATTGTAGCATAGACAGTGATGGCAATCCCACTTACTAATTTAAGTGTCATGATATATACACCAGCGAGAAATTCCCCGTATATGTTGCCTTGCCAGTGAAATACATTTGATCCTGCATCTTCTTGGAGGTCTCCGTTGTGCAAATGTACCTTGGCAATCGAAGACTAAGTGTGTTTCAGGCGTACATAAACCCCGAAGAAAGATGTCCATGGAAGCGCGCTTTTTAAGTACCTCTGCAGTCGTTGCCCCCTTCCGAGAATAATTTGTGTTGACTTTGCTGCACATTACTCTTGGGAGACAATATTGTAACCTTAGGGGCAAACTTGTCCTATAGTAGATGTGTGGATGCTGTGGACTTACGCTTCGCGAACGATGGCAAGCCGAATTTCTTCAGAACATCGGATTCGTGGAATGCTACGTGGAGTGCTACGTTCAACAGACCTTTTGTTACCATCGACGACGGCGCCAGACGGGATAGACAGCGACTATTTCCCGATCTTTACAAATGCCATTGATTTTCAGACTAGCGAGCGACATAACTTTATTGGAAATCCGGCGATTGGGAGGTCCGGGCCTGGGGCCGCCTAACGATAAAATATTTTGCAGTGTAACACGCTTGGACGCTTACTGGAAGGCATTAGATGAACCGCTTGGTGAAGTGTTCGAAACATGTTTCGGAGCAAAAAAGTAGTTGAGTGTTGAAACTGCCTAGTCATTTCCTCCTCCTAACTTAACAGAAACCATCAGAGAAGATTGTCAAAGTCAGCGATAGCTTTCTGAATTGTATAACCTGCTGCATATACCCCCGTGCCATATCCGCGAATGACCAAACCTTATGGTCACACAGCATCATCCGAAGAGGCAATCTCGCTGCCGGCCAACCACAATGTCCAACGATATCACGACATAGCATATCCTATTGTGATCATTCATTGCACCCCAGTTGAAATATTGTGGCAAACCCCACCATCCCTGCATATCCTGGCTGTTGCAGTGGCTATCCTTGGGGTCAGAGTAGCAGGGGGAAAGTAAACATGTCCGCAATAGAGATTAGTAAAAGGCGATTGGAGGTTTGGTGACAGAAAAGTAGGCAGACCACAAACCAAGGAGACGTACAAGAACAGAGTTCCCCGTAATGGCTCCAAAAGTTTGATGCTGGGAATCCTTTGTATCTGTATGTTTTCTCGAAAATATAGGTAGTACATTAGGCAAAATAAGAACGAGCTTGGTGGCGCAGTCCACTTCCCCGTGTTTCAAAGGGGACGCTCATAGCATCCATCCATCCATCCGTCCGTCCGTTCATCCGTCCATCCATCCATCCATCCATTCCCAAGTAACCACGGACATCCGGGCAACGTCCGACGGACGTCCATTTTGGATATTCCGGACGTCCGTGGGATATCCGTGAATGTCCAGCGTACGTCCGAGGGACGTCCCTGGGAAATCCAAAGGTAACCGCTTTGGTCGTCCGTAGGACGTCCGACGTGGATATCCAACACGGATATTCACAGGACCTTCAAGATATATAGATTTGTGTGCGCACACCTTGAAGCATGAATAGTGGAATGCATTCAAGCACCTATATATATATATATATATATATATATATATATATATATATATATATATATAAATGCACTGGTCGGGTGCTTCAATGCATTTCACTGTCACTGCTCTGCTGTAACTAAACGTAAAAAATAGGCCCACACAAGCTTCAAAACACAATAAATATTTTATTGCTAGCTTAAACATAAGTCCAAAATGCACACATGAATAATGTTCATAACAACAAATATACTCGCCGATAAAAAAGAAAATTGACAGATCCAGATATCATGACTGAAGCTAGGACAGCGCGAATACATATAAAACCAATAAAAACTCCTTTCAGCATGTTAAGCAGAGTAACAAATATGGGAAAGACAACACCATTAAATGAGGTGTCGTTCGATTATCACATTTACTTATTTGTGCTGTCAAACCCTACGACGATTCATTACAGGCACAAGCTTTAGAATAAAGAAAAGAACAGTTACAAGCAAGAATATACGTGTGGCAGAAACCACAAAACGGCAGCACAGTACATAGTGTGCGCCTACCTCCTGCTCGTCGCGCGGGACCCTGGCCGGCACACGCGTGTCACATTGCTCCCAAGCAGGGAGCGGCTTCCCGCTGGCCGACGCGCGCCGTCGCGCACTTTCTGGGGCCTGCACATTCAGTTGCGCGGTACCGACCGGCGAACACCACGTTTGCACTACTAGGAAATAAACAGTTGTTTCTTTACGAAGATGTGTTGACTTGCTACTCGGGCCGTTGACTGCTGGCTGCCGGTGCGAGATCCGAAGTCCTCAAATAGAGCATTTGTGTGCAGTGGCGCTTTCTTTCGCGTGTACGGCTTTTCACTCACTTTAGGGCTTGATGACACCTGCAAACAAAACACATTCCGTTATTGTAATGGCTAAAATAGAGATCGATGTAGCCGTCATACCTCAATAGCTGAGCAGGCGACTTCGGCAGGCAGTGAAGATGGCAAACGAACCGACAGTTGACCGGCCGCATGGGCACTTCGCCGCCATTGAGACGATGGCTTTACCTCGGATTGGATTGGATCGCAACACGACACTGAATCGTCGCACAGCATGCTTTGCCATGAGTTTTTGACACATCAACGTCAATATAGTTTGTTGAAACATTATTATTAATATATAAAATTAGACAGTGAAACAATTACTTGTTTTAGGAATAATTGGTGTCGTAAAACTAAACATTTTGGACGTGTTTTCAACTTCCAATGAATTCAATTAGCGAAAGCCTAATAAACGTATAGCCTTAGAGATTGGCAACTACTACATGGCGCCTGTTTTATTTTTGCTTCTGTGATCATTCATGCAGCCAGCGAAAACATAGCCTTTGAGATCTGTTAGGCGGCTGAGATTAAGGTCGCGAGTTGGATTCAGGTCGTGGCGGCTGCATTTCGATAAGGAAGAAATGCAAAAACGCTTGTGTACTTCGATACAGGTGCATGCTAAGGAACCCCCAGGTGATCAAAATTATCAGATCATGGTCCTGGCAAAATAAATTCGAGAATTTTTCCCAGTTACAAGTTGGAGGGCGGGGCTCATAATCGGCCTTTCCGCAATGATGGATAGTTTTAGTACACTCGCTCCATGTTACATAATTAGTGATTTCTAGTGGGCGATTCAATGTTCTGCAAGTTTTCCATAAACATAATTTTAAATGTTACTGTACTCATGATCTTGGCATGTAATATAATAATGCCAATTGCTGTACAGAGTAAAATTGCGCAATTTTCATCTAGAGTGGGTTTGTCCAATTATTAAATTTTCATAATTGTCATCTTAAGTTGCAAGGATAGGTCAGTTACTCGTTTTGCCTTGCAAAAAGAACTCCAAGCATCCGATAGAGTGCAGAAACATGCAAATATTAATTACAAACCTATACAATTTCCAGCCATAATTTTTCATATTAGGACATCGATCCATCCATGTCCTAACTTATGTATGTCCTAGGCATGCACATTTATGTACAGCCACTGGACGATCAAAATCGGATGTCCCTTGGACATCCCGTTCGGATGTCCAGAGGACATCCGAACGGGATATGGACATTCCTTGTACGTCCTATGGACGTCCGTGCTGGATATCCTGATGGATGGACATTCGGACTTGTGGCGGACGTCCCACGGATATCCGTGGTTACTTGGGTTCATCCATCCACCAGGCACCAACTTTACCGGGGACGAAGAGGGGGAGGCGATAGAAGGGGGGGGGGGGTCACGTGGCCGGTGTGCCACCCCCTGGCTACGCCACTGGTGTGTAGTTCCTGTTCAGATTCAAGTTCTCAAAGGTGCGTCGCCTATATGGCAGCTTGTCTCGTCAATAAAGTAACCAGCTACACGTAATCTTGGTTAATGAAAAAAGTAATTGAATTACAGTGAGCGTTAGCGAGTAAAAATAATCAATTACAAATCTACCAAAAGTTTAATTTATTATAAGTAATTAATTACGTGTAATTCGTTACGTACAAGTCTGGTTAGAACAAGGTAAACAAGACAAGGTCTCCAAAGACGCGAGCGACGCGCATTGCGTGTGACTGCGAAAACGGCACCGTCACGCACCGCTCAACCGGCTTTGCAGCGCAGCCAGGGCCACCGTTTATAGATCCAGGGCAGCATTCTGCCTTGGCATGGACGCTGTGTGCATATACTCAACTGCAGCGACTCGCGGTTGAAGGCTTTCCGACTTCATGAATGCAAATATTCAACGCCCTTCGTCGCATGGCAGGAGTACGTTAATTGGGGCAACCCCCCTTCATCCATGCTGGAAGTCCATACGTCCATTCTCCGCTGGTACCAAGCTGTATGTCTATCAACTGCCGCTACCATCATTCCAGGTCAATTCGAGCGCTAGAGGCATGTGCACAGACACTTGCACGGTGTCTATAGCGACCTGGAATACCTGGAAAAGTCAGGAAAATTCTGAGCGACTGGAAGAGTCGGGGAATTGTCAGGGTATGTTCTATTTTAATGAGTAAAGTCAGGGAAAATGCATGACTGGTTAAACTACTCGTGTTGTAAGTTCATTAGCTCGGTTACCTTGCAAAGTTGTTAGGCTCTTTGCATCACCGCAAGTCAGTTCTCAATATCTGTTTTGAATCGCCGTATATAATGACCCGACGCAAGCGCACGCTTAGCATCTGCGTGCACTTGCAAGACAGCGTGACCTTTTACCGCAGTACGCTTGCTTGGGCTTGCTGTACGTGAATAATCTTGTGTGCTGCGGTGAAGCATATTGATAGTGGCAGGGGCAAACCTGGCATGGAGTGTATGCGCTAACTACGAATCGAAGGTTTTAGTTCGACGCGATGCAGATTTTCAAGCCAATAACTTTCTTTGCTTCTTTCGCTCGTTTTCGTGGTTGCCAGGCAGTCGGTGGTAAGTGGCGATGGTGGATATATTGTACATACGCAAATACACATGCACATGCACGCTCTTCTAAGCTCTCCCGTTCCCTCTCTACCTCTATCACGTCACCGGCTTAATCCCCCCCCCCCACACACACACACTCACTTATTTCCATTTTGACACTTTTAATGCTAACGCATTAAAAATAAAATGAAGGGCTAAGGGGGCGCATATTAAAGTAGTGTGATTTCTCTAAACTACCCACGAAATGTTTCTGTATTCATGAAATTAAGCATAATTTTTTTAATCGTTTTCTTGGACATGGTGTCTTGCATTTCATAGTAAAATTTGAACGACACTATTAATGACAAATATTTTTTGCCAAAATATTTTGGAAATGCAGATCCGTAAGTGTATTAGTAAGCCTCATTTTTTAAAATATAAATTAGAGAAAATTGACATCATGGTTCGTGAACTTGGCGTGAAATAATCCTTTCGCACTGATGTTAAATAGCAAGGGCTATTCCACCTGGGTTTGATATAAGCATGTTTTCTTCTCAATTGTTAGAGCTATGGTCAGTGGTCGCCGACTTTTTTCTGAAGTCATTTTGCGCAATGTCAATCTATTGTTTAGCTTTGTGTTTACTATTATTTTGGTTTTATCAAGCCGTGATCTTAGTCTTATAAATTTCGAACGGCCTGCGATGTTTCACTTGATCTTGTTGGATTATATCTGCTTGTGATAACATAATAATAACCACATAATCTTAAGCGTATTTTCCCGCAGAAGTATTTAGGACTTAGAGTGAGTGAATAAAACTTTATTTCCGGAGCCAAGCTGTTGATGTCCGAAGGTGGGCGCCCATCCTATTCCAGGGAGCCGTGGCCCCGTGCTGATAGCCTGGACCTGTTCACCAGCCGTAGCTGGTCCTCAGGTCTTGGGCTTGTCAGCTGGGCCTTCCACTGGTCTTCTGTTGGTGCTTGGGTAGGCGTTGTCCGCGGTTTCTTTTTACATTCATAGACCATGCTGTAAAGGGTGTTTGGTGTATTGCAGAATTGTCGGTCTCTTGTAAATGTTGGGTGGTACATTGCGTGTAGTAGAGTGCCGTGGAGGTAACTACCCATCTGAAGTCGGCGTAGTATGACGGCTTCTTCTCTGTTAGTGATGTGTGGTGGCGGATATTCCCACCTGTTCTTGTAATGTTCTAGAATGATGTATTATTTGCTTTCTATAATTTCATCTTGGTTTGATTGTAGACGATGTCCTGGTGGGGTTGCCTGGCATACATGTTCTCGGGCGGCGGCCTGAGCTGCTTGGTTTCTCACCAAGGATTCGTGTCCCGGGGTCCAGACAATATACGTTTCAGGGATATCTTGGTTCTTGATGATCAAAAAAATAAAATTACATTTTGAGGTTCTACGTGCCAAAATTAAGCGCGATCACGCCGATCACGAGGCACGCCGTAGTGGAGGATTCTGCTGACAAGGGATTCCGCTGGGGGGGGGGGGAGCTGACAAGTGCAGTGCATACGCGATAAAGATCATGTCTGCTAAGTATTACATCCCTACGTACCGGGGAAAGAGCTTAAATATCAAACCATCCGCCGTTTGCCCTTCTCTACGCGAGTGCCGCTCTCCCAGCCGGAGAGTCGTCAGTCACGCATGTGCGCTTACGTACATAAGTGCTGTGACGTCACCCATAGTGACACGTGACTTCGAGAATTATTCGAGGCGAAATCAGTTAATTGTTTAATCTGTTGCTTCAGTAGACGAATTAAAGTTTAGAGAAATAATAAAAGATACAAACCCAATGTCTGCGTGTTTTTGTTTTACTTCGTACAGTAGCAAGAGAGATGCGCTTCCGTTTCGTCTGCTTATTCCCACGTCGTGCAGTCGCACGTTCAGAGAACGAAACTATGTTATCTTCTACCGTGTTACAGCGCCGCGATCATGCTCGTTCATCCTCTCGCGCATGTCTCAGTGCTCGTGATTGTGGCACTAACTTATACCGCTAATGAAGTACGTTATCGTGCAGAGCGCGCAAGATCGTCCGAAACGAGACAAACGCAACAGCTCGTGCGCTCGACCTTCACCGGTAGTGTGCCACCCAGCAAAAACGCGCGCACAAGAGAGAGAGAGAGAAAAGAAGGAGGCGGGGCCCGTGACCTATACGTCACGCGATCCTCTGGGAGAACGCAGGGAAGGGATTTCGCTTGCGGAGCTAGACGGGGCAAGTGGAGAGAATGTCTAGCTTGGCGGTGACGCTCGCCTCCTGAAATCATGGGTTTGCGGCAATTCAAATATTCCTCTCTTTGCTATTAATGAACTAATTTGCAAAAATCCTTGCGGTGGAACACTTCTTAAAGGGAATGTAGCAATTTCCAGCGTATAACCCAAATTTGATATGTGGCCTGGTGAGGGGCCCTTTAACGTGCACAGAAATGTAACTACACGAGCGTTCTTGCATTTCGCCCTCATAGAAATGCGGCCGCCGTGGCCGGCATCGACCCCGCGACCTCAGCAGCACAATGCCATAGCCACTGGGCTACCGCGGCGAGTCAGGATATAGAAACAAAAACCTTGTCTTTTGTGGCCCCGGCACAGATACACTGCATAGGCCCCACACCTAAAGTTTTTAAAGGGGTTGAGACATCAAATTTGTGGCTTGTGTGTTCTTTGTTTCAAACATTTATTGCTGCTCCAGGAAGCATGATACACGCTCGAATATTCATATATTCTTGGTAAATAATTAAATATCGCATTATTTATGTGAACGATTTTCGGCTTTTGGGCTCCGAGTTGGACAGACGTCACTGTCTAGGAAGCTTGGTCACGTGGGCCTACAAGGCTGTGACGCATGCACTGCTGCACCGTCTGCTCTCGCACACACGTGCTTGGCTAGTTCGGCTGAGAAAAAAAAATCAGAGCCCTTCCACTAATGGGAAGATGGAAGCAAGCGAAGCTGTGGCTATGGTGGGTCTGCTGTAGTGAATACTGCTATAGTGAATTTATATATTATCATTATTAACTATATTGAGCGTCTTCGGCATGTTCGTCAAAGAGCAAGGACACCGGCATCTTGTTTTCGCCCGGCGCGATGGCCAAGTAGTGTGTTTGCTGCGCCAAGTCCGCCCCATCGTCATAACCTAGCCCTCAACAGCTTCGCTGTAAAACTAGGTGAGCGAGTGTGGGTTCGCAGCCGATGTGGCTCACTGGACTCTAGACTCAAGGTTTTCTAGGCTTGACTGGTGCTGTGGGTCAGCGCTCATTGTACGTCACTCTAATGTGGTATGACGTCACTAAAGCTTTCGTTACGCTACCAGCATAGTGACGTCGGTGTCTATTGCGCCAGCGATGGGTCTCGATGGCGAGAACGAACATTTAGGCACTCTTTGGAAGCGAATTAAGATATATTTTAAACGTTTGCTGTGTTCAACACTTCATGTTGAGTGTCCTTGCATACAGAGGGAGCCTACATCAGGCTTTCTTTATAGTCTCAAAATGTGGTGTTTTAGCCCCTTTAATGACCCACTGTAATAAATTTTGGACTGCGTAACAATTGAGAGTTTCGCACGAAAGGCGAAGCATTGATGCTAGCGATAGCAAAGTGTTAGATAACTACACAAAGTAACGTTCGTAGTTTTGTCGGTCGCCTAAATTGCAGCACTCACTAGTTAAATCAACAAGCACGGTGTCACGCTCGCATAGGCGAGCCGTGACAGATCTCACAGAGCATCAACAGATCTGACTTGATGATCGCGAACACTCGATCGCTGTCAGTCTTTTCACCCGCCGCAGATTACTTACAAGGCGGGTGGCCGCGCGGACAACCGCGCGGACAGCCATGCGCATCCACGGCCGGGTTATAGAAGTGCGCTCACCTGCCACCCCACCCCCAGCACATGTTGGATCACGTGATCACCAACGCCGGGCATGCGAGAGGGCGGTGCGCATCAAGCAACCGTTCTTATCGGCCCACCCTCGCCTACTTTGCCTCGCACCCACAGCCAACGGCACACGAGTCGCGATATCATACTTGGACATCATACGGAACCTCACGGCGACAATTCGCCTGGAGTGTCCATATAATTGCAATAGAAGCCTAATTCCAGACCGCCTCTATGCAAAATGTTACGTTTGAAACGCAGGCGGATGCGTGGCGAAAAACTCGCCAAAACAATTATATGAACACTCCAGGCGCATTTCTGCCGTCGGCGTCGCTGCGAGGTTCCGTATAAAGTCCAAGGGCGATAAAATCGTTGCTGCGCGCCGCCGTATACTGTATGTGAGTGAAAGCGCGCGCGGGTGAGCCCTGGATCGCGGCTCAATCTCGCGCAAGCAATGGAGCAAAGCGGGAGGGGGAGATGAGCGTTCTACTCGAGGGCTGCAAGGCTCCAGGAGGACGGGCTTTCTACCAAGCCAAGCCAATAATATATGAACTGCAATTTTAAGCAGTAAGTATGCTGTGCTATTATTAATGACACCCGACTTAGGTACAATACTCTCGCATACTACATCCGGAGTACCGAGATTTGACTGCCAGGCCGCGACACTTAGTTTTTGAGCTTTTTTTTGCTATTTGCCAACTTAAAATTATATTTCCTGCTTATATCGGACAGCGTGCTGAAGTCTATCACTATAAATCATGGTAATTTCATTTCCTTCAATGTCTTGCAACAAATTCAAGAATTTTGCAGCTGGCTCGATCAAGTGCCTTCTCCTCAACTTTTTGCAATATTATTCCAACGCCCAGGAGAGGATGCGGGGCGCTTGCTTGGAATTTAATGGTATGCTGCAGTGTGAAGAGGAAAGACTAAATATAGTCGAACCTCGTTACACCAAAGTTGCATCTGACAGGAAAATACCTTTGTTATGTTCGATAGTCATTATAAGCATATATTAGATACATGCAGATATTGACAAGGAATATTTTAGGTTGCCTTCATTATATCCATACTTGTGAGATCAAAGTCTGACTGTACATGAAAAAGAATCACGCCTGTTATACAAGCTTGGTGTTGCGCATAACCAACATGAAGCGCACAAATCCGAAGAGAAGGCAGCAGAATTTGCTTTGGTTTTCGCACAAGTTTATTGCTGGAAACACTTTATATAAAATATACAGCGCCATTTACGCCTTTGTATAATTCGGAGGAACGGGCTACTTGCACAGTAATGGGCAATTCCAGCTGCACGTGATCTTTCTCGCAAAGGCAGAGAAAGAATAACATTGACAACACAAAGGAATGGTACATATAAAGCTTTTCTTAGAAATCTGAATAAACAACAGTGCAGGAGGAGTTTCAGCCTGATTGTCACATTTTCTTCACTGCAACGGCAGATTCTTGCTGCATGCATTACAAATCATAAAAGAAAACACGAATGAGATACTCACACACGCAAGTATTCTAGAACTAAAAAAGTGTACAGTTCATGTCTTATCTATAAACTCAAACATCAACACAAGCAAGTCTGGCCTGATAAAATGCACAACTCGTACAACAGCAAACACTAATGTGAATAAACAGAGTCCATGTTTGGTCTCTAAACAATGATATTTGATAAATGAACATTGGGTTAAATAGCTCTCTGTTAGGAAGCATGATCCTGACTAGGTGCCTTTGTTAAACAGGTGCGGAGTGCGGGAGAAGATGCTTTGGGGTACCTAGCACACTATATACAGCGCTATGTTTGTTTGGAAGTCAGGCTTAGACCAAATGCGCATATCGTACAAAGAAGGCACAACAAGCAAAAACCATCACACGCATTAAGTGCTGCATAAAAAATATGTTGCTTTCCCTCTAAACAGCACAGTACTTATTTATGCATTTCAAGAGGTTAACAAGTCCGCTTTCTGTACAACTACCCATTTTCATGACTAGGGACTGAATTACTCGGAAGCACAGATTTCATGACGATGTCTGCTTCAGATGTGAAGAAATAATATTGGAGACGCCAGAAATTGTTCAAAAGAATGGCGACACAAGCAATGAGTCTGCAAACATACTCTGCATCAAGTTGTATCCGAACGGTTTAAGCTGCGCTTGAATTCTAGGATAAGGAAATCATTAGCTAAACAAAATTTCAAGTTATATCAAGCTTAAGGCATTTACCTGGTTAGCTGTACTAGAAGTACTCATCGAATATGATAACGATGGTGGCACGATGTGTGCATTATGTAAGCGCCCTTTCTGCTATTGCATAGGTGTCAATGTAAAAGGCACTACAAATACATAGGCAGGTCCTCAATGAAGAAAGTTCCAGTAGCTGGGTTTTCGCTGAGTCAGGTCACTGCGACCAACACTTAAGTGGCACAACATCAAGCTGTAAACTATACCTGTAAATATTGCCAAGTTACTTGGGCCACGGTACTCATCAGCAACGTTATAGTACAGCATGTAAGGCACCTAAAAGCATGCATACACAAGCAAAAATATGTGCTTATTAATGTAAGGAGATGCACGTTTGCATATTTGCATTTTGTACTTCTGCAATAGTTTTGTTATTTGGTGAGTGTTTTTAAACAAGAGGCACTTTACAAGATGGCTAAACATTCCATGAGAGAACCCATTACGGCAGCGGTAATTCTGGCTACAGGCAAAACTTTGCGACTTTGGCGGCACAAAGGTTGCGTCGTCGTCACAGGAATGAAAAAGAAATGCACCATGACCAACAGGTCTAGAGATAGGCAAACGCCACACCAAATTCTGCAGCTGTCTACAGCTTGCAATACAGAAATATTGCCAGCGATATGGCGACCACCTGCAAACAGAGGGGAAAAGAATTCATGTGAAGCAGGAAGATAAACATGGCGATACTGAAAAACTTGCTGCTTTCAATAACATTAACCGGATTTCCCATTCAGGGATTCAGGAATTTTTCTACTCTGCTGCTAGTCTTACACATTCTGATATGGCAAGCAGTAAATTAATAAAGTAATGAAACTGCACACTCTCGCACTGCGAATACCCATTGTCGATCCACAAGGCAGTTATAACAGCAAAGAAAATGCTCTCATCACACCAGACAGCCACTGTACTAATATGGGCAAAAAACAAATAGGTTGTGAATGCTGAAAGTAATTGAACGAATGGTCAACAACACATTGCTTATCACTAAATGATTATAGCCATAGGTTCAGCATAACCAGATGCCTTCATGAGGTCACAACACATATAACAACAGTTCAAACTAAATTTAGCTTGCCTCAAATATAATCTGGAGCATATAAGCACCCTGAGACAACTATGGTCAATAACCAGTGACTCATTCCTAACAATATGCCTAAAAAATAAAGCGTGCTCAATACAAGCAAGCATAACCTTTCTGGTTCCTGCTTATGCTGTGTGTTGCAATGACTGTCTCAGATTATTAAAGAACTATGGGATTCAAGGTAGAATAACTTTTGCTGACCATGCTTCATAGCAGCAGTGAACAACAGAATTTTTGCAATAACGGCCAATATGATCGTAAAAAAAAAATTTCAATTAACTTTTCATTATTGTCTTTATTGGGCATGCAGTTCATTCCAAAAGTTAAGTCGACCAGTGCTTATAGCATAACCTTTCACTAGAAATTTTGTGCCTAGCCACAGTTTCCTGAAATGCAACTCAAAGTGCATTATGCTTGCTGTCCCAGTTAAAAGAGTACTGACGTGGCATTTTCAATGTCATATTTTTTCCGGTTAATGAAGATACAAGCCCTGTATATAGGGGTGTGCAAACATTTCGAATTTCAAATACAAATGGAATGTTCATTGCTATTTGATCCATGGCATTTTTGGAATAAACGCTTTTGTCGTTCAAGTACGACTGCCGCTCACGTGTCAGTTTATTGCAACTTGTGTTCAAATAGTACTACTATAACGAACAGCACTAATACAGAGAAAGATTGATGCGAGCGGAGGCTCTTGCGAATGATTCTGCTGCAGCAGAATTGCCAGTTCATGAGTGAATGCATGAAAGAGTTCACATCTGCACAATAACTTTCAGTCACTAAAACAGCATGCCTTGCCTTGCAGCCTACGGATTTCTGTCTCAATTTATGCAAAACAATCTTTTATTTGGCCAATATTACCACATTTAGATTCCTCTAAAATGATGTGCAGTCCTGTTGTATGGTGAAATTAAGTCCTTCAATGAGCACAACACTCTACTATTTGTGTCTGGTGATGTGTTTGTTTCTCTAATGTTATAGTCACTGGTGCACCACATACATTTACCTTTCTGCTGATTCTCATTTATTTACAAGCCTCTCAGTTGATCTGACATCCAGTTTTTAATGGCATTTTATGTATCCGATAAGGTAAATCATTAACTATGGTCGAACAAGGGATATTGCTGGAGCCAACTTTGCGACAAGGGGACTCATCTTCATCAGCGATGACAAAGACGAGTCCCTTTATCAAAACGTGGGCTCTGGTGGCATCTCTTATTTGACCACTGTTGAACACTTCAGTCTCCCATCTTACTGTGGGCCTCTGTGTTGTTCGGATAACGTGAATGAGTGATTTCTTTTTCCAACTTTTTCAACCTATGCTTAGCTTGCATCAAAAGCAATCTTGAAAATAATCGTATAAGCACCATGAGACAACGATGGTCAATGACCAGTGACTAATTCCTAACAACTTTTGGCTCCACGAAACCTTTACTTTTCACTTTGGTTAGAAAGTGATGACATTTCATATTCGGTTCAAATAGAAAATTTCGTCATTAAGTAACCCTTACGTTTAAGACCTAGAAAAATACTGGCAAGTGTAAGAAAGCCATAGATAATGTAATACAGTCGACTGCTGTTAATTCGACCTTTGCAGAACTTATGGAATCGACTGATCTGGCAGGCAAAATAAAAAGAAAAGCACATCGAAACGCACCACTGCTTCCTTTGGCAGTGTTCACCCAATTACCGAAATTACCGAAATCGGGCACCCAATTAAAAGTTCATGCAGATGTTATGAAACTTGATCCGACCAGTACAAACGCTAGCGCTGCGACGACACGAATTGCTGTGGACGGCGGCACAAGGTGAAGTGATGACGCAAGCAAACTACTGCAGGTGGCGCCGCCAGGTGCGCTGATTACGTTACGATCATTATAAGCCGTTATCACTCTTTAGTGCCTTATCCATCCGTATTGAACCATTGTGAACCGTGATCAACCATAACCCGACGGCAGCTGCGGCGTGGCCGCGCAGGCCCTATCTTGAAAGCGATCTGTAATGGGGGCAGAGTGCACCAAGTGCTGATAGCTTCGTGTGTGCTGTGTTCCCGCTGCTTAGCTCGCGTTGAAGCGAGAGGCAGCATGAAGGTCAATTCGCTCGCTGCTGTGTGCCCTATCTTGAAAGCGACTGTCTTATGTGACAGATGGATGGGTTTCCTCGTTGGGTAGGCAAGAAATGCTTATGTATTTCAAAAAAAAATTTGCATGCCTCCAATGTAATCAGAAATGCCTCTGATCTTGGCAGTCAGGAAAAGATGACACCATTGAAGTAAACCTTCACAGAATGGACATTTATTTCTACATAATTTTTATCAACATCATTTCAGGTGGCTTTTTATCGCTGTCTATGGATCACGACATGCTGCTCCTTTAGCAGCGCATTGCATTTGATATTCCGCATATCTCGAACCACTATGCTAGAACAGCAAATGGAATGGCGGCCCACGCCTAGACTAAGCACTTCACCAGTTTATCCTGTGATGCCTGCGAGTCTCCAGAGTGCTGAAAATACTTGATGTGACTCTGCTGCCACTAGCTTGGTGAGTAAAATAACTCATACTTTGAATAAGCTGTTGTAATCAAAGACTGAAAGCGGCACATCATTGTCGTGATCTTGTTCTGTCGCCATCTTTCGCTGACAATGACGATGACGCTGGCTCATGAAGGCAGGCTGTTGCGAACATGGTTTAAGTTTCGTAGCCAACTGCACCGTGCAGGCCATTTTCGAACCAATTTTCTCAGAAAAAAGAAAGTGCATGTTTGAATCATGTAAATATGGCAATAATTCGATGTGAGCAGCCGCTTCTGCTTGAAGGTCTACCTAGGACAGCTGAAAATTAGCCTTTTCGGCGAGAGATAATGAGTCGCAGGCGCATTCAATGTCCCCTAGCTTTGCCAAGAAGATGCTGCAGCCATTGCGGTCACGACTGTGGTCACCATTCGCCATTCGAGTCAGGTGTATTCATACCGACCAGATGATCCGGTGCAGGCCAATTTCATGATTGAAATAATGAAAAGTTCTGGCCCATAGGATTGTGTGGCCTTCGATCAGACCACCTTTGGTTGGGATCAAATTAATCTAAAATTTGAATCAGCTGAAGTAAAATTAACAAAGTCTACTGTATAAGTGTTCCCCAACCTTCACAGTACTTGCCAAGCATCATCACTTTACATTCGGGACATCTGTGGAAAAGTTTTTACAACTTTGAAAATATGTTTGTACTCCTTTAACCGTTTTCCGTACTGCATATTTCCACAGTTCACAAACACATTCTTGTAAACTCACCTGGGCAACCACGATGCCTAGCACAAGGAGACCAATTTTGAGACTCTGTTCACCAAGAAATATGGCGATGGCTTCTCCACAGCCCTGAAACAACATGCATCATCCCTTTCAATCTGGCTAGCAGTGAGTGTCCACACATGGTTGTCAACAACATCAGAATAGGTGGTAGAACATGGTAGACAGGAGGGATCACTAGGAGACAAAAATATGTCATGCACATGCAAATCTATGAGTGGCACAGAATTTGACTGGGTGCTTTGACAACCGCAGGTTTGTCCACTTCGAGGGGAAACACATTGCTAGTGCTCAAGTGCTTGTAGCGGCTTGCATTTGAAATGAAGGCTCATTGCATTCGAATTCGTCTCATTAATAATCACGTTTGTGAAGCATCATACCAAACACTTATTTTTTCATGAAGGGCAATGAACTTTGATGTCATATATGACTGAATAGGAATGGGATATTTAATAAATGAGGCATTCCCTGCTGAGTGCATAGCTCTGCCGTTCCAAACAGCCTAGAGTGGCTGCAATTAAATGACATTGAAAATGTGAAATGTAAGGAATTTACACGAGGGAATTACTTTTAGGAATTATGACAAATATGTGTACTCGAGCACAAAATACAATGCCAGTCCTCATTCTTGGTTATTAACACTTCTTTCAATGCCTTTCATTTCAACTCTTTGACTTTCAACTATTACATGCACCATTTTGATCATTTACTTAGATCTTTTTTTTTTTTTTTTTTGCGGATAGTTCCGCTGTCGACCCACAGTACCATAGTTCAAATTCAAGTCAGATCAGCCCCTCTGATACATCACAGGTGCCACTATCATGTTTCACTGGCAGAAGTCAACAGAAAGAAACACTCAAATCATTCCCAGTCAGGGTTTGATTCCAGGTATGAAACATTGCATCGCTGTCATTGTTGCTGTAGTGCTACTGTCATTGCTTGACACCTACAACTATTTAGGAACAACCATGTGAAGCCAACAGAAAATGAAGCCAAAGAAACCTTCATTTTTGGCTTCATTAGGTTTCTAATAGTCAAGCCCCTCGGTTCCCTCAATTATTTTCATTCACTGCTATTTAAAGTCACACATACGGCTTTTCTTTAGGTGGTCCTCTCCAGCTACTTAAACGCTCAATGTTCTTGCTCCACACTTGAAAATTTCGAACACACATGGTAAATTCAGGATGTTTTTGCTTCCCAATACAAGGCAGCTGTTTTGCCTGTGTGAATGCTTCTCACCATTTTGTGGAGTACTGGCGGTGATGACTTTGACTCTGTGTAGCAGCTTGCTGGTATTTCAAAACCGTTCCGTGGGTAGTCATCTGGTCCCTTTGCACCGCAGCATGACAGCTAGGTAGCAAGGAAATGGGCAATGCATAATAAGCACAGAAGCAGAGGCTACAATCATCATCTTGTGGCATGCTTCCAAGCCACTACAATCAGAATTCACCATTTCTGACAGAAAACAACAACAAGACAGTATAGGTACACTAAAGTGAACTTAAGTTCTGGCTTTATGTTGCATAGATCATGACTGCCCCATTCTGCTTAGGTCTAGAGCTTTACTTACGAAACACAAACTAAAAAAAAAAAAAATCCGCTTACTCTATTGGCAGTGATGTGAATGGCTGCAAACGACGACCCAGTGACATGTAAGTGATTGGTTGACACTTTCGTTCTTTTTTTTTTTTTACCATGCTCAAGTTCAATGGAATTGTGTCTCGTAGAATTTTCTATAGAAAGTTACACCATACTTGTACCTGTGAATATTTAACCAGACCAAACAAACAAAAAGCAAGACTAATCAAGTTGCGGTACCAGTCTTCTCATGCAGCATGCTCATCAATCACTTCATACGAAGCAGGACCCAGAAACACTGTGTAAGGTTTCTTTTCCTTCGATTTTATTAATCTCTTCTTGTTTGCCACTGAGTGGTCAATCCTGACAAAACCAGGGATGTGGCTTCACGTGAGCCAACGATGGAGGGCAAAGAGAATGAAAAGCAAAAACCACTGTTACAAAAATAAATACAGGCCCTGGGCTCCCGTTTTTCTGTAGAACCTCCTGTCGTGTAACATCCAAATCCTAGATTGTGCCTAAGCTACATGCTGGGAAGTTCATTCGAACCTACTAGCCCTAGTGTGATGCCCTAGTGTGATGGAATGTGCATAGGAGCCTGTATTTGTAAGCACTAGAGCAACAGAGTCGACCCTCCTAATAATGAAATCACATCCGCCATGAAAATATCTTCGTTATATCCGACATTGGTTATAAGCATATATTTGTTACATGTTAATATCAGCAAGAAAAATTTTTCCTTCTTGTAGCTATATTTGATAGTTTGTTAAATCCATGTTCATTATATAAAGGATAAACTGTAGTTTGAGAGCTGTGTCCTGATTGCTTTGCATGCAAACACCTCTAATTCACCTCCATTTTGGGGAAATACTAACTACCTGATCCAATTTAACAAAGCAGATGTCACTATCACTCTTGCTCACGACTGGCTTATACAATTACGTCGTAAGGAGTGCAGGAAGTTGAAACCTTTTTTTCAGGCTATGTTTTCTGAGAAATGTGCTTAAATGAGTGTAAAATGTCCAGGACAAAGTGTAGGGAATCTGGATTCAAATTTTTGGAAGTAAAAGTACTATAAAGGCATACTTAATCTTCTCTTAAATAGCATGCTGATTTTATTTGAAAAAAAAAAATATGCAAGAAACATTTGGATTTATGAAAGATTAGTGTTCATGCCTATCACGACACTTAAAAAACTTGTGTAGGCAATTATGGCAGAAGAATAAGCAGTCTTAAAGGTATGCTTAACTGGATGAAAATATGTAGTATATTTAGCGCAGGATTGACATGCATTAATGAAAAGACTAATAAAGTTATAAAGAATGCATATGCTACCAAAATTTTTCAGCAAGTGATTGCAACAAGACTAAAACAATAAGCACGGATATTTTCGGCTGCCATGACAAGGAGACGGTGACCCATTATACACCTCGTTGCACAATTTCGTGCCCCTCCTCTTTCACTCCATTTACTTTATTTATTCGTGTAACGCCTGCACTTTTCTTTCTGAATTTTTACTGGATTAGGGCCTTACACGAGGAAAGCTTCTGGCTACTCACTGAACCCTCAAACTGTGCGCAGACAGCCATGCAAATAAATGCAACCACCGGCGGCTGACTATGAACACATTTACAGTCGCTGACCGATTTTTCGGATGTGGACTAATGCAGTCTTGTAGTGGCTTGCGGGAATTCAGCAGCATGCGAATGACGCTTCGTGAAGCTTTGTTTTCCAAATATTTGCACTCCGAAGTGGGGGTGCGGATGTTATATGAGGGTACAGCCCTTACATGAGTAAATATGTTTCTATTTGTTTTACACACCCTTAATTTGACAAATGAACATGCTCTTGTTTGGTAGTTATATTATTGCTTGTCTGGGTAACTTGTTATTACATATGCTTTTGTTACATTTAGAGAGAGAGAGCCATTTTTATGTGTCACTTGAATGTTCAAGACATCATCCCAGCATAACTATTTAAGTACTGGGTGTGTTCAGATAAGGACAGACTAAGGGAGGTCCCGACTATCTTTAGCTCTCAGAAAACTTTTATATCAGGTGGGAAAATGTTTCTGTAGAAAGGAATCAACCTTCGTATTGTGAAACATAGTGTGGATTTCTCGAAAAAATTTCCTATTTCACTAAAGCTTGAAAAGAGTGTTTTAATCACTTGCAGATTTTACAAATTCAAAGGCCCATCACTCTAAAATTAAAGCATTGTACCCTGTCAAATTTTTTTCAATAAATCTACACCACTAGTACTATTGGCCCAGAGGAAGTTAAATTTATGTCACCAACAGTATGCTTTTGAAAAATTGCCAAACTTTGGTTTTTGAGCAACTGCCACTAACTGACCCTGAAATCAGGGTTTCTTTTGGACCAAATGAAGAATATTCAGGACACGTTTTGTGACTGTACTCATCTGAACCTACCCAGCTAGCTCATCCACTGCAGTGGCATCACCGGGCTTTCCCACTTGTCTGGTACATCATTCATGTACACGAGGATCATTTCAGATAGCAGATGTAATTAGAGATCAATGCCAGACATAGGTTTTTCAGATTAGACTTTAAAAACTTGCTATGCGCACTCTCACGTGCCTGCTACCTCAATGTACCGTAGTAGGAATACACATGCAGGAACTCTGAAAACTCAATCTCAACTCATATCTAGGCTAAAAAGAGGCAAGAATGACAAAATCTGAGTCACTCTTCTTTACTACAACAAAAAAATATGAGTTCAGAATTCATTATGAGTGTGATCCTTATTTTATTATTAGAATGCACACATCGTTGGGATGACCATACATGGGTCTTAAGATTGGCCCAATTTTCTCACCTAAAATAAAATAAAACAACATGTTCTTGCAGCACTAGATTTGCCTTTCCTGGGTGTGTATTCTATAAAATATTTCTAAAAATCGGTGATGATTATTTTTTTGAAACGTCTCTAAATTGTTGCAATTTTAACTATTTTTGCAATTTCGTCATATTTGGGATTTTATAACAAAATAAATACGCGATGTGGTTGCATACTTCTTTTATTAATTTGCGAGAAGTCTTTTGAAGATTTGTCAGAAATATTTCTCAGCTTCATCACCTTAGCTAGAATGGCCCAGAAAACCCCGATTGCGGGGACAGTCAGAGGTAGTTGTTCAAAAACCAAAGTTTGCCCATTTTTCAAAAACATACTAAGGGTGACGTAAATTTAACTTCCTTGGGCCAATAGTGCTAGCGGCATATATTTATAGAAAAAATTTTGGTGGGGTACAATGCGTTAATTTTAGAGTGATAGGCCGTTGAACTTGTAAAAAGTGCAAGTCGTTAAAATGCCCTTTTCCTCCTTTAGTGAAGTAAAAATTGTTACAGGAAATCTGTGCTAAGTTTCACAAAACGAAGGTTGATTCCTTGCTACAGAGAATTTTCCACCTGATATAAAAAAATATGCGCAACACAAAAAGTAGGTAGACCCTCCCAGTCTGTTTGTATCTGCACACACCCTACTAGGCCCTCCCTTGATGCCACCATGGAGTCGCGCATGCCTGCACCATGCGTGCGATAAGTGTCAGTGCATGGTTCTGCAGCCTACGCTTCAGTGCATCCTAGGGTTTCAAAAAGTGAGGACATAAAGAAATACTTACGCCTTGCTGCAAGTCTAGTAAGAAGTTTGGCAGCCCAGTCTTCTTCGCTTCAATGAGCGTGTACAATGTTGAAGTAAGGGTGTTTTCCAGCTGCAAAAGAAAGAAAGGACATTCACTGCTGGGACAATCGGTCAAATCTGAGCGTTCTCCGTGGACTATGTGACAGCCGTGCTTGAATTAAGTGACAGGCTCACGGCTAAGTGACAGCCGTGCTTCGATGAAGTGACAGGCTCGCATGATCAGTGGTCAAAAGGAAAGAATGGACAAAGAGAGCAAGTGCATGCAAGGACTCACCTCGGCACTGTTTGCATACTTCCAGACAAGTCCCATTGCCACAGTTTCCAAAATCACGAAGCCAGCCATGATGATAATAAACTGCAACGTTGACAATGGCAGGCATGAACACAGTTGTGTGACAAAGCTGTCGAGCGCGAGGTATAAGACTAAAGGTCAAGCGTCTACATGAACATATCACCTATTGTTACTGAATTGTGTTTGTGCACTCATTGCCACCTACAATGTGGAAGCGAAGACAAAGATTGAGGCAATGATATGTGCTGTCGTACTTATGAACACATGTAAGGCTAACGAACATCACTTGAATAAACCTGTTGTTTGCTAGGTTCCAAAAGAAAGAATGGAATTTGTTAGCAGTTCCAGCAGAAAAGAAAGGAAGGCCATGAAATGAAAGGAGGTTTAGGGTTGGTTTCAGTATCAATAGCCTGTTAGTGAACAATGAGAAAAAATGGAGGTATCCTAGGTAGGATTGGAGGAGCTAAGAATTATAAAAAGTTGTACTTATGCAAGTACAATGATGATGTGCACTTGAAGTAGTGCAATACAACAGTGACTTCTACAATACTGTTCAGCAGTTTTACAGTGCCTTTTTATTACTTAAATGAAAACATGAAACCAGTGCTGACAGCAAGAAGCAAGGTTTCCACAGCTGGCAATTTTATGTGCAGCTGCAAATGACATCTGCTTTCAACAGATGCTTAATGCTGGTATGTGAAACAGCCAACTGGGACTACTAGATGCATTTCTTTGTTTAAGTAAATCTAAATGATTTGTCGGTTGTGCTATAGGAATGTAGCTGTGAAAAAGCATAGATTTTATAATAAACTCCACATAGCAGAAGCCTTATTTTTGCTCAATCACCTTTAGTGCACAATTATAGGATAGGCGAATGGACAGGGTGACAATCGTCCCGCTGAGACACCACGCTGGACGTGTTACGTCACGTAAAACTGAAGGTACTGCTCAAAGTGACTGATTGAGAATATGGCTGAAGTTCAGTTATAAACTTTACAGAGCAAAAATATGAGTTTTGAACTCTGAGCCTGCAGAACAAGCACTACATGTTCGAAAAAGATACTGAAAATATATTTTTTATATATGTCTGCATGCTTAAACCACAAAGGCAAACTTATTGATATGGTAGGTGTCCCATTGTATTCCTTAAAAAGGTACTTTAGTCGACGGAGCATTATAATCAATAGGACATGTAATTCTCTGACAATTTGCTACATGTTAAATGTGTCTAGAGATACATTTGTTTCTTGCTTATCATGATAGAATGATAAGAATGATAAATAGAATATGAAAAAAAATATAAGTGCCATCACAACAAAGCTACGTGGTAATGTATATGTACAGTAAGCAAAAAAGTCAACAATGAAACACCAGCTTTTATCACACGTGCTGAACAAATCAGAGTTTTTTACCAAGAATAAGAGCGCTCTATATTGTAGTTAATTTGACAAGAAAATGAATACAAAGGACAGATTGTTGTTCTTTTACTTGTATGGTTTGCTCCTCATAAGAGTGGTTGTTCCACTCTTAGGAGAAGCACCTCATTAGTTTTAGTCTGACATAACTTAAGCATTTACGATACATTACAGTAAAGGAAAAATTGACCTGATGCATTGACAGATAAATACATTATTGAAAATTTAGTGAGGTAGCGGTTATAGAAAATTTAACCTGCTATGAGCGGCACTTGAATACTGATCAAGGTGTTTCCCTGAGTAGAGGACCCCATAGATTCTCCTTGGCACAATTGTCCAGGTACCATATGCATTCATGTTGCTTTATTTTTTAAAATCTTTTTATTTATTTATTTTGCACTCGCTTCAGCATTTTTCTTCAATATGTGCAATTGTTATGCCGACGTGTGTCCGTGTTCAAGTCCACCATGCCTGGACGGTGTTTACACAAACTCATTGCTTGCATTACACAAGGCAGCCGCAGATAACATTAAGGATCTTATCATTTAGCATAAATCTAGAAACAGGAACACACCATAAGCAGAAGCCAACCAACGCCGAAGCAGGCCCCACAGCAGCCACAGACGCCAAACAGTAGCACCGTGACACCTGCCACAAGGGCAAATGTGGCAGCAGTTGGGTAGTTTGAGAACTTTCCCAAGTGGTCGTTGACATCGTGGAGGTTTGGATTGTTGAGCACAATGGCAGCCACGACAATCGCCGCCACTCCCAGCAGCTGCAGATAGCAGAACGCAAATAAGCAAAACTGTACTGCGAAACATGCACGTTATGCATACGTACAAAGAATTAACCACCTGTGCTGCTTGCCACGCAAGCTGTGCATTTATACGTATTGCTTATCCGTGAAGTGTATGATTGTCCGAATACACAGTTAAACGAAACACTGCAACACCGTAATCTCAAGACTGCAGCGGTGCCTAAGTCAATTTCGTGCATTAATCGAACGCTACAAAAAGATGACCGTCTCTTGTTTGCAACCGTCTCGCATTCGTTTGTTCTTCTTCTTTCCGCGCCGAATATATGTGCGCCCTACGAGATCCGCGGTGCGTTACTCCAGGTGTTGCAAGTTGCGCGCTCCGCGCGCTGTCGGGTAAGTACGTGCGACCTTGCTGCACAAGAGCTCATGGCAACAAAACAGCACCGTGATTCCGCTCTCTCGGGCAGTCGTTACGCAATAAGTTATGCATGAATATGCATTACGTACCGAGATCGTCAAGTTGAGGGCGCACAGGACGCCCTTGATGACTCCCAGGCCGCACACCATATTATTTTCGGGGGAGGCCCGTCCTGGCCCCGATGCCCCTTTGGTACGTCTTCCAACACCTCACGTGGCGTCAAGATCGGCCTCTCGACAACATGACAAGGACAACGACCGCACGATGACGCACCACCGCCTTCGCTCAAAACCAGTCGACAGGCGCGCACAAACACAGCACATACCACCGGCTTGGGCGTCGGTTTCAATCGTGACCTCCGTGAAAATTGCGGCAGCCAGCCGCGCAGCACTTCCTCAATCGCGCGACGCTGCGCTTCGGTAGTTCACTCGCTGCCGAGCAGCCACCGAGCGCGAGCGCGTCTGCCGCACGGCGCGATTGGAAGCGGGCAACTGCAGCAGCGCTGTCGTGAGCTGCGGGCTTTCCGCAGCTCGTGCGCCTACATACAATCAGGAAACCACCGAGCTGCCGAGCTCTGCTGCTGGTATGCTTTCCGCCGCGACTCCCTGACGCGACCCGAGCAGCTGCCGACGTCGGCGTCGCGAGGCACGGCGCTGAGCCATTATGTGACCTCACCACTGCCTAGTGCTTCGCTCCTCGCCCGCGCTCTCCCCTGTACTTCTTCCGCCCTCGCACGTCGACGGAATCGAGAGAACAGCCCAACTTCTGTTGCTGCCTACTGTGGCGGGGTGTCCTCTTTGTAGGCCATCGCTCGTTGTCGGACGATCAGTAGAGCGCGGCGCGGGTCACGGAGTGGTGCTCTTGTTGCTTCCTCGCTGAACAATGCACGATTGCAGCGCTGATCAAATGAGCTACCAGCAGAATATTTCAATAGTTACAATCGGTGCTCAGTTTCTACCTAGGCGGGACGGGCTGCTCACTTCGCAAGGCGCCCATGAACATCGCTGGACTCGTAGTATTCTTCGCGCAGGAATGTTTACGTTTCTCCCGGCCCACGAACTCGCTTCCACTCGCTTCTTTTTTCTTTCGCAAGATGGCGTCACTTGTTTCTGGCGCGCTTTTGAACGTGGCTCACATGGCTCTTAAATGTTTTTATAGAAATGCGCGCCAAGACAGAGAAATAAACAGAAAAAGTGGGCTTATAGCTCTCACTTGCTGATGTGAAAACTTAGAAACATTGCACTGGGACACCAGACAGAAGTTGTTTTGAGAGATGGCCACAGTTCACGGCAAAGAACGTTTTCAATGAAACGAAATACAGAAAGAGGATATTGTTTACACGTTTGTGCAAATTTGATGATATGAGAAGGCGAGAGACTTTGGCCAAATATACTGAAAAAAAAATGAAAAAGACAAGAGTCAGAAAAGCGGTAAGAATGTCACTAGGCGTTGAAAAGAAATAAGGGAGGCAATCAGATAAAAATACTGCACCTACCTGCATCAATGTCAGCACTCTAGCCATGAAAATCAGCGGCCCGCTACGTGCTGACGTGCGTTCCGAGGGACCGTAATAAAGTTTTACCATACCATACCATACCTACCTGCAGGCATGCCATGGAGGTCCTAAGCTCGGCAGAATCTGCGGTCTTCATCGCTTGTTCGTGAACCGCCTTGGTGTTGGTAGGCGCGCGTACTGTACTACATTCAGTTTACGCTGCGTCCAGAGTCTCGATAATTAGCATTTTCACAGTTCGAATCCCCTATTATCACCAACAGCACGTGTGTATCTTCTAATCTTTTTTCCATAGAGCTTTCGCGTTTTACGCGCGATTATTTTACCCGTGAGAGAAAAGCGCTCACGAGTAATATAATCGCAGGCAGAACGGAGGTGTGTGCAATTACGGAAGTAGAAAGCAACTCCAGCGCAGAACCGCATCTAATATATTGCACAGCACTGTGGGTGCACTTCTATAAATACAGGGCTCTGCCTACACCGCTCTATGCCGCTACCTACTCCCGGCCAGATTTTCCCCCACAGCAATACGCGCAAGTGCAAGTTTGTGGCAAGCACAACCATAGCTATGGCACATGGCACGCTCACTAACCCTAAACTCAGCAAGGACTTCTTCCCATGGTGGGGCATGGTGACGTCACGGATAGGTTATCTTTAAGAAGGGCTTGTAAATTATTAAACTTAATGCGGCTGAGTGGATTGTGGACAAGAAAATGGTGTGCGTGACAGACAGATAAGTTATTCGTCCCAAATAATCATAGCACTCTATCGTTGTTTATCCCAATATTATTTCCCTTTCTTGTCCTTGAACGCAGGAAACAAGGCAAACTAGAGCACAGCCTTTGCATGGCGTATCGCTGCAGCTCTTACCATGAACGTTGCAGCAGCGAAGTCCTTCTCAGACGCCCACGATAAAGCAGATATCATTTTACCTAATCTCTTATACAAGCAACTTGTGGAAGCACGTTAGTGAAAACGGCGGTGGTTAACTTGCTCGTCAATCAAATCAATGCAGGGCGACCATCGGGCTGGGCCTTGCTGCTTCAGAACGCGCGAATATGTTGCTGGAATTTGCCTACATGCCATCTGACGTCACTGATGCATAATCGACCTGCATAAATTGTAACACGTGCTATAATATAGGCCTGCAGAATCGAATGAGTTTGTATCACAGACGTAAGCACCGTGGACGTAAGACAAAGAATCCGACCACAGAAGTTAGTATCGTCGTTTCAGCTCGCACACAGCGAGCTGAAAGCGCTTTCCGCGTTTTACTGAGCCTGTTTAGCGTTCACAGAGCATCTCATGCCAGCAGAGCTATCAACTTCGAGCACTCACTCAATGCCCGTCTCTGTAATCTTTTTGTCTCTTTTTCTCCTTCCCCTCACTGCTGATCATGTTTAGGTGACAGCCGCGCGTTAGACAGATACGGTGCGATCAGCCGGCTTTCATCTTCTTTGTCAACCAGTCTCTCTCTCTCTCTCTCTCCCTCAGCTGCGCTCAGGAACGCGAAAACGATAAATTGTGTCCGCTTTACATTATTGTTAATCATATGCATTACGGGTGCGCAACTATAACTGCAGTGGTCGGCATGTTTGTCCTCTTTCTTGGTCATTGATCACCTCGAATCATCAAGAACTTGATTTATGAATACGTTGTACACCGTAAACAAAGCAAAAAAAAAAAAAAAAAAAAAAAAAGCCATTGTAAAGAATGGCGTTTTCCGAGCCGTCGCATCAGTTCTTTTTTTTTTTTTCAGCTTGTCTTTACAACCGCATTCCCGCAACAGTACTATAGAAGTACTGCAACGTACTAAATAGAAGGCTGCTAAAAGGAAACGTTTGCTAAGATCGCCATGCTCTTGCAGCAGACAAGGCACTCAGTGAAAACTCTTGATGAAAAATAATTTTATTGTGGCTTGTTTCAGCGACTTCACTATAGACTTCAATAGTCGTTGATATTGTATTAACATAACAAAAAAAATGCGCCAAACTCGAGGAAACGCTGCATGACAACAGACAGGCGCTGAAGTTTGTCGATGTCATTTTGTGTAATAGCCTGTCTGATGCATCAGAGACTTTTGCTGAGTGTGCTTTCTTAGAAAATGAACGAATATATCTAGCCTGAGTGAATATATTTTTGAAAATGTGCGCGTTTCTTCATAGTAGTGAGGAATGTTAGCTGTAAAGATAGACTATCAAATTACAAACGCATATAGTGAAATTTCAATGATGTTCCTTGACTATACGTCAACTTGTAAAAAAAAAAAAAGAAAGGGAATGCTGATTCAGTAGATGGGAATGGTGAAACTCAGAAAATATGGCGTAGAAGAGAATGAACGCTTCGTGTTTCCTTTTCTCCCGCCCTCCTCTTCAATGTTTCTGGTGCAATAAAATACGGTGATAGTATAGGCGTAAAATACGCTCTCGTCAAGTGGCAGTGATACATCGGCCACACGGCGTGGCTCTAGGCTCCAGATGCATCTTTATGCGCTTTCTTGATGCCCTGGACGAGAAGACAGCTGCAGATCATGGCGGCAATCTGAAATGGAGACGGCCGCGAGTCAATTATTAAAGTGTGAGAACGCTGCCTTGAGAAGCACTCACTCACTCACTCACTCACTCACTCACTCACTCACTCACTCACTCAACTCACTCACTCACTCACTCACGTGGCGCTCGTACGGAGCACATTGCGGGAGTTTTTTCTCCGCAGCCATGTGTCGCCGCGCAATAACCACGGCGTTGTCCTGTACATTATAGTAAACGTAACGTGTGATATCTGATATAATCGATAACTGTATAGCAAGCATATATAGAATTATATTTAGGTAGGCCTGGATTACATCGGCGAAATCGCGCGGCGTAAGAGGGACGCGCCGTCGCCATTTGACGTCCAAACTAGATGCAACTTTTTCTTCCCTTGTTTAGTGCTGAGTGGAGCTCTACGTTTTTGGGCAGCAGGCTTTGCAGTATGCAAACTTCCCCGTTTTGTCGCAGTTCATAAACAACAACTACAACAAGTCAAACATACGTTGTAAATACGTTCCATGTGGTTGCTGCTCAACTTGAAGTCCCGGCCCTGAGCGTTTACGTACCTGGGCGAAAAGGGTGAACAAGTTGACGAGCCCTATGCCCAGTCCGTTGCGCAGAACATAGTCTTTCGTCGCCTTTGAGCATCCCTGCACGAAGAGCATATTGCGGATTAGTCGTACGCGCAGAAAAGATAGTATTATTGGCATGGGTTCTATGGAAACCCACAAAGGGTGAGCGTTTAAAGGGATACGGACACAAAAGTTGGCGGGTGGTTTTTGGTGTCGGAACAAAAGTTGAACTGTTGAAAATGACGAATACAACAAGCTGCTTTGAAAAAAAGAACGAGAAACATCTTTTTTTGCGATTTTCTGCCGCACCTTGCCTCCAAGCGGCCGCAGGCAGAAGCTGAAATTTGACGTCATAACACCCACCCGCTTGCGCGCGTGCTGCCAAGGTCGGCCACAGCCGTCGCAGTGTTTCCGGGGGTGTCGGTCCCTTGCAGCGTTTGTTTAACCCCTTTCGGCGATCTTCGCACGTGGTCCGTCCGAAACATTATCCCCGTCGGCGCGCCACGCAGGTGGTGCGTCTTACATGCGCCTTCCTGCGGTCGTCGCTCGGTAATGACGCGTTCGTCGCGGCTGAAGGAAATGCCAGACATTGCTGTTATAACAGCATCGTCGGTCGTGACACGCCGTCGCACACGTTTCCCAGAGACAAGAAGGTGTGTAAACTTTGGATACCTGCCTGTCAGCCATCACGCACAACCTGGAGACCTCTAAAAAATGACTTCATTTGCGCGGACGACTTTGTCGACGATGATTATGTGACCGGGCTAGCCCGGTTGTGCTGAAAAGCCTCGGCATGCCGCTCAAAAGGCAATGCTTAAAGCCTGACGCTGTGCCATCGGTCTTCCCACGAAAATGCAAGGCAGAAATAATCAGCGGAGCGTTGGAAAAGAGGAGACGAAGAGATGTCGGTGCTGTTTTCGTTCACTTGCAGCCTTGAGCAGTGTGAGGGCGAGGCTGGGCACGAAGGCAGTAATGTCTTTAAAAATGTTGGCAAAGCATAGTAAAACAATACAAGGCTAGCGAGCGCGACTCACAAGATAGACACACACAGCTCTGCTTCTCCACAGAAAAGCAGAAAAAACTGGGCAGGACGCCAGAAAGGTGCTGCCATCTGTCGATTGGCTGGCGAAGTGGACGGGAGAATCTCAGAGGCACGACCTCCTCTATAAACTAGACGTCGGTGCGCTGCCGCCGACTGTCCTCGTGGCGCCGCCGCCGCCGCCGACGTTTTTTCTCGGCGCGATCGGCGCGCCATTTAAGTAGAAATAAAGATTAAAAAAAAGTAAATCCAGCTTTGTTTGAGATTTGTGTTGTCTTGTTTAATTCTTTTCCCTGTCTCAGGTATAGAATCATAGGGGAGCAATGAAGCAACATAAAACAAACAAAAGCAACCCTGCTCTCCGCGCGTCTGCGCATGCGTGTCGTCACCAGTCAGCGCAACGTGGGATTCCGAAACTCCTCTTTTAGAAGCGAAATATAGAGCGACGAGAGGGAACAGCGGCCTCAGAACGTCGGAATGACGGCTTGACAGTCGTGGGTACTCTTGTGTATTCATGATAACTACAGCCTTTGCAAATCTTGCCTCTGAACGAAATTGTTCGATCCAATCATTGTTTTGTTCCCAGTTTGTTCGTTTCCTAAATAAAAATATTTCTGCATGTCTACTGCATGGTGCTGTTTCTTTGGAACATTCATATGAAAAATCGAATGCAACGACACCGATAGCTGCACTGAACTATAAAACAGTTTTAACGTACAGGTCTAAAAAAAAAAAAAAAAAAAGAAAGCTTTTTTTCCCCTGAAATACGAGGCACGGAACAAATAAATGAGGACAAGTGGCTCTACGCTATCAAGAGCCCCGATGCCGGGGCGCAACTTTGGGCTGTCCAGAGGGCCCACGATGCGGCGGTCGGGCATGGCCTGACTGTCCCAACGTGGGAGCGGCCCGCTGCGCGCTGAGTCGCGTACCTCAGGACGTTCATTAAAGTTTTACATCCATCCATCCATTCCCCCGAAATAATTGTGCATCCGAGCAATGCCTGCATTTCTACTAATCCGCACTTGGTTCAATCAACCTGGTGATGACGAGTTATCAAATTGAGCAAATTTGTTTTGAACCGCATCATAACATATCTCAGCTGAAAAAATATTCACCTGAAGCAAAAAAAAAAAAAGTAGTTTGATTCATTTTTCTTCCGGGAAAAAGGCCGTTATAAGAAAAGTTACTTATGCAAAGGGTCAGCAATATTGAGAACGAGTGATTTCACTTACTGTCCAGTCGGGAATATGTGTTATAGCATCCATGGTGATTGGTTGACTGCTTAAGAGCTGAACCCAGCAATACAGATGGTCATAGAAGAGTTCTGTTCTATTTTTTATTTATTTTTACATAAAGCATTCAGGACAAATGGAAGCAAGATTAACATATCTAGAGATTGTCACGTGCGCCGGTGCTGGCTTAGCAATTCTAGTTGAATTCACCGACTATTTGCTCAATGGAACAATATCTCATATAAACCGAGGCATAGCAAAACAGAAAACAATTGCGACTACGACGCAAAAAATAAGCAAGGTTCGGCATATTCTTGGGGGATGAAATGTACAACACACTTTACGCGCCTTCAGATATGTGCTCAATGTTTTCCCAAGTGTGTCGGCTAAAAAATGTCGCAGTTTCGCCCGAAAGGCGAAGCATCAATTGCGATAGCAAATTGGTAGAGAGCTATTCGGAGTAGGAATAGTAGAGTAGTTTTATCGGCCGCATAAAGTTGGGCACATTCGCTTTCTAACTGAATTGACAAGCGTGGTGTCATCGCGCACAAGCAAACATGAATAGATCACACTGAATGACCGCAGACAACGACTGTCAAAACGCTGGCAGCAAGCGCAGCCGCTGCAGCCAGCGGGCGATGAAGCGTGCGGTATATCGCTTCAACGGAAACTGAGCGGCATTTACAAAGGTCAGAGCCGTGTGGAGATAAGAGACGGTGCGGGCGACGGCCACCACAGCCAGTGCAAGCGTATTTGTTGGCAAAGTAGAAGCTGCCCCCCCCCCCCCCCCCCTCCCTCCCGCGCTGCCTCCCCGCTTTTTTTTTTTTTTTTTGCTTTGCTTTCGCTTGGGAGATTGCGTTGCCAGTTCCCCTTGCGCTGGGTTGCAAGATAAGCATTTGGTGCCGTAGCACAGCGTCTCCCCGCCTCCCCCCTCCGGCCTTTCGCGCGACAATCGCGTTTGCTTTCCGCCGTGCGTTGGCTCTCCGCGTGATAGCGCGCGTCCCCCGCGCGCTTTTACTCGCGCATACGGCGCGCGGCGACGATTTTATCGCCCTTGGAATCTATACGGAACCTCACGGCGACGGCGACGCCGACGGCAGAAATCCCGTTGAAGTGTCCATATAATTGCTATCGCAATAAAAGCAAAATATTATCAAAACGTTTTGTGTTTCTCTCACTTTCAACGCCTCTGTATTCGGCCCTCTCCGCCCTTATTATGAAAAGCCCAGAATGTAAATCAGTTTAGCAATGAAGGATGTAGCGCAACAGCTCTTTAAATTTGTGGTATCGGTTCCCACGCCGCCGCCAACGAAAAATGGCACTGCGCCGCCGCCGATCAAATACCCGGCGCCGCGCCGCCGCCGCCGCCGGTCGAAACCGACACGGCGCACATCTCTACTGATACCTCACAGCAGTTGCTCACGCCGACGGCATAAACTACTATTCAGTCATCTACGCAGTGCTGTAGTACCCCGCAGCTGCCTCGCCTGCGTGTTCTCTTGAAAAAGCAAGTTTACAGAGGAAATGACAAATAATTCTTGCACAAGTGTCTGGTGCAGAGCGAAATCTTCGCGCTACGGTTCGCGAAAACCTGACCGGCACCTCCACGGCCGCCTGCTCTTCTTCGTCGCTTGACGCGGAAGGCTCGTGACCGTAAGCGGTAATATTTCTTGCCAAGTTGGAATGGTCCTCGTCTTCAGACGTGTACTCATCGCTGGTAGAAGCACCAGAACTCGAATCCATGCTCGCGATGGCGGTGTCGGCGCGCTTCGAATGACCGTGGCCGGCCGGCTGGCTATCCGACGAGGGTGTCGTGACGTCACGCCTTCCAACTCCCGCGGGCCGGGCGGCGAGGCGCGCGCTCACAAAAACGCCAAAAATAAAGCAATCGGCTCAAAAATGAGCTAAGTCACTACTTCTTTTCGGTATAATCACACACTGAGGATTCATTTTCAGCATTTTCGTAAAATTTTCAGATTTCGTGTCCACATCCCTTTAAGCTAAGAAATACTTCATATAAGGGGGATAAAAAGAGAGGGAGAAAGAGGATAGTTCCGCACTCTCACACTGCACGAGGGAGGCTAAAACCAATACTAAAGCCTCAGGATTTCTGCTCAAGGTATATGACTTGATGGCTGGGGTGTTTAATTGACTTCTGCAACTTGAACGTGTGCCCATAAATGAATAATTTTAATCTTCACTAGTCAAAGTTTCGTCTTACATTAATCTGACTATTACACACTGCCGTGCAACTCATGTCCGCATTTTTAAATAAGCCACTCGAAGAGGTCGAATTGCGCTATACAGGAAATAAAAAAACATGTCTATTCGATAAAAGAAAAAGTCGCAGTTTCGCCCGAAGGGCGAATCATCGATTGCGATAGCAAACTAGTAAGGATAGTAGTTTTATCGGCCGTATAAACTTGTAAACATTCGCATATACTAACTAAATTAACAAGCATGTGTCAGCGCGCACAGGCAAACATCAACACATCAAACTCGATCACCGCGGACACTCGCTGTCAAAACGCTGGCGTGAGGAGGCGTACAAAGTGACCTTCGTAGCGAACGAAGTGACCTTCGTGCTTTCTATCGCTTCAATGCAAACTGAGCGGCGAGCACGTACAAGCGTATGAGCCATTGGCGCACCTAGACTCTGCCCCCAATGCAGATCGCTTTCAAAATAGAGCCCGCGCAGTACACAGTTGCTGCCAGAGAGAACGACGCCCCCCCCCCCCCCCCCCCCCCCGGTGCCTTTTGCGCGACGGAAGACGGCGCGCTTCCTCCCCGCTTTCCTCCCTTGCACGCGCGAGAATGAGCCGCGATGATCGGCGCCCCTCGCACGCTTTCACTCGCACATGCAGCATGCGGCGCGCGGCGACGGTGTTATCGCATTTGCACTTTATGCGGAACATCACGGCGACGACGACGGCAAAAATGCGCCTGGGGTGTCCATATAATTGCTGTCGCAATAATAAGTACGGCGCATACCGTTTCGTAGAGGTAAGGCCGCTGGCTGTCGCGGTTGTCGTAGCAGCTCGGTGGGATGTCCTGGCCACTCTCAGTGTAGTCCTCGACGCCTCGTCCTCCGCAGCAACGGAACTGCGACAAACACGTCCACCGTCACTGAGGCAGTAATGTAGATGGCTGGATTCTGCAGGAGTTCGCAACTTAGCTTCAGATATGAAAATATGTGCTCTAGTGAAATTAAAGAATTGTCATTCATCCGAGAGCAGCAAGAAGCTACAAAACACACCCTACGGGTTTCTCAAAAAGAGCTACAGTGCCAGTAGAATGTCTCGCAGTCCGTCACATCTATCTATCTATCTATCTATCTATCTATCTATCTATCTATCTATCTATCTATCTATCTATCTATCTATCTATCTATCTATCTATCTATCTATCTATCTATCTATCTATCTATCTATCTATCTATCTATCTATCTATCTATCTATCTATCTATCTATCTATCTATCTATCTATCTATCTATCTATCTATCTATCTATCTATTCTATCTATCTATCTATCTATCTATCTATCTATCTATCTATCTATCTATCTATCTATCTATCTATCTATCTATCTATCTATCTATTCACGCTTACTTCAGTTTGCACGAAAAGCACCATGTTCATGTCCCTCTCCTGTTGCCAGGGGTCTTTTTCCCGGCGGCCACCCGTGATTATGTCCTTGAATTGGTTGTTCAGGGCCTCCTCCATCTGCGGTAGACGAAGTGGGTACAAGGTGGTGCAAAGAGGGGTGTTTACGTAGGAGTCTAATAAATGACTGAAAATTTCCAGCTATTTATTAGCCTCCTATGAAAGCAAAACGGCGTTTTAAAACTACAAATGAAGATTCGAATGCGAAAGAAAATTAAAATGAAGTTGAAAGGAAATACTGCTGAACAGCGCACCAGGAGAACAATTGGACGAGGTGAACGCCTAAATGGAGTCCACAACTGGAGAGCTTAAGAGCAGTATACCTCCGGCTACTCTATGTGACTTATAGAGAAAAAAATAGATAATTTTGCTTCGAAATGAAATGTAATGGCATTAAAAAGAAATAAAGAAAAGACACACGAGCGTTATTAAGTGTTGTTTCTTTCCATTTCAGGCCCCTGCTTTCGGGGCTAACCTGTAAAGAACAGTTGCCTAGAGGTCGTGAGGAAATATGGCAGAAAAATTGCATTACATGTTCAAAATGTGACGTCTAAAGTAACCTTGTTCATGGATACATCCAGAATAGCATCGCGGTCTAGTTAAGGGCGAGGGCCAACTTACCGCAGAACTGTTGACGTAGGAGAACGCCAGAGCCAAGACTGCGATTTCGAAGATCAAGACGATCAGTAAGATAACGAAGTACTGCGAAAAAGAAAGATAAAAGGAAGACATTACAGAACAATCTCGTTACGAATAAACTAACTGTAGACGATCGTATACAGTAAATGACGCGAGCATTCTTGTTAAAAATTCCTTCTGCCCACATTTGGTAGAAAGTGAGGGATGTACTCGTATAATATCTGCTTCCTTAATGTGCGCCTCGACTGGCAGCGAAGACGTTGCAGAAGCGAGACCAGTCACATAGTTGTGGAATTAAAAGGGCTCTACAGAGGAACAACGAATCACTTCAGGCTGATAAAACATTCTTTAAAAACTGTATTTTCGTTAGTTTCGACTTGCGAGGTTCACCACTACAAGAGCAAATGAAGGTATACACTTCCATTAAAAAAAAAAAAAAAAAAATGTGCCGAAATCCCAGCGCCCGTACGTTAGTGTGACGTCATGGATGCCAAAGTATTTTTTTGTTTGTATTTTTAGCTTCGAGCCCAACTTCGGTGCCGCCTATTCAGATACATGTAAAACGCAGAAATGCATTTATGAAAGAACCCATGGACCAATTGAATGAAATTTCTTGCATTTTAGAGAGAAAGCTAAATTCTAGTGACTATTTACAGTCACTATAGAATTCCGCTTCCCTTAGGAAGCGGAATTTTGATTTAGGGCTAGAAAATTTAAAAAAATATTGCCGAAAATTGGTAAGTTAAAAAAAAATAGGAGCATGAAGTTCACAATCTCGTAATTCTGCACCAAAAGCACATGTCACATTTTTTAAAACTGCATCCGCTAGAACATCTAAAGCGAACAAATTTTATATATTTATTTGCAGCTTACGTGATATTTAGTTACGATGTTTACTAGGATTTTGCAAAAGTCCTACTGAAATAGTAATGGTATATTTCAGATTGGCGTTTAATACATCATTTTGTTCGCTTTAGATGTAAAATTAGACGCAGTTTATGCGAAATCTTTTGTATTGCTGAGTTACAGAGTTGTAAACGTGAGCTTCGTTTTTTGAAATGTTGCGATTTTTCAACAATCTTTATAAAAGCACTGATAGCCGAAATCAGAAATATGTTTTTTATAATCACTAGAGTTTAACATTTCCTTTAAATGCAACATACCTAATCCAATCCGGTGCAGTGGTTGCCGAGGAAAGAAAAAAAAAAAAAACGATTTCTCCGTTTCCGTGTATTTAAATGGGAGCCCACGAGCTAAAGATTCCTTTTAACGCGTCAAAGTTGTCGAAACTCTCTGGGATTCAGTATTTTGTCTCGTATGAATATAATCTAGTCCTTCTATACCGATAAAAGAATTAACTGTGCCCCAGCAGACGATGCCAAAATTTATGACGTCACGAGGAGCTGATGCAGAATCTTCAAGGTGGTTTCGTTTTCCTTTTGAATCTTTACTGGCTTATCAAGCCGCCTGTCGCGAATTGAGTGACTTTTTTTACGTATTTTAAAATCTACTAATGCAGCTCAGGTTATATATTTCGGTTTTGTGTCTCTTTAATGATCTCAGATAGAATGACACATCTCCGGGGCTTTGATTTAACTATACGTGCTTTTCGTACTTGATGACAGAAAAATGAAAATATGAGACAAAAAGAAAGAAAGAAAGAGAGAGAGAGAGGGGCAGAGAGAGATAAAGAGCCTAGTGCTCCATAACAGGGCTTGCGAAAAACTGCACTGGTGACAAACTATTGTGTGTGCACAGCTGTCTATCTGCGTTGCAAAACTCATTGCACTCTTCGAATACACTGTGCAAAACTTGGTGCGTGAGCCTCTTTGTCACACTGTCCGCTTGCGTCAGCTCCTTGTTCTCGGTAGGATGGGCATTCCCGCTTGCGCCTTTTTCGCCTCCACTTCTTGGGCTGAGTTTACGGTGTAGTAATATTGCTAATGCGATAATATTATGCACAAACACAAAATGGGCCGTAAGATGTTGAACCCAGATAAGCAACACCAGCCTATTACAGAGACAGTGTAATCAAAGGCGTGAGTGGACCTCACAGATAACGGTGCACGATATGTCCTCGCAAGGTTTATTTATTTATTTATTTATTTATTTATTTATTTATTTATTTATTTATTTATTTATTTATTTATTTATTTATTTATTTTGCCTTCGGCGATGTAGGGAGCTGCGTCCTTGGTAAAAGTAGCAGGCGGGGTGAGAGCGACAGAGCGTGGAAGAAGCAGCGAGGTGGTGTGACGTAGAGATGCACGTGACAGGAGGTGTGGCGGGTGCTATATGGATTGCGCAATGCTTTCAACCATGCTGCGCTGTAATAGGTAGAGGTGATAAAGCGATAACTGTGGTTTGCCTATGCGCATGTACGGGACACGCGGTTATACAGTGATAGGTATGGTCAGTGTTGTAGTGAGTTCCACAGCCAGACCTGCACGCGGTATGTTGCGTAGCGACAGCTGCACTGTATATGTATCGTGCTTAAGGGCAACAAACGAAACGTAGCAGCGGTGCTATTGTGTTTCGGTTGAGCGTAGATATACAGTGGAATATCGTTGATACGATTTTGCATAATACGTTTTTTTTCTTATATACAATTTTTCGTAATATATATATATATATATATATATATATATATATATATATATGGTTATTTTCGGATAATACGATTTTCGAATGAGACGTTTTATTTTTCGGCTCCCGGGAAGACGTATTAATGAGATTCCACTGTACATAGGCGACGTCGTAGAACGACAGCAGGTAGACTGCAGCAGTGTGATCGCAATGTAATTATTCGTAATTGATCACGAGGTAGGAGATGTCATGTGAATGTCATTAGTTAAAGAGACGGCAGATCCCACGCCGTGTGGGAATCAATGTTATGCGAAGCAGTGTGCGGGGAGCCTACCAAGTTAACGAAACGACCATGACAGCACCAAACCGTAGGTGGATCTTTCATGACCTACATGACACACATGTCATGAATCCTCAGGAGTCCCTTTAGCTACACCTGCGACACCTTAAGGTCAAAGCCTTAGTCATGCTCATGACTATGACTTCGACTATCAACCTTTGGCCTTTTCCTTCACTTAGTACCACATCCGAACCCATTCCATTGGTTTTTGAGTGTTAATCTTTTTTCGCGGAGTCATTCATTTTTGCTGAGTCATGGTCATGACTGTAACTTCTACCATCATCCTTTAGTGTTTCATTCACTTAGTGCCCACGTCCGAACCCATTCCAGTGGTTTTCAGTGTTAATGTTTTTTCGCTGAGTCATTGTCATTTTTGCTGAGTCATGCTCCTGACTATGACCTCTAGCAGCGTGCTTTAGTGTTTCCTTCACTTAGTACCCACGTCCTAACCCATTTCAGTGTTTTTTGAGTATAATTCTTTTTTCGCTGAGTCATTGTCATTTTCGCTGAGTCATGCTCATGACTATGACTTCTACCATCATGCTTTAGTGTTTCCTTCATCTGGTACCCACGTCCGAACCATTCCAGTGGTTTTTGAGTGTTAATCTTTTTCGCTGGGTCATTGTCGTGACCTACATGACACGCATGTCATGACATTTATGGCATGACCTATCACTTATGTTCGTCATAAACTCCTGTCATACTATGCCAATTTTGGTAACTTCCAAGTTAACGAAACGCCCATGAGAGCACCAAAACGTAGGTGGCTGTTTCATGACCTACATGACACGCATGTCATGACATTCATGTCATGATATATAATTTATGTTCGCCATATACTCTTGCCATAGTATGCCAATTTTGGTACATACCAAGTTAACGAAACGACTATGAGAGCACAAAGTCGTAGGCGGCTAGATAGATAGATACTGTCAAAGTAGCAAATGTTCGCCAAGAAATGCTTCGCATTTAATAAGCTAACGATAGAGTCTCATAATGCTATCATATTAGTATTTCAGGCACTCAGGCAGAGCGCGAGTGCCTGAAAGCTTCCTGGGAGAAATGTTGGGCATTGGCGGGCCCTTCACACATATTATGTTCGCTATCACGACTGACCGGCGCGTGTAACCGATATGTCCCAAAAACTGGGGCCGCATTCTCAAAGACTGTCAGTTATAAGAACTGTTTGTCATTGACCAGCCACCTTCACTATAATCATGTCACAATCTTCGCATGGAAACAATCGGAATGCACCACGTCCGTTCACAAACAATTAACAAGAGTTGGCACACGAACAAAAAGTTACAGACACATGACAAGACGTAGAATCGACTGCGTTTCCCTTCCACTGACACTCCTTATGTTACTCTGACAAACCTACTCGTTCTGTGCATTTATATACGTAATCCCCGAATACGTTTGTCGGATATGTGTCCTGAGTACCTCTGGCCCGTATTCACAAAATTAATCTTGCGTAAGAACGTTTCCTAACTTTGTTAAGGAATGTGAATGGTCTTTTCTCATCTCCTCCTCTATATTTTCAGCTACCTTGTCTCTTTGTCCTGTTGATGATGGTGTTTATTACCATCCCCTTCGAAACGGGGTGGTGACAAATAGTCATCTATCCTGTCAATTCTATAGGGTGCCTCGATGCCAGCGCCGCCGGCGGCGCTGGGCATCGAGGCACCCTAGTCAATTCCCCCTCCCAGCGCCCTCTGCTGGCCACCGTTCATGGGTCAGGCGCTCTAGCTAGACGGTTACCGTGGTGCCAGTAGACTTAATAAATAACCAGGGTGCCGAATTCACAGTTTTTCGTTCGTAAATGCGCTTTGCAATTGCCTAGCCGCCTCCGCTGATGATATATCCAATATTAGGATTGACTGGAATTTTTCTTTACAAACAGTTATTGTGTCAGAGCTCTTTGCGAATACAGGCCCAGTTGGTACAACCAACATACTACAATGGCCGATGTTCAGTCACCTATAACTCATGATAACGATTGACATGATGACACGACACGATCATCCCGGCAATGGTCAATTGCGCGATCGCGTATACATAAGGGGAATGTTGTGAATGCCCGGGCCCTCGTATTTCGATCTGATTGGAGGCATTACACCGACTCACTGCGTCGAATTAGCGAGACGAAGCACGAGCAACGACTTCCCAAGCGCTCGCTGCTGCCGCTTTTCGGTTATTTCAGGCGGCTCTTACGTCGAGGCTCGTAACACCAGACGCTTTCTTGCACCCATGCCGCCTAACAAACAACGTCTCGTATACGATGGCTACAACCGCGCCCCGATAGCGAACGGTCGTCGTTGCTAGGCAACCGTGGGGCGAGGCAAGCAGGTGAACCGTTATTCTAGGTTGCACGCACTTCTATCCTTATCTCCACCTCGATGTACCCGCAGGAGAGAAAAAAAAATAAAGATATAGAGTACGCGCGTTGGCACGAGAAATGTTTTCGGCATCTGGCTACGCCGAAAATATCCTTCCCACAAAGGCGGAGGTGCGCAAAGGGTGCGCTTCTTTCTGCATGGCGACCAGACTTGCATCTCTTTACGTAGTGCCAGCTTCAGACTCAATTACCTCGGTGTGTTTTTAATTTGACGTGAATACGCGTTAGAACCAGGAAAACATGCCGGCGCCGCTCCTTGTCACGTGAGCAAATTGAAAACACGGCAGTCCTGTCGTCTGTCTACGAACAAGTCCACGCATGCGAACTTATATATATAAAAACTTTATTTGACAGCAAGCATTTTAAGGAGCGGTGGTCGCAGCCCCTCAGTCCAGGGCCCCACTGGCCTCTGCTGCCTGCCTGACCTGGCTAATTAAGGACTTTGTCCTTAATTTGCCTCGCCCCACGGTTGCCTAGCGACATCGACCGCTCGCTATCGGGGCGCGGCCGTAGCCATCGTATACGAGACGTTGTTTGTTAGGCAGCATTGGCGCAAGATTCTATCGTAAAATGCCAATTTTTGGAAGTTCTTTCCTCATGTCGTATTAATACCAATGGTTTTACGATTTGTCGTTTGCGTCCAATTTAGAGTAAAATAGATAAAAAAAAAATACAAAACGCCCCCCCCCCCCCCCCCCCCCTTCTGATTTTTTGAACCAGCTGGTTCAGTCGTATCTAACCCACCGGAGCAACGAAACCCACTCATTGAACCAGCCTATAGAGACAGCCGAATTTTCAGCCGCCATTATACGTGAATGTTTTATCAATAAACTGCATTGCACGTTTCCGCTTCTCAGGTAGCACAGGTCTTTTTTGATGCGGTTATGGAGGGGGTGTGCATGTCACAGCGTTCTATACAGGATAAACTCCCAAGTCTTTTTTTGACAAACAGTGAACATCATGAGTAGTAAAACAATTTGTACTATTTTTCCCCCACTAAATTTTGCTATTTTTCTAGCTTCGACAGTATAGTATCCCTGAGGTTCGCGGCGAGGTTGGCAGGTCTGCAAATCTCAACAAACGTCACTCTGGAGAGAGGCATAGCTAAGCTTCTCTAAAAAAAAAGTTCAGAGCCCTTCCACTACTGTGAAGATGGAAGCCAGCAAAGCTGTGAGTATTGTGGGTCTGCTTTAGTGAATACTGCTATAGTGAATTATTATTATTATTATTATTATTATTATTATTATTATTATTATTATTATTATTATTATTATTATTATTGAATATATTGAGTGTCTTCGGCATGTTCGTCAAAGAACAAGGACACCGGCGTCTTGTTTTCACCTGGCGCAATGGCCAAGTAGCGCGTTTGCTGAGTCAAGTCCGTCCGCGATGCGGAGCGCATCGCGGGCCCGATCTTCTGCCGAGGCGTTGGCGTGACGTCGACGAGATCTGCCCTGCTCCTGCTCTCGGCGGCTCATACCCACATATCCAACGCGGGTCTGAGCCACACGTGATTTCTTTATTTCTTCTCCTCCTTTATTTATTACTTTCTTTCCTTCTTTCTTCCTTCCTTTCTTTCTTTCTTGTCCCTGGCTCATACCCGCACATCCGATGCGGGTATGCGCCACACGTGATTTTATTATCGATAATCGTGACGTAAGTGAAGAGCATGTGGCGTTATTGATGTCATGACCTATCAGTCATGTTAGTCATACATTCGTACCCTTCCATGCCAATTTTTGTATGTACCAATTGAACGAGACGCCACAGAACTGTCGCCTACTTCCGGTGTACACGGACGCGATCTCCTGGAACCTAGCCCATACCAGATTTCCTGTAAAAATGAATGTATGTAAGAAGATATCGGTGCCCCGTAGAGCCACCAGCTACTGCTCTGCTTTGAGGTGCGACAAGAACAGAAACAACCTAAAAGAACAACGTCATCAGGGGGGGGGGGGGGGAGGTTAAGTGAGGCAAAGCAGAGAGGGAAGTGAGAGAGGAGAAACAGAGGAGCAATTACTAGGGCAAACATTAGGATGCGACTTTGTGCAGAATCGTTCCCGAAGGGCCCGCTCAAAGCACTTGGAAGCTATAGCGATATACGAACAGTTTCCCGCGAATAGCTCGCAAGTCCTGATACGCAAGCCAAAAGTTCACAAGCCAGCTTTCTATACGCAACTACTGCAGATCGTTTCAAGCGCTTAGCAACCGGATTGCTTTATTGTTTAACTGCATAGTGCATAGCGAAAAAAAACAAAAAACGGACGCATATAGACTGAGAAAACAAGCGCTATCCTCTGCGTGCTACAGTTCAACAGTGAATCAATGCCAACTCGCTCATCTATCAGTTCTAAGCCTTCACCAGGTTTCTGTTAGAGCGAAGAAGTGAGACTGGGTAAGGACGGACGTAGTTTTTGTTTGCTCTGTCTTGGCATTATCTGCGTTTGCACATGATAGCCACGCAGAATCCACTCGTTCTTTTCATGGCCAGGTTAAGCTGGAACGCGTGTTTCTGGGAAAACACTTCGGTACATTGGTTTCCTTCCGGTTAACACACCGCCGAAGTTTGAGAAAAAGAGATGATTACATAGACAATATTGCCTAATGAAAGGTGAAATTGCGCGCCGCTATTTCGCTGTGAATACTTATGGTCACAAAATAAACTATACTCTAGGGAGAACGGGCTCAAAAATTTTCCCTCGTCATTTTCTTTTGCTTGTAAATAAATGCGTAATGAATAACTGCTTAAAGACAACACACCCTGAGTTCGTGGTACACAACGTAAGACGTTACGATGAGCTAGTGCAGAAATTGTAGCTTAGCGTTTGGATCCTATTTCCGCTTCTACGTGGTCTCAGGCGTACCACGCGGTCTTCTGTTCATGGAAGGATTGGCGAACAAGCGATTATGTAATCTATTTATATTAGGCTAATCTTAATGTTCTTTTTCGTTTCCCTTAAGACGCACGAGTTTGTATAAAAGAACGCTAGGCCATTTAGCGGTGCCGCCACGAAGTTCAGTCGTGGCGCGTGGCTCAAGTTGGCATGAAAAAAAAAAAACGCTTAGGTCTGGCCATAGATAGGCAGATGAATAGATACTGAAAAATACGTGAACTGTCCTGAGAATGCTAATCGCATTAAAATGCTTTTGTTCGCTCGTCGTTATTTTACTGTCTGCAGGAGGTGCAGCGTGAGGCTACTTACTCCGATGAGCAGAAGCTTGGATTCTTTAAAGCTCCCGCAGCAGCCGAGGAAGCCCACGATGAAGAGCAGGCATCCGAGGAAGAGGGCAGTGGCCGCCGCGCTGCGCACACTCTGAAGTCCGGGCAGCGGGGCCTCTTCCGTCGAGGAGGACCCCGCCAGGGACACCGCCGACACCACGATCAGGGCCAAGCCCAGAAGCTGCGTACATGCGCCGGGTACAGGTTTTGCTTTTGGTGGTGCAATTGTTGGCGACAGTGACGGTGACGCTGGGATATAATGACACACTGAACAATTTTTTTTTTGCGACGCCATTCGCACACATGTATACCAGACGACGAAAAAGCCGCGCGCTATACGCAGTGTGTTGCCAGATAGAGGAGCTGCCGGACATATGTGAGGTCGCTGCGTGTTCACGGCAATCGAAACCGTAAATTGCCACCGGAAACTATGCCATAATGAATTATTTCTTATGTTCCTGCGGGGAACAAGCTTAACGACGTAGCTACCAAGCTAAAAAAGTTTGAGACAAACTAGGTGAACAATAGAAGACAGCGAAAAAGGTGATGTTGAAAGTCCTTTAGGGACCAAAAAGGGATCCATGTTTCGAATCTCTTCCTCCTTTTTTTTTGTAAGATGACATGGAAGGTGATATCGGCAATTGTGAAGGCAAATCCTTGCCCAGTGAGCATAATCAAGGTGTAACAGTTTCGTTAGCAAAACAAATGGGCCTCAATGGCGTAGCACATTCGTGTTTACAACCCTGCTGCTGTACCTAGCAAACGAATAAATAAAACAAAACGCAATGCGGCCACATCGACACCGTATCTCAACACATAGTGCATGGCTGTTGCCTAGGAGTTATTTTATGGTTTGTCCGGGTATGCTTGCACTATTGTCATAGCTGCCTAGCGGACTTAATACGCGAGTAAGCGATTATGTCCTACGTATACCAATATGTAATGAATAAACAGAATACAAACAATTCAGTAGCTCTCAGATGACACTAAAAAGATATACTAACAACTGTTTACGCCTCATCGACGATAACATTTGCATCATGTGTTTGCACACCAGTTCGGCTCAAGGGCAAGTATCAAGCTCATCTTACATTTCAGAGAAAAGGAGTTCAAAGCCAGAGTAGAATAAGTGGTTTTAATTAATTTATAACGTCATAACTATTTTAATCAGGTTGATTACATTGCGTTTTTAGGTTATGGTGCCATTGGTCATGGTAATTATGCTAGTTTAGGTTAGATAAACATAAAGGACGAGCAACTAGTGCTTTCTTCGCGCCCTTGTTCGATTCTAAACAGTCGCTTATCTTCAATACCAGTGGAATGATGCCAGCCATCCTTGATTGTTTATTGGTAGTCAGTATTTTGTGGTAAGACCTGTTGGCTTTTGATTCTGAATACATTGATGGTGCGATAAACTGTGACTCGAACTGGCACCTGATTGTTAATGGCCGATGCATACTTGAGTGTAGCTGTGGTGTTTTGAAGCGTGGTGCGGTGCCTGTTCACATTACAGCTGCATTGATTAGCAGTGTGCATATTCACGTTGTGACTCCTGTGACAAATTTTATTTCGAGCCAGAGCGAAGTGCTAATAAGTTTGTCATTAAGTTTGAAATTAGGACAGTACTTCTCGAGTTAGATAATTAATTACCATTAGCTATTAAATCTCAGTAATGAAAAAAATTACTGGCAGCTACTCCACTGTACTGGAAACAATAGGCACTAGGTTTGCTTCGCGTAACGCCGTTCCTCTTTTTTGAAAAATCGTGCTGTGTGATAGCTGGGACACCCTGTATACGGTGCGCCGGCATTTCCCGCAACACGACCCTGTTAATGGACGCAAAGGGCATCAACATTGTTCAGCATTCGGTGAACGCACCACAGGACGCGTTGCGGCAAATTATACGCTCCTAGCGCACGTTTGTGTCCAGTGAAACTTTAGATGTTCTGTAAAATAGTGAATCCGAGAAGCTGGCTTCACCGCATAACGGTTGTTTGTGGGGAGAAGCCACCTTTGACGAACACTTTTTCTGGCGTCAGACAATGGCGCCTGTTTCATCGCCGGATGGCCACTGCGTTGACGTTCATCGCTTCGAACGCAAAGGTGGGATAGACGATTATTAAAGGATAATAAGTGGAAACGGGCAGGAAAACAAAAGCGATGTCGTTGGTGTCGTGTACACATAGCTGATATAAGAATTGCTTCGCGCTCACTGCGCCATTCGGGAACGAGGAATATGTATTCTATGACGCAGCGGCATCCTCACGCTGCTAGTGAGGCGGTGCGTATTGCGCTGAGCTGACATGGCACGCCGTATAGCTTGATAAGTTCATTGATTTTCGTACACGGGGCTTTTTTCGTTCGTCGGCTACCAGCTGTCAAACTCTGTCACGTGCAACGACGCAGCCAAGAGGCGCATATTTTATAGACACGACCCAGACGTTTTATGGTGGGCGATAGCGGAGGGGCGGGGAGTGTATCTGTAATAAAATTGCTATCAGTGTTGCGAAACTCTTGTGTAGAACGCCGTGTTCGGCTGTGTTGTTCCGGAACAAAAACAGAATGACGCACGTTACCTAAAGCGCAGTTGATGCTGTGTGATATATACGTACTACGGTACATTCTCGTGCGGAGCTGGAAGTTGAAAGACTCTGGAAGCACCGACGTTTCTCAGCAGCAGATGTATTCGCGTCATGAGCACGGACACTGAATCTTACGAACAGACATTTCACTCTTACACTGGTCCTTTGACTTGCCAGGAATGCTGTGCCAGTCACGTATTTGACGTGCAGTTAGTGTTCATTATGAAACCCTGACAATTTTCCGCTATGCGTTTCGTGCACAGGTGTACCAGACGATGAAATTCTAAGCAGTTTTTTTTTTCTTGCAGTAGAAAAAAAAATTAAGGTAGGCAGTATAGCGCGGAATCATTTTAAAAACGGTGTAATGAAACAGCCGCCTTTTCAATTATCATAACGGCACAGAGTTTGCAAAAATACAAGGATCAATCAATCAATCAATCAATCAATCAATCAATCAATCAATCAATCAATCAATCAATCAATCAATCAATCAATCAATCAATCAATCAATTGAGATGTTTCACATTTGTGGCCACTTAACAGCCATAGTACGCTGCATCTTTGAACGTATAACGCAATGTCGTTTTACATTTTTGTAAGGCACATCATTACAATTACCGGATACCCGCCATGGTTGCTTTGTGGCTTAGGCGTTACTCGGTTAAGCACGAGGTCGCGGGATCAAATCCCTGTCGCGGCGGCCGCATTTCGCTGGCGGCGAAATGCAAAAACGCCTGTCTACCGTGCATTGGGTGCACTTTAAAGAACCCCAGGTGGTCAAAATTTATTCGTCACAATTTGTCGCATAACCCAATCCACTATCTCCTATGTTACGCAGTAGTGCGTTATGGTTATGCTATAGCGAACTGATGTCACAATTGTAACTGGAAGCAAACTAGAAGAGAAACAAACACTCTCACATGTTGTCTGTTTTGCCTTGTTGCTGCAATCAAGATGGTATTAACATGCCCGAACGTTCATTCGGCCAGTCAAACTTAAAACTAGACCGTGAAATAAGTATTAGGTTTCGTTTAAAGTCGTTAAAGTGGCTTCGCAAAACGGCTGCGTTAACTATCGAGTTTAAACGCGTCGTGGTGAGTCAGTTGTATATGACGTCCAGCACGCGGTCGCAGTATCGAATACTGGCCACGACGTGCGCGTTTCGACCAGGGCAGATGGCGGTAGCGGTCGCGTACGTACACTTATGTTCAGGTTACGGAACTTAAGGTGGTCAAAATTAATCTGCAATCCTCCAATTAGGCGTTCCTCATACATCCCGCCGTGCACCTTTGGTATATGCAAGAGCGCTTCAATCAATCAATGATGCTGCCTCTCATGGTGCAATGCGTCAAGGCGCTGGTATTCTAAATTGACTCCAGTAGAAAGCGTTGTCAAATGGGTGGTCAGACGACAGGCGGTTCAAGCAGGAACTAAACATAAGTAACACGTTTAAAGCATAGTAAAATCCCCTCAAAAACTCATCCCGACATGTCTGCCCCTCTTCAGTTGGATCCAGGATCCTGATTCCCGCATGGGAACCTTTCTAGAACTTGGAAAAGTGAAGATAGCCCCGTTACCAATAGGGCAATAGCAGGGAAGAGTCACTGCCACATCACCCTCCTACGCCACCTATGTACATCGTCCTGACACCCCACTTATCATTCACTTCCTGCAAAGGACAAACAGTCCAGAGCGGAACAAAATAATTTTAAACCAACAACTACAACATAATAATAATAAAGATGCTTTCAAACGAAGTAGTAGTAGAAGATAAGGAAAAAAGTAAACGATTATCACTCCTCACGCTTTTTAGGTTTCTGTATTACCTAGATGAATCTGTTAAAATGCGGAAGCCTGCAGTGTACGCATGCTCCATTAAGAAAAGTATATGCGTCTATAACGTCTGTAATGGTTTAACGAACGTGCTATCTGAGAGAGTGCTTTAGGCGCCGCATAGGCATGCTCATATCGCCTCGTAGGCGTGCTCAAGGCTTTGAGGAGCGTTTTAGAAAACCTCCTTAATGTCCTCTCAAGAGCTTTCTTTCGGAAAACAACGTAGAAAAATATGGGGAGCAGCACGCTCAGTGCCTGGCGTTTCACTCTCTATGATCTCGATTTTGTGCGCGTTTACGGGATCATCAATGCTTTTCTTCACTCTCTTCGCTGAGTTAAGGCGGATGGAAGTTATTACAGTAGACGACGCATATTATACCTTCATCTCTGGACTTATAAGAAATGACGAGCCATATAAAAGCATCTCGGCACGCACAGCGTATAGGTTTGTGTCGTCGACGAAAATTGTTCAGCGCCCTCAATTACCCGAAGACGCTCTAGAATAAATTTTTTTAAAATTTCTTTTCTTTTTGTCGGAGGTAACCCGAGAATGGATTCTCGTGCCCCAGAGAAGAGCGACTTGAATTGAATGAAATGGAAGAAGAAAAAAAATATTTAGAACACACAGAGAGACAGACGGGAGAGTTCATCTCCGGCTGCCTTCGGCAAGAAATTAAATCCCGCCCGTGGTCTTGTTTTTGCGAAGGTTATAAATTTTAGATCAAGAAAAACAGAAGAGGGGATCGATTTTGTTTCCTGTTATTATCTCTTCTTCTTCATTTCCTTGCTTAATGCACACCTGTTGCTTCTTACCTATATTTCCTTTATTTTTATTTTTTTCATACAGCATAGAACAGCCGCTTCCATTTGCGTTCTGCTGAAACGAACGTTGCCGAAAGCCGATTACTACCGCAATGCGGAAATGGATTTTACATTTCCCCGAGTGTTCCACACGTCTTCTTTCTTTCTTTCTTTCTTTCTTTCTTTCTTTCTTTCTTTCTTTCTTTCTTTCTTTCTTTCTTTCTTTCTTTCTTTCTTTCTTTCTTTCTTTCTTTCTTTCTTTCTTTCTTTCTTTCTTTCTTTCTTTCTCAAACACCTTTTCTCTTTGTGAGAAGAGATCTTCTATACCACCCATTTGTTTGGTGCAGCGGCTTCGCTCACCTGTACTTGCTCTGATGGTATATTCTCTCGCTCTCACTCACCTCCTCCTCCTCCTCCTCCTCCTCCTCCTCCTCCTCCTCCTCCTCCTCCTCCTCCTCAGGTCTTTCAGTCCCGGATCCTTTCCGTATGCAATATAGTATGTAGGCGGCGACATGTGCGCCGGCAGAATTCTACGCTTTTAATTAATCACCTACTGTCTTCTCCGCGGCTTTGAGTTTTAAACCCGATAGCATTTACCATCTTTGTTCCGTGTCTGCCGCCTTCTTCCGAAATTTGCCGTCCGTCTATGCTACTTTAAAGAGAAAAAAACACACACAAAAAAAAGAAACGAGATACTTGTCTCGAATTTTTTCTCTCAGCGATATTATAACCAACAACCCGGCGCCCCACGTCGCTGCAGGTCGCAGTTGCGGACCGCTACATATGCTGAGTCGCTTCCCAACTTTTGTTCCGAGTCGTCGTTTTCTGACTCGGATTACAAATAAACCAAAAGAGTCAAGGCTTCACTAGAGAGGATATTTTGCAAGGCCCTTCTGTTCAACCCTACACGATTGCATAGAAACGCTTAAGGCACCTTTTTTATTAATGGGATTATCCGTCAGTTTCAACAGATTCATATCGTACCATTTAACAGGAAGAATCTATAAAATTTACAAGTATTCTCAAGATATCCGCGGAGTGACCGTGAAGCGAGAATCGAGGAGTGACCGCGAACGTGAATCGCCGAGTGATCGTGAAACGAGCCATTTTTTGACCGCACCAAAATGTACGACACCTTCGCAGACTGTTCGCAGCACATAATGTTTGTATACGGCAGTCAAAGCACGAAAGTACCAGGCGGAACGGCCTTTTCCACTGACTAAAGAATGCTGACTTAGCATCACCACAGGAGATTTCCAACCACGTTTACAGACTGTCATGGCTTAGAGAACAGCGTGGTCATCTTTCTCTTTGCACTTTACAGTTCCTTCGAGAGAAGGTCGGAGTTATTTTTCTTGCCGGGTTTTTACGAGCAGGGACTCCCGCGGGCAATAAATAAGCTGACTGTGGTTTCCACCAGAAATTTCCCAAGTGTGGAGCTTTGTGTCTGTCGCGGAATACTAGATCATAAGAAGCCAACAAACAATAACACCAAGGACAACATAGGGGAAATTACTTGTACTTAATAATTGAATTAAAGAAATTATAAATTAATGAAAATAAAAATGGATGAAAAAACAACTGTCCGCAGGTGGGGAACGAACCCACGTCTTCGCATTACGCGTGCGATGCTCTCACCATTGAGCTACCGCGGAAACGTTTTCCCATCCACTTTCTGAGGTATTTATGTTTTACAACTAGAACTAACCCCGGGAGTGTTAGCCAGCGCCACCACTCACAAACCAAAGGGCGGATGTGGAACATCCTTTCTGCCGCAGGCGTCACGAGCACGTGATCTTTTTGGGTGATGGCAACTGGTCAATAAACCCACATATGCTACCTACAGGCATCATTGTTGCCGGATTCGAGCCCTCGTTATGTAGTGAACGAGAAGAAAGGGAACCGAGGGGCCCGATTTTTTTAATAAGCATATCATAAGAAGCCAACAAACAATAACACCAAGGACAACATAGGGGAAATTACTTGTACTTAATAATTGAATTAAAGAAATTATAAATTAATGAAAATGAAAATGGATGAAAAAACAACTGTCTGCAGGTGGGGAACGAACCCACGTCTTCGCATTACGCGTGCGATGCTCTCACCATTGAGCTACCGCGGAACCGTTTTCCCATCCACTTTCTGAGGTATTTATATTTTACAACTAGAACTAACCCCGGGAGTGTTAGCTAGCGCCACCACTCACAAACCAAAACGGTTCCGCGGTAGCTCAATGGTGAGAGCATCGCACGCGTACTGCGAAGACGTGGGTTCGTTCCCCACCTGCGGACAGTTTGTTTTTTCATATTTCATTTTACCTTCGGTCCCGAATAGATCGCCGAGCGTTTAACCCATTGCGCCAAAACGCATTTCAGAGAGCTACACAGACGCGCCTTAATTCAACACTTTTTCTTGCTTGGGGCGGTGCCGCCGCCTAAGCAGAAAAGAGAAGTACTGCAAGACACTAACGCGCACCGACAGTGAACGCTTCGGTGGTCCAGCTACGACGCCTGTGCCAGCATGAAGGGACGCTCATCAAGAAGCACTACCAACGCTGGTGGCGTTATTGCACAGCGGAGCGTTTGTTGAAAATGTTTCTGAAGTTGATCGCGGAGGCTGCAATACGACGCGCTGTACGCGCTATGCTCAGTGACGATTCAGTTACGTGCTTTGTCTTGCGCGTTGTAAGTGTGTCAACGTGCTTCGTCTTTCGCGTTGTGCTAGCGTGTGCGGGCCCCTCGGTTCCATGGTCTTTGGTAGTCGTGATGGAGGAGACGTGCCACCAGGCGTCAGCGTCTCGTTGCAATAAACATTACATCCTAGTTGTCCTTGGTGTTATTGTTTGTTGGCTTCTTATGATATGCTTATTAAAAAAATCGGGCCCCTCGGTTCCCTTTCTTCTCGTTCGCGGAATACTAGAGGCACATAAAAAAAAAAGTGCGCGGGCTCAAAATAGGAAAGAGAGCTGCTACTGCTGCTGATGATGATGAGAGATAGATAGATAGATAGATAGATAGATAGAGAGAGAGAGAGAGAGAGAGAGGAGAGAGAGCAGCAACAGCAACGGCAAAAACGACAACAACACCACCACCAACAACGACGACGACGACGACGACAACGCGCATTCCAGGCCTAAAGAAAATTCCTATAATAGACTTGTAAGAACAAATGACGGTCATGGTAGACTTTACCGTGAATAGGTTGAACTGGGTGCCAAGAAGGAAAAGTTGCTTTATTATATCTCAGCTTTTCGAGGAGGCAAGTCTATATAGCGGCGACATTGTCTCGGGTCTAAGCTTACTTTCTTGCCTTGCTGGCTGCTTAACTGTAGAGATACGGTTTGGAGTAAGTAAACCACCATTGTAGATATGTACAAATAGTGATTTTTGAGACCAAATCTAACAGTGCCAGAAGCGAATCGTATCGTATGAATAATGAACAGCCGTTGTATAGAACGATGTTCATCGCCTAGTATTATTAAAGTTAGCAAGTTCCTGTGCATTATGAGTACATTATGAAGCGTTGTTTATTAAAAGCGCAAATTGACCATTAGGAGCAAACAAGTAGTTTCTCTTCATGCACAGCGCTCTTCACAGAGTGCGAATTACCGCTGTCCAGCCTGTAAAGTGTGCCTACCTAAATGACGTATCCTGCTCCACTACGCAAGTTCTCATGTTTTATGTCTATACTAAGCCTGCGGGGTGATCCTTAACCATACTTTTGCTCTAACTTTATGTCTATTTAGACGCTGTAGACGTTTCGAAATATTCGAAAAGTATTCTAAAAAATATTTACATTTACGAATAGTGTCTATTCGTATTGAAGACCGAATCGAACACTATTCGATGTATGTTTTGATCATGCACAATGCCATTAAAGATGTTTATTCTCTCTCTTGAACACTATTCGATTCGTTATTCGAAAGTTTTGAATATTCGCACACATGCATTGTCATGGAGGAGGAGGAGGAGAGAAAAAGAGAAGGCAGGCATGGTACCAGAAATGCGTCTGGTTGGCTACCCTACGCTGGGGGACGGGGAAGAGGGCATAGAAAGATGAGATAGAGAGAGGAGCGGGTGGAGGGGGGGGGGAGGGGAGGAAGGACACGGTGAGCTCGCGCACGCACCCGGGGGGCCTGAGCAATTCAAAGGCGTTCACATAGCCCAGTCGCCCTCAAGAAAGACAACAGTGCCTTCACAGCTTTGTGGGCCGATGAGTGATGGGGAGGGCCTGCACGGACAACGGCCGATTGCCCAGTCGTCGCAATGCGTCATTGTCATTTCATTTCCAGTGTCATGGAAATGCAATGTAGCCAAAGGCATGCGAAAGGCTCGACGTCAGCGGAGAGCTTGCCGGATCCTTGAGGGGCCGACTTAGCAGTATAATTGAACCATCGAAATCCAACGATTACGATGAGCTCTTTAGTTCGTGCAGTAGAATTGATTGCATAGGCGGGGACTAGAGGAGCATAGAGCCACCGCCAAAGATAGGAGCGGTCGCGAGCGTATGCGGTTATCCTATATATATATATATATATATATATATATATATATATATATATATATATATATATATATATATATATATAACATGGGGGCCATACTCGCGATGTAATTGGTGAGGACTGATGGGATTTCTGTGCGCGCCATACGGAGCAGTGGGTGATCTCGTTTTTGAGGCGAATCTCGAAGGGATGGATTGCAGCAGTCACGTCGGCGCGCTAAACTCCTTACTGATAGCGGCGACGGCGGCACTGTCGCTTTATCTGCGTGCACCGAAGACTACGAGTATATACTGATAGTACTGGCGGCTCCAAACACAGGAAAGAAGACGTCAGCGATAAAATAAGAATGAATCACTCGTAAATGTCAGAAATGATTGCTCAGCCAGTGTGTTTCCACTATGCCCATATGTAGATGCTGTAGTTGCGTTTGAAGTGCTTTGGATTGCAGTAAAAATAACGCCGCGGTTTTAACAGCGGAGCTGTTTAAGCCAGGCGTAATGTGTCAACCGCGAACTGAAAATGTGGGCCGATCCTGGCGGTAGTGCAGAAAGTGTGCAAGCGCAATGGCACATACCCTTGTACACTAGCGAAGATGAGCCTGGCTAAGTCTAGCTAAGCATGGTTGGGACTACTTAAGCTTAGTCAGTCATCGATAGCCAATCAATAGCTAATCGATAATCGATCAATAATCAATAAATTCCAGAAAATGCTGGGGATGACTTGGTAGTGCTTAGCCTAGCCCAAATACGCGGCCAATACCTTGCGATAGCCAGTCAGTAGGTAATCGATAATCGATCAATAATCAATGAATTTCGGAAGAGCATAACCCGTAAGGCCAGGACCAGCTAGGTGCCGAACAGCTCCGCTGTTTCTTTAGCCTTGCGCCACTAGTGCAAGCTACGCTTTCCAGCATTAAAATCGCTTTCTGCATATAACTCACACACTTACACCCTCCTTCACGGGTGTAATGGTGTGATTTACAGACTAATTGACACACTTTGAAAACTTTAAGGGCGTGAATCGGTTTTCAGTGTAGTCTTAGGGTTGGCAGCTTTTTGAAGGGATTTCAAGTTGTTAATAGATGTTTGTTGTTTGTAAACTATTATTTTTTGGGAGAATCGGTATCCACTTATAAATTCCTATTCTGATAAGACATAGATTTCGACGGTGTTATTACATTTATATTTTAGTTTTATATGTAGAAACAAATGAGAGCGTATAGGTCTCTTTAGAACCGGCTATCCCGAAATCCCAGATACTTAACTCGGGAAAGGATATTTTAGAAAAAAAAATTCCAACGCGAATTACACACACACAAACACAAGTCGGAAGTAATACACAAATAGTGTCACTATACACGGACATGAGCATAGGCAGCATAGTCCGGTACCTGGGTAAGTCGTCCACAACATAACTATATTGCTATATTGCTCCACTATATTGCTAAATTTGCACCTATAATCGCTGTACTGAATTTCTCCCTTCATTCTCTCGGCAAAAAAAAAAAAAAAAAAAATACTGTACTGAGTACCGGGGTATTTCGAGTTATATCGGAAACTGACGTACTTTTCTCATTCGGCTGCGTATATTCGCCGATGGAGCTTCCAGCAAATGCTTTCGCTTCCTTTATTATGCTCTTGCCGAGACGCGTCCATAGTCGTCTGAAAAGGCTGACAATGCTAAAAAAAGAAAATAACGTGATACTGAGTCAAATAACTGACATCACGAATCAAAACAAAGTTTTGAAATGCGTCTGCTATTAAGCCGATCAGAAGCCCAGCGTCGCTTGGGGGATTTGTATAAAGCGCTATTACCCTATCTATTTATTTATTGGCTGAACCGACAGTGTAGGTATTACATGCTCGTAATTCTGCGGCATTATACAAAATTCCTGCCTTTAGACAGGCACTTATGCTTAGTTTCTGTTTTACGCTGAAGGTATCAGTTTTTTTTCTGAACTATACGTCAACAATAAAAAAAATAATAAAAAAAATGCGAGGTGAACTAAGCCTAATTTTGTTTTCACGTACCGAAACGGAATGCTATGACGGGAAATATCTTTGACGCGGTAACAGTAATAGAAATGTTTTTCATAATGTAACAAATTTATTCCGGGGCAAAGCGGATGAACGTTAGCATGCTCTATGCATTTTTTATTATTGTGTAATGTCCATTGCTTTTCGTATTTACCTATATGGCTAATTTCAATGCGGAAGTACCAATGGGGCTGTGCTTCTTCGTATTTTTTCTAATATTAAACTATCTTTCGAAGCTACACTTGGAGCTATTGGGAACGCAATAGGCGAAGCGTTCCGTATTAGTACTGCCACGTGGAACTTTTAACGTGCGCTCGAATATTAATACATGGGCGTCAAATGCTTTCTCTGGGACAGGCATGCGACTCCGCGGCTTAATTCGTGGTCAGCAACAGAACGTACCCGCTGAGTCATTGCATGGGGCGCTCACTTTCTTAACGATAAAACCTGTGTTTACGAGTGCTGTGTAAACATAAACGTTCGCGAAAGTCTGTGCTTTCTAGCGGCTAATGCGAGCGATAAAATGACCTGTTTATGATTTTAAACTTGCCAGCGTAACCAAGAATCGTGGCATGCAGTGCGTGCAATTGCGTAGAGAAAGAAATGATCTGTAATGATGTGAACATTTCAGCTGTGTCTAATGTGCCTTAAATAGAAGATACACCGACCTGGCCTTCCGTGTGGTGTATACAACCGCTGGATCAGTGATATGCACTGTATAAAAACACCTGTGCAGATTTATTCTTCGGACAGGCCCCACCAAGGTTAGGCTATTCAGATACGCCGCCATGTTCACATGTGTCTGTTTTTTACTGCAAGCGAGGTAATATAGTTTGCGAGCAAGATGTAATATTGCAGTTTGTGCAAGACGTGAGTGAGAGAGAGAGAGAGAGAGAGAGAGAGAGAGAGAGGAGAGAGAGAGAAAGAAAGAGGGAAACAAGTAATCAAGAGAGAAGCCGTTCGCGTTAGCGGCGGTACTGCATTGCGCTCACGCCGCTCACGCTTCTTGCCTCGTACATTTAGCAAGCGCTTCCTGCGCTAAAGGACGCGCGCGACCACTAATGCCTTCCTTAATTGTGTTACCCAAATATAGCTGAATGCGAACGCTAGCACAGAAAAGTGCGCGTACCCTCACTGCTCGCGTGCTCGCTTCTACGAGGTAAATACGATAACCGGCGTTTCGTGTTTTTTTGCGGTTGGTGGTTGTGCAGAACTACTACCACGGACAAGCCCCTATCGCTAGGCAGTTGTTCATTAAACGACAAAAACTAGAAGCATAGGCTGCTACAGAGCCGGCTATCTCGGATTCACCGGCAAGAAAGCAACGCTACCAGAAAGAAAAATAAATAAATAAAAGAAGGCAGAGAAGAACACCAACATGATAATGAGAGCCAGAAGACCGCTAAACAATACGTGATGGTTTCTGTTGGCATCCCCATCGAAACGGGGCGGCTACAAATAGTGACCTAGCCTGCTTGAGCTAATCAGGTTTTACTACATTTACTGCGGTCTAGCATTTTGCCTATCCTTAATCTTTTCTCTGGTCACATTGTGCAGTTACATATGTCTGTGACCACCTCAGCTCTATCGATCTCCTCCCTACGTTTTTTCCCAACGAATACTCCTAACCTCTCTTGCTTATCTCGGCCACTGACGAGTTAATGCCCCCATTCGCTTTGTATAACCCAGCACTTGTTGGAAGTGGACGTAACCTGCAATTCTTGCTGGCTGACTATCTTGGCATTCCGTTGCGAGGTGCCGAGTCGTCTCCGGGCTTTTGCTGCAGCAGCAGACATGCCTGGGACGCGAGAGCATCCAAGCAGAATCTGACCAATCATCATAGGAACCCGTATACAGGCGTCACAATTCAGTATTTGTTTTTACATATTCTTTTTTGGCTTGTTGTTCGTTTCTTAATTGTTAAGCCAGCGTTTGGACGTTTTAAGGTCTAGTTTAGTGGACGGGAGCTTTAAAAGCATGTGGAAGATGGTGACGTGTTTTTTTGCGATGACATCACGTTGTTCTCTCAAACTCTGCAATGCTCCTCATGCTGCCTTCAAATGTTTTTTGTTTTAACAGCGCCCAGTGCAGTAAAAAGGTGCTGAAGGTGCCACGTGGGAAAGCATACTGTACACTTCAGAGAGGAATTCCACCGCAGCGACGTACATGTATACAAATATGACTATTAATTGCTCGCACGTCTGTTGGCTTTGTAACGCCAACCCCGCGAACCACGATGCATTGTAATATAATCTAGCTAGGAAGGCTTGATTAATATTTCATTAAACATAATATTTCACATTATGGAAGAAAACGCCTTCGATAGGACGCCTATGCAGATTAATAATTATAAAATATGACTTTGTAGGCCTATAGCGGCTGCAAACATTGTTTGCAGAGGTTGGAAAGGTAAAAAGAAAAAAACGACTCTGAAGAGTTAAAAGCAAAATGCATACACCACTGAGGACTACTGCAAGGCTGTTCAGTACTTTTTTTTTTATCTGCGGCTAAAGGGTACAGTGATCTCATGCTGATTCTCCTTTTGTGAGGAATTCGCTTTATATAGTTGAAACCTGCGAGCTCAAACATGAACGGACTAGTGATATGCACGTAAGAGACGTCTTTCCTTGTAAGCTAAGATTCTGTAAGACGCGGAGATTTAATATAATGTTTTTCGAAACTCGGGGTAAACATTCTTTCGTGCGATAGTTGCTTAAGTATAGCGTATAGGTTCAAAGGCTGATCAAGCACTCGACACCATATCGGCTTACGAAGAACTGCGAAGCTGTTAGAGGATGCATGATTGATGACTTGTCACGACGTGACTCCACGCCTTTGCCTTACGTGCGAATGCTTACGGGCGAAAGGTGAACCGCCGTGTAAAATATATATATATATAATATATATAAGGATATATCCACCTGTGCTAATACTGTAGACAGAGGCGCGCGCGCTCCGTGCAGGCTCGCTCACCTATCTAACCCCTCCTTATTCTCTCAGACACAACACGCACACGCTTACCGGCGCACACACTGTAGACAACACAACGCGATGTCGCATTTACATACGCACTCGCCGTTTAACGGCTCATCGCCGGCTTCTGGAGTGCTTGCTCGCGGTATACCGCAACTGCCTGCACGAAATGCGAGATCTGAGTAAGATGTTGCCCAATGTGTTACCTAATGAAGAATATTGGCTCACAGTTGTGCGCAGCAGCGTGATAACGATATAACTATAGTCGGCGTCCACTCATTAATTCTTACGGACTATGCCTCTATACGCCACATCATGTCGATGCTTTAATGGATTTTAACTCAAGAACCGAATATACAAAACTTTTCATCTTATCAGAATGACAATTTCGCAGGGATGTTATGCAACAGCCTGGTAACAATGCAGCGTCGGCGTTATCAATCATTCGGGGTGAAATTGGCCTTCTGGGCGGCCATGAACGAGGATATCACCAAGCGAAGTAACGTGATTAACTGTATAGGATCAATCAGCAAGAACACGAATAAGACACGGCAGTAGAAGTTTAGTAACTAAGTTATACACACAGAGAACGAAGCAGAAGGGATATAAGCGATTTGACTTCCGGCTACTTAGCGTTACTTAAGCGTGGAATCGGAAATGTAGGCGCAATACGGGAAAGAACGCAAGTATTATAGGGCGAGCAACCGCACCCACAAATGGGCGTGATCGGTCTCCCAACGGCCAAGGGATTCGTGTGTGTACGCACCCAGACGACAAGGTTGACGATAAAGAGGCAGTACTTGAGGCAGGTGAATCCGCACGAGTTTCCGCCGCCGCCCTTCTTTCCAATATGAACGGGCCGCGTGCGGGGAGGCTGCTTCGAGCCCTGGGGCACTGGGCCGGGTCCCGAAAGTCGAGGGTCCGGTTCCCCGCCACCGCTGTTCCGTTCACCTCTGATGTCGGCCATGTTCTTTCTTGCCACCTCCGAGCTCCTCCTCGCGTATTCGTCGCCCGTGCGACGCTCTCGCGTTCCTTCGCGCGAGTTGTTCGTTGTCCGCGGCCGCCTTATCGGCAGTCGCAGCGGCGTTGTCGGCTTATCGCTTCAGCCGCGGGGGCGCCCCGCAAGAACCTTTGGACAACGCGCGCGTTCATCCGCGCATACCGCGTGCTGTTCTCAGCTCAGCGCTCTCTTCCTTGTTTGGTAGGCAATATCTTACGTCGCTCGCGTTTTGAGCTCGTGCGGCCTCCTTCCGCCTGGAAGTATTTGCGAGAGTATAGGTTATGTAAATGAATAAGTTTTATCGCCGAAAAGATGACACTTCGGCCTAGATATAGGGGTACGAGATAGTATAAGTTAAGAGAAAGGAAAAAGAGCTTCGGATGGTTCACAGCTAGTTGCCCTGTGAGGCCGGTTTCCAGGGCGAAGTCCCACAGATATTGGATGACATTTTTCAGCTCGGCTCGCAGTGGAGTCGTTCACTCTTCGACGGCGGATGCATGTCCACAGTATTTCTTTCGCATGGTTTTGAGGCCCGGGCGTTCCCAAAGCAAATGTCGCACTGGCGGCGGTTATCATATATACTGCATGATGTGCTTTTGACGATGGTTGCTGTGGTAGCCTCTGCTGCAATTTCGTCTTTTTTTCGCCAAGAGTTCCCGTTCCTCTTTCCGAGATGTATGCTCACTACTTGACTATACAACGTCATCAGTTGTTAGGCCGAAGCTCGTGCGGGGCTCGTCTACTAAAAAAACCTGCGCTCTGTGAGGAAATCTCTGGTGTATAGGAAATGAGGGTCCTCGGGTGTAACGTGTATAACTTTTTAAATGAATGTACTTAAGGGAAATACTGACGCCTCCTAGAGGCACCTGATGCTTCTCTGATCCGACGTGGGAAATGAATGAATGAGTGAATAAACTTTTATTGAAACAGTGACTTGTCACTCCAGGTGCGAGGGTCCGGGCCCGGGCGACAAGTTGACGCTGGTCGACCAGATCCAAGATGGAGATCGCAGCCTGCCACGTTTCAGTGAGGAAGTTTGGGTCTGCGTCTGCTGCTGTTGGTTGTCTTGCTGTGATGCTTGCTCGGGCGTGCTTGCATTGCATTAGAAGGTGTGCCAGGGTGCCTGGCACGTTGCAGTGTCGACGTGTGTAGCTGTGTAGCTGTATATATACAGCTACACAGAGAGGAGAGGAAGGCACCGACTACAGGCTACACAGAGAAGAGAGGAAGGCACCGACTACAGGCTATAGCCTGTAGTCGGTGCCTTCCTCTCTTGTTAGTTTTGAATGTGGGGGAGGGTATACCCTGCGTCCAAGCCGATAGTGCTGCAGTAGTGGTTGGTAAGTAAGTGGTATGGTTTCTGTTTACTTCGCTGATGTGGTGGGTGGCCCGTGTCTAGGACGGGGAGGCCCGGTTGACGCTTGCGCGGGCCGCGGTGTGAGCCGCTTCATTCCCCTCGACTCCCTCGTGTCCAAAAACCCACTTGATGCAGGTGTAGGGGGGAGGAGTGTCACCATGTTTCAGTATGTTGGTCGCTTTGATGGAGATCTTGTCCTTCATGTATAGTAGCGTGCCGCTGTTTGAGAGTCGGTGAAAACCACTATGGCATCCTCGCTCGTGGGGATGCCATACTAAATAGAACACCCTCTAAAAAGAACATCCTCAACGAAGAATAAAGTGAGTATGGCACACAAAAAGCACCTGAGGAAAAATTTATGCGGGCACAGAATTTCAGTACAAGGTTTACGGTCTACGACTCTAGTCCAGACTTTCTTCCAAGTATGCGCTAGTGTTAGCGCGCGCTAGAACCTCCGTTCAGTGCGATTACCATTCTTAGGATACTTCACACGCTTTCCGGGACCTTTCTATGTTTGTGTCTAACCGTTTTCTCTAACCGTTTGTCTCTAACCGAAAGCGCAACTCTTTTTTTTTCTGTCTTTCTCTGTGTGAGCTATACGCTATAGGAAAGCAGCACCTGAACCCGGCAGCAGATACGGTCTGCAAATTCCGGGAGGTTTCGTCAATAAAGCTTGAAATGCCGCGACGGGCTGCTCGTTATATGCAAAGTTGGGCAGACGAAGAGACGCACGAGCACATCCGTTATGCAAAGGTTGAAGTGCAAAGTTCCAGCGCGATGCTTTGTCGCACCTCACGCTCCCCGTGTAAATCAAATAAACGGCCGATGGAAGGAAAGACTTCCGGCTGAATGAAGGAAAGAGAGAAAGAAATCAAGATAAAAGAAACGCTGTCGCTACTTTTACACGCAAATCGCTGCTGCTCGGGAAGAACTATAGATGACTTGGACATACTGTTGCACGCACCGTTCGCTTGGCCTTCCCTGGTTTCATTCCATCTTTGTGTTGCTACATATTCGACGACAGCGATTCATTGGCCGCTTATAAACTTTTATAGACAGTTGTATACAGGCAGCATGGACTTTACAATTCTGGAACTCGGTGATAAAAAGCATCACAGTTCTGCCACCCGCAGCTACTGGAACATCTAAAGTGGACAGAATTTCTATACATATTGTACACCGTTCTGAATTGTGCGTCTAATTTGGGAGTTGGACTTTAACGAAACTCAAGTAAACAATGAAACACCCCACTTAAGTTGTAACCTAACACATCATATCCGCCACTTTTGAAATAACAGAAACAGCTCGCGATATTGTGATATCTACTTTTGGGTCAGGATTCCAGAGTTGGAAACTTTGTGATTTAATTTTAAAGCGAAGCTTTCTTTGATGCTGCTAGATTCTGCGTTCCGTCGTCGGCATCGCTTGGTCGTCGTTGGCTGTCTCTGCAAGTGGGCGCTGTCGATACTTTAGTCGCAAGAACGCTTCGCGTCGTAATGCCGCGTGCGCTTCCGCTGCGGTTGATGACCGGCAGTTTACGGGACGCGTTCGTCAGCCGAAAACCGCTGGGCGTTTATTATCGTGGGTCGCCGTTTTGTGTTGTCGGCTAATCAAAGCTTCAATCACACAGTTTCCCACAGTGCGTCGGATCTGCAAGTTTTTTTTAGTGTACCTTTTTTCCGGCAATTATTGTAAAAGCTTTAAGGCCTTATTGTTTTTTTTTCTTTTTTTCTTTCGGAAGACCTTATTATTGCAACCACGTTGTGGTTTCTACAACTGGTAACATTTACCTTACTCTCTTATACAACAAGTTTCGTTGAAATTGGTTCACAGGTTGTCTAATAAGAGGATTTCAGCGTTTAACGTGTATTTCGATGGTAAGACCCGCGGTAAAGCTTTTCTTAATGAAGGCACTTGAGGCCTCGGCTGCACAAGCATTATATGCACGCTTTTGCTGCCTTTAAGGCAGGGACGATGCAGGCATTGTTGTTGTTCTACTACCAGCGAGAGCAGCGGTCGTGTTCTCGCTCCATCATTCTTGTAGATGCTCTCACTTTAGCGTGACGTCAGACGTGACGTTACCTTTGCGTTATCTTGGTTCGATGCCTCCCTGGCGAGAGAGAGATAGACAGAGTAAAGAGGAAGAGGCAGCAGCGCGTCACATTTGTCAGTGCTGCCAGAGGAAGAGGAGGAGTGGAAGAAGCAGAAGCAGAAGAAAAAATAACCTGCAATTACGATACTCGCTAATGCGAATTTTGAGCGCAAGTGCTTAGGTGTTTGGAATTCGGGATATATTGCGGAAAACAATTTTATTTTGAACCACAGGGTCATCTCGGCGGTGGCGCTGAGCCTCTGCTAGGGCAGCTCGTTTACCAGCAGCGGCAGACGAATTTCCACCGGTTGCGTTGCTGATTGTTCAGAAAGAAAGCGTGAACAAGGGAACGCGGGGCTCGCGCGAAGCGAATTCTCTAGCGGTGGTGGCGCAGACGAAGTAGCGCATGCGCACTGGGTCCGAAGCCCACGTCAGCACTTTGCTTCTATATATGGTATCGGTGGACGCGCTCGCCGCATGCCTGGTCGCCGATGTGGAGCACTTCTCGAGCGGCACTCCGCTTTCCTCCTCATCCTTTCGCCATACTCTCCTCTTCCGCTGTTCTCCTCATGCTTCCGCAGCACTCTCCTCATTGCGCTCTCGCCGTCTTTCATCCCCCGCTGCGCTCCGCGTTCGCTATTTCATCTTTCGCTGTGCTCGTTCGTTCGGTTACGCCGAGTGACGCGGAGGGACGCCGACGCTCAACGCAGGAACGGGCGCCTAAGAGCTGCACTTTAAAATAATAAAACCAACATCATCCACCATCGCCACTTTCTATAGATGTACTGTAATGTCAAGTAATGTAAATATTTTTCGCTTTCCAACTTCAAGGCCGTGGTTGTATTCGACAGTGTAACCTTACAGTGCATGGAAAACCGAACTTGGATGGTTCTTCACATCGACTACAGATGAATCTATAAGCGGTAGCACGTACCGCATTTTTGCACGTGTAACCCGCCACCGCGTATAACCCGCACCTCCAACACAACAGCCTCGAAAAAAAAAAAAGAAATATCTGCGCGTGTAAGCCGCAGAAATAACTGCATACAACAATGCTCAAATCTTTGCAAAAACAGTCTCCATTCACGGATTTACTATTATCCCCCGTCGTACCTTCTGCCAGCAGCTCTGTTCCCCCATTCTTCGGCGATGCTGACAAAGCTGGATTGATACGCCGGACGTTATCGCGGACGAATCAGTCACGCGTAATGTGACGTGAATCTGGTTACTTCGCAGTTAGCATTCACATGACAGTGGATGACAGCGCGGACGGAGCAGCCCTCGCATGGGCAATGGCGATGGAGTAAACGCGACCGAGCCGAAAATCCCAACGGTGATTTGGCTCACCGTCGTATCGCAAAGTGCTTCGCGCAGACCAAGGGAGCGCCGCGGGAACTGGTGATGTACGAGTTATCCGGCGCCGCATGCGTTATGCTCTAACTACTGAACGCGAAATGGCAACCTGTAAAGAGGAGGAGAATGGGCGACCATGAAAGAGGGGAGAAGGGATCTTCAACACGCAGGGGCAAGGAGAAAGTGGGGTTCCCTAAGAGATAACGAAACTCTGAATGGCGAAAAACCCTGCCTTTAGATGTGGCTTCACGGTAGCGCCACGTGCGCTGCCGTGAAGCCACATATAAAGGCGAAATTCGCTTATAATCCGCACCCCAACTTTACTACTATTTTTTTTAAAGCTTGGTGCAGGTTATAGGCGCAAAAACACGGTAGCTTCGTTCTCTTCCTCTTTGCAGAGACACGCGTAATTAAACGCGTCTCGCTCTATGTGCACCAGCACTCTCCAGTGTAGGGACACAAGTAGCAATGACGTAGGAGTGAAAAGCTAGTCTAGTTGAGACTAACCATTGCTCTAGCGGAAAAAGCCATGGGTGAGCGAGGACTGCCATTGATGTGGTTTAACGTCGAGAGCAACAGAGAGAGAGAGAGAGAGAGAGAGAGAGAGAGAGAGAGAGAGAGAGAGAGAGAGAGAGAGAGTAATACACCTAAATGATGGCTCTAGGCCCCTTCAGTGGGTATCTGGAAGAGAGCTAAGACAGGCTCACCATGGGAGCTTTGCACGCGAAGCTCCATATTGAGTTAAGTGTCTCATTGACGTTAGCTTGTGGTCGGACCAAGTCCTCAAACGACATCGCCTCCTTAGGTTATATTTCCCGGAATTTCTTCAATTCTTCGCATTCCCACGCGAGGGAATGAACATTTGGAGTCACCTCCCTTTAAACAAGCATAACATTTAACTTGCGGTGGTGACGCCGCAATGGGAGGCTGCATATAAATATAAACCAACTGAGGTTCTTTAACGTGCACCTAAAGCACGGTACATCAGCCGTAAGTGTACAGAACAAAGGTTAAATGTGGACGAGACAAGCGACAAGGACAAGCGTGACTACCAACTGAAGTTTTGTTATCAATGCACCGAATTTATACAAGGAAGTGGAAGAGCTATCTGAAAAAAGAAGAAATAGTGAAGACGTAAGCCAGAAAGACATACAAGTGAGTAGCGAAAGATTAAGAACGCAGAAAAACAAGAGATACACAGAACAATGTAATGTAGCGTCACAACCGCCTACCGTACGTGCGCCTTCCTAAGAACTCGAGCTCTTGGTCTGATAGTGCATTGAATGGCTTGCTGACGCATCCGCTGTGTTATTGCAAAGTAAACAGTTCCTATTTAAAATCCAAACGGATAAGGTCGCCTCTATGTCCTGCGTGCAATGTACGGGAAGACATGATCCACTTAATCTGCGGTTGCAGCCTGTTTACTGTCTCCTGTAAACGCAGTGTCATGTTTACATTATAGCAGGGACTGGCGTGCGGAAACGACTGCACGGGTGTAAGAAATGTCCTAGCTAGAGGAACACTGATTAGAAGATAAGGTCGCCTCTATGCCCTGCGTGCAATGTACGGGAAGACATGATCCACTTAATCTGCGGTTGCAGCCTGTTTACTGTGAAAAGAAGAGCCCTAATTTCCACACTGACCATTCGTCAATGACTGCCATGTCTTGAGCTAAGACATGTTCTTGGCCTATGATAACGCTTCTTACGCATCTCGCGCAACCAAGGCGCTTTTAAACTACGTCAGAGACGCTGGTCTCAATGAGATACTTTAGTTTGTTGAGGATTGCGGTGTGTTTTGGACATGCTCTTCTTTCTAGTTGGCAATGCTGTAGGATATCCTAACATTTCCTTGAGATGTCCTGAGGCCTTGTCACCTTACACGAATCCCCTCTGGCAGGAAGGCCCGGCTTATGTGATTTCGAGCTGCGGCGTGCGCCGCTCGCTTCGTTTACTGCAAACGTTCATGTCTCGGAGTCCAGATGACGTTTAGGTCTCGATAATTTGCTTCTGGCTTGAGGTACTTTCCGAGATATTGAGTGCGATCGGGGATATGCGACCTTTCTTATAATTGCGGCATGACGAATGGAAGTCGCTTAGTATGATGGCGTTGTTGGCGCACGTTGCTCGCTAGCGCAGTAGCCACTTGTTCGGCTGTGTCGGGAATTTGTGCTGGGATCGTAACAACGGCTTCTTCTTCTCCTTGAGAGTTCGTGGTGCTTACTTCGTAGGCGGCGAAAATTCTGTACTTGGCTGCATCCGTATATCATGTGTTGGGCTCTGCAGAGTATCTTATGTGAAGCGCTCTCGTTTTTGCCTGTCTTCTTCTTCCTTTGTGGTAGTTGACGTGCATGCTTCTTGGTAATGAGGCTAAAGTGAGGGAGTGCCTGATATGTGGCAAGAACCGGGCTTTCCACTCAGATGTTGCCGTGAGGTCTACGTTATTGCCAAGTCGTCGTAGCATGGTTCTGTCAGTGGGGGTCGATTTGAGCCGTTGGATTTGACTGCTTTTATGGGCTTCAGCGAGCTCCTCCCCAGTGTCGTGGAGGCCAAGTTTGAGAAGTCGTGTTGTGGACGCTGCGGCGGGAATCCCTAGAGTGGTTTTGATAGCTTTGCATATCATAATACTAAGTTTTTCTATCTCAGCATTCTTTAGGGCCAGATAGGAAGTTCCGTCGACTATTCGACTGATGATGAGTGCTTGTACAATTTGTAGCGTGTCGTTTTCCTTGAGACCGCGCCGTTGATCGGCAATGCGCTTGATGAGATACGTCACTTGGTTGAGCGATGTTTGCAGCTTGGGGAATGTCGCAGCTCCGGATCCGTCCTTGTGTATGACGAGGCCAAGGATACGGATGGAGTCCACTTTCGGGATGGAGTCCGCTTCGTGGACCACGTTGTTGAATGTTCCTTTGACTTCTATGGCCAGGATGGATCATTTGCAATGTTTGTCCTGTTAGTGGATGATTATCCAACTCTGCACGTCACTTGCCTCTCGGCACTATAGCGCGGGCAGACACAGATAATGTGTGCTAGCGTCTCATCACAGCTGCATATGTCGCACGCGGGGCTGTTGGCCATTCTAATAAAGAAGACATAAGAGTTTGTAAATGCGACGCCCAGCTACAGACGGTACAGCATGGTCTGTTCATTTCGTGGTAACCCAGGCGGTAGATGTATCTGTGTATCCGGAGACAGCGAACGCAAACGACAAATGGTGAAACGTTCGAATCCCACAGGGGCAACGTACATTGAGGGGACATCAATCGCAGCCCAGCAGCAGCCCAGCCGCAGCTTCTGTTGGCCAGTTTGTTTCGGAACTTTAGGCCAGTGCTCCGAAAGAACCTCCGCGCAGAAGGCTTTATTCGCATTACTAAGATTCCTGCGGTATACGGACCTGCGCGATAGACTTTAAGTAATGCCGCTCCCTACCTCTGTATAGTGTACGCGGTTTGTATGTACTCGTCTCTCTCTCTCTCTCTCTCCCCCTTCCGCTCTCTTTCTCTCTTTATCCCCGTACTCCTTCCCTCCGTGCAGGGTGGCCAACCTGAACTACATCTGGTTAACCTCCCTGCCTTTCTATGCATCCCTTCTATCTCTCTCCTGCAATGTTTGTGAAGATGGTCGAGAAAGTCTTCTTTAAGTTGTTAGAGGACGTCTTGCGTTGACAGATGTTGTAGGAAGCCAAACATAATGTCGAGGATCAGGTCATTGTCTTCAAGGTAAGGGATTAGACGTTTGTGCACCAAACAATTTTCTGGCGCACGAGGTGAGAGAGATGGGGCGGAGATTTTCTACTTGAAGTGGTTTGTTGGATTTCGGTATCACGGGAATTTCTTATGTTTCCTTGCTGCTGGAATCTAACTTTTTGACCCAACAATCGTTCATACCCAACATTCAAAGGCTAACAGGTTGTTGATGTCTGCTCCACTGAGGTTACGAAGGATTTTGTTGGTCACTTTGTTTTTGCCTGGTGCTGTGTTGCGGGTCAGATTTCCCGCGCTGCTGCCACTTCAGCGTGAGAGAAGGGTTTGTCGAGGTCCTGGTTGATCTTGCCTCTGTATCTTTGTGGATTTAGCTTGTTCGGCGTGGTGCCCCCTGTGAACATATGCGTGAGGTCTTCTAGCAGTTGACTTTCTGTTGCGGGGTAGTAGTGAAGCAGCCTGTTGGATGTCTTGTCGTTGCTGTGTTTTGGTTTTGGTCGCAAGGAGGGAGGCAATAAAATATTCGGTGGCGGAGGAACGCCACATAGCACCGCCACCAACCACAGCATCTAAATCTTCAGGCGCCACAAAGCTCTCATGCGACAGCAGGTGCGTCTCAAAGAGCTAGTTGGTGCTCGGCGACGAAAGCGTCCTGCAACTGCTGCCAATTGAGTTACGCTGGTTCATTATGGTGAAGTTAGACCAGATGGCCTAAGGGGCGATGTCTAGCATGCCTGGGTATCTACGGGCCTGAGATTTACTTAAGGGAAGTCAGCGCATATACGCATATATAAAGTACAGAGTACTGGACCTGATGAACGCTTCTCAGCTACATATTTGCCAGTCGTTCTCTGTACTAGTGCATTATTCTATGCGTCATTATCACGAACCAGCTTGCCTAGCAAACAACCGTATATTCCGGAAAGTATTTTCTTCACTGACGACAAAATTAGGAAGCAATTACATTTAATCAGGTCATCATAACTGAAGCTTTGGGGGTAGCTTTTACTTACGACCAGTAACCAACTCCAGATCTCCAGTGACCAATTTTCTGAAAAGCCGCGTCGTGACAAAAAAAAAAAAAAAAAAAAGAAAAAAAGAGAGAGAGAGAGAAAAAAAAACAGCTGTTGGCGAAACAGGAAGCAATTGTTCATCTTTCGTTGGTTCGCAACGAGCAGTGTCCTCCCTCTAGCTATGGCCAAGCATAAAGGTGAGCGTAAGCAAGACATAGTATGGCAAGTAGTGCTGTGAGATGCCGCAGAGTCGCAGGTCTCTGCTTTGACCTATTATCTCTGGCACTTCAGTTTAGTACCTGGGTAAATCGAGAAATCATGAATAGATGGCCTCTTTCACAGTGAAAGTGTGTAGCCCGTTTCTATACAGCAGGACATTCCAGTCTTCAAATCGCAGTCCAAGGATCGCGTGATACGATATTGTTGCGACCGCGGCGAAGTTCCATGGTGGGCACGGGGAACGTCCACCTCCGCCAAATCATGTTACATGTAACTGATGCACAAACCTATGTACAGTATATTTACACGCAGGCTAACGTTGGTCAAGATGGCGACCATATATCTATCGGGAACACGTCGTCTTCCTCCTCTTCAATGCAGCCACATTGTGGTGGCTGTTCCGTATCATCATGTATAGAATTTCTATAGGGACCAAATGATGGAATACTTAGCTGCTAAGCAGATTTTTTTTCTTCCCTTGTGTGGCTTTCGAGTAGACAGGTCTGGTTGAATAATATTCATCACTAAACTGGTTGCCTCTTTGGTAGACCGCCGAATGAAGTTTAGACCGTTGTTTAACCATATTTTGACGATCGTTTCTCAGCCGCCATTGCATACGAAAACGTTTGTGCGATTTGTATAACTTTGTCTGCAGTCGTTTTGCAGAATAGACTACACTTTTTCAGGCTGTGATGGCCGCGGTTATGTTTTGAATGCTTCAGCAGAGAATGTATGCTTAAAATTTAGACACAGGACCTGTCTGTAATAACTCGGCTACTATATTTGTCATCTGTTGTTACAAAACTTCGTGCAGCATAACGCATTTAAATGAATTTTTACCTTGACGAAAATGTGTAGTTTTGCGAATCGCAGGCTGGATTCGTTTCTGAAGTAAGCCTGTTGAAACATTCCGCCCTTATTATAATTTCATATGTTTTCCTATTTCTCGTACGAAAATTGAGCTTATGTGGACTCTTCTGCGCTACACTGTACATTTTTAATACCTTGTGAAATGGCAGACTAGCATCTAGCTTAGCTTAGCAATGTAACGAAGGGAAACCTCCAATTTAATCTCATTAGGCTTCAACTTAATTATGTAGGAAAGACCATAGGCTCAATTGACGAAGCTCTTCGTTCGTAAGTGCTTTTTGCCATTGTCTGGTCGCCTTTGCTAATATGTCCAGCGTCGGGATTGGCAGGACATTTCTCTTATGAACTATTCTAGCATAAATGCTTTCTGTGAACACGGGCACAGAAGTAGAGATTCATCTTACCTTTAATGTAGTTTCTACGTTTGGCGGTGATCCTGACGCAGTATTATGCAGTGATTTCAAACGTACAACCAAACTAGAAGCATTAGACGACGCCCGGCAGAAATGGTCCTGCTGTGGTTTACCGTCGTACACTTGGCAGTTGAGAGTCAGGAAGGCAGACGCACTGGTAGTGTTTCGGACGCCCAGGATTGTGTATGATTTGCAGCAGAACGGGCCAGTGGTTAATTTCCCGCCATTGCGCGATGACTCCACCCCATCGCCTACACAATGGATGTCTCACGAAAGTTTAGGAAGGCATGCGGACGGCCGTTTTTCCTCGTTACTTCGGACGCCAATGTCAGAAGCGAGCTAGATCTGTCAGTTCTTTTCGACTGTCGTGAAAACGAACAGAAGATAGGCGAGCGCGACCAGTTTGAAACCGACTTCATGTACAATCAAAAGTATGTCTGATGTTCCTCGCTGACCAGCTACAACTAGAGAGCGTAGTGCGCGCGGAATGAGTAGACTCCTCCGAAATATCTAGATGTGCCATATGTAAATGGCATGACCGTGCTCGAAGGGTGTATTTCGCTATAATGCGGTAAGATAGAGGTTACTTCAATATTTCAGGACAGATGTCCTTTTTTTACGCATGCTCTCGGACGGTCTGTATAGTGTTTCCGGAACGGCGTAAGGTGGTGAGAAAGAGGGTGCCATGCTACTTGCATTCCTTGGCAATACCAGTTTGCTGTTCATGCATGTGACGAACCACATTTGTATTCGCGTTGTCTCTCAGGAGGAACAGCTGCCCGCCATGGCTTCCATGATAAACCGGCTTGAAGAAGCTGACCACCATCTCCATCACCACCGAATATCAAGGAGCGTAGCGAAAACTGAAATCCTATGCAACCGTTGCAGCCTGCGACAGGCCTTAGGAAGTCAACTTCCTTGCACCAGCAAGTGTCCCCATTTCAGTCTTTGCTGAGTCTTGGCTTGAAGATTGAAACGGTCCTTTTTCTCCGAATTTTCTTGTCCTCCATGTCTCATAGATTCTTGGCAAGAGGGCAGCACAAGACAACATCCCAAAGCAAAAGTCGTGCAATTCAGTACGCCAATATCCAGGCTTTATTGAAGGAAAAGAAGGAAGGTACACGCTCGCGACCTTTCTTAAGCTAGCAGCAGACGGTATGCCTGGACAATCAACGCGAAGCGTTGGTACATGTACAGTTTTCTCAGGCGCGCTGGTGCACGCATCCACGAAGGTAGCGGGGGAACACAATGGTAACACAGTGAATGTATAACCCGTACAAGTAGCACGTAAACATTTCAATGGGACGTGTGTTTCTATAGGGACACCTGGAACAGGCTGCGACAATAAGACGATTTTGGGCAGAATGGCAAGGCATATATACTCAACATTACAAACGTATATCACAACACCACAATTGTACAACATAGTTACGATAATTGATGGCAATGGTGAGTTCCAAAGTCACGTTGTGTGCTGTACGAAGAAATTAACTGCAAGAAAGAAAAGTGGTGCGACCAACAGCACACCTACGTAGTCCCCTTCCCCCTCTCCTTCAGTTACAAATAATTAAAACACCTATAAATGAGGCCATCTTAAATTTGAAAAATCTGTTCTTCGGCATGCTGTATTGACGTTGCGGTTAGAATATTGTCCATAAGCACTGACATGACAACCTACGACGGTATACGAGCTTTGATATATTTTCTCCGCATTCAAAGTAGCCTTACGCTGTCTGTGAAGATGTAGTCATGCATTTCAGTGGCTGTTCCCGTTACTTTATTTTTGCTAGACGCAAGGCAGAGTGGGTGTTGGCGGTGCAAGTTTTTGAGCAAAGATAAAAGTAGCACGAAGCAGCACCAGCAGCCATCGCGGATTAGTTTGTCAGCACTCACTTCCAAAGTTTGTGTTCAAAAGGAGCGTGCTGTGATGGCGTGCTAATGAGCTACGATGCACAATGCTTGTCGTGCGAAAGTATTCCAATGGACAAGCGTAGATCTATTGCAATTCTTTAAAACAAATTGCTAGATACGTCAAGATTTTCGCTCAACTAAGCACAACAAGAGGCCGAAAGAATGCTGTACCTTTGTAGAAAGCAGTATGCAACACAATGTGGTCCTATTTGTATATTTTTTCTAGCGCTGTCATAAGGTAAGGCAGGAGACTTAAGACAATATTAAGGTATACCCGAAGGGGTTTAATTCACGTTGTAAAATATCACAAGGTGTTCCCACCTCCGTCCATCTGAAGAATGCCCCGAGAATTTTGCACGAACTTTTTTTTTTGTAACTTTAGTTCATCATTGAACGCATATTGCAGTAATAGGCTCTATGTACATTGTACACTTGTATTACACACTTCGGACAGGTCTTTCACTGCGTGACAATGCGTAACCACACCACGTGGTCTGTAAAGACTACCGTACCCGCGTTGAGAACGCGTGACGCATTCGGCAGGACAACAATAATATTCAAGTGTACACTCTGCTAGCTGCTTTGCGTAGTAACGCCGATTGAAATTGTATTCTTTATGGAAGAGCATAGTACTGAATAGATTAGGCACGTTTGACGTGTCTATGAAAGCAGCAGTATCTTCATGAAGAAAAAGAGTAGGATAGCTGGTTGTTGCTAAAATCATTTCTGGACACCGTGCATTGATGCCGTCACTAATGACCAGGAGGGACTAAAGTGAACCCTGTTTCACTGTGTAATTAATGTTTGGCCACAATGATGCGTTCTTTGGCTAGCTAATATTGGTTAAAAAATTATGCGCTGTGTATAAAAAAATATGCGCTAAGGTTATCTGGAAGGTCCCTAAGACTACGTTAAGGGCTTGTGAAATATTTGCATAAAACGATGGACAGCGCTCATGACGTTTTAAGTTTCTATGCTTCGAAAGCATTTCTTGTTCGAATTTGCTTCAAGACAATTTATGTATTTTGCTGATTGTTGATTACTAATTTTAGATAAATGTATATTCGTCGGTAAAATGTATTGCTACAAATTGTATTTAGTTTTTTTTTAAGAAAAAGAAAGGTATTTTCTTAGCGAAAACGTATCCTTACAATTGCACATACAAGCGAAATTCTGTGAAGATTTCTCAGCTGAATATTTGTTGCTATAAAGGAGAAGGCTTTGCGCACAATATATATTTTTCTCGCACGGGACACGTTCACTGACACGTGGCACGATTTAAACACTGTTGAATCAGATATACTGATGCTAAAGTGTTTTGTGGGTTCACAATTTTCTTTACCCTAAGAACTGTACAGACTTTGAACCTTAGACGATTCACGTCGAGCATGAGCCCAAACCCTGTAACTACAAGTTAGCAATAGCAGCGGCGGCGGGAAGTCAGTCTTTACACAGCGGTTTACAGATGCAGACGTAAGGTGCTGACGACGAAATATCGATACATTTGCAAACGGAAACTGGCTAGAGGCCGATGAAAGGAGAGTGAGTGGCGCTGAAAACCCATACAGCATGGCCTCTGCGTGCACGAGCATATAAGTTTTAGCACGTGTTCTCTATTTGAAGAAGTGCCGGTTTGGAGACATTGCAGTGCAAACATTTGCTCGAGAGAACACCCACGGCAGTATTTTGGCAGTAAAGCACGTTAGAACACATTTTCAGCGACTGAAGTTCTGAACTCTACAATGACACAAGATTTGAGACGCCCAAGTTTGAGGAACAGCTTACACGGTGTACGCTGATGGAATATGTTATTCACCTCCCACTCAATAAAAGTTATTTCGCGCAGCAAAAAACTCAGGAGGGCACATCTCATCGACGTACAAGCGCTTAAAAATCTCTGTGGAGGTTAACAGCGTGTACACTTTGGTTGTTCTACTGCGTTTCTGAAGACGCGTTTGGTTTAGAGAAAAAAAATTGAAACGTGAAAACTAAAAAAAGAAGCACAAGTGGTTGCGTAAGTATGGGAGACTTTGTTCCGGTGACATGGATTTCGACCAGGAAACCGATAAATTACAGTCCTGGTCACCTGACCACAAATAAAAACATGAAGTGATTTTGCTCTTTTAGAGGAAAGTGTGTTTAGTTTCAATAACGTCTTTAAACAAACCCTATTATACATTCAAACAAAACAGATGTATACAGGAATATGGACACGAAGTGATCAACAGCACTCAAATGAGGGACGTGCCTTGTTCGACTCGATCCCAGAGACAACTTTGTTTCGACGGCGGTGGATCATCCAGATATGCACGAATACACAATTGATTTTGATCGCGCACGTAAAGGTGCCCTCAAATCCCGCGTCAAGCGCATATTCGTTTTGAACTGCGAGCTTACTGCAGTAAACACACAAAAAAGTGACACCTTCATCGATTGTCTTATAAATACGACAGCTCTTGTATAAATTTCTAGTAAAGCCAAGCATACTCAGAATCAAGTTGTTTTCTTTGGGGGAACGTAACGACGTAACAACGGCGAACTTGAAGCGCTGTTTCGCAGAGAACGACAGTACCAACCATTAATGTGTTCAAACAAAGTAACTTGCACGCGTTCACGGCAGTCGACACTGGACAGCTGTAAACGTGGTGCTTCCGCAAGCAAACCGAACACTGAAAGACAACAAGTCTATGAATTCAGTGTTCCTGAGGGACACCGACAAAATAACGCAGAGATGGACAAATACGTTACCTCCCCGCTATACACATCACAAACTATACAGATACTAAAATCATGCTGTTTATAACTTAGCGCTGTTCCAGCACAGGTTCACCCTGAAGCAAGGTATAAGATGCACCAACCCTCAAAAGCAAAGGTGAAAGCCGAGCCCTTCGCGAACTCTTCTGTGGAGAACAAGATCCACCGGCAAACTCTAAAAATGTTTGGTATCATTTTTTTCCCGAATTCTTCAGCACTAGCAAAAGCTAATTTCTCCCATATAACAGGTTGATGCCGATAAATAAGCTTAACATGTCAAACCAACGCTACCGTGGGCGCCATGGTGCTCCTTGGAGTAAACCCGAGAAGGAAATTTTCAACTTTTCCGCAATTTTATTGGTCGGCTAGAGAAGCCTTCATGCTGTTTTTAGCTCTGCTCCGTTAACGTTTCGGGAAGGCCAATCATGACGCACGGAGGATATAACCTCTGGCCCTAGTTGAGAAATCCTGCTTTGAACTTGGGCCATTTCCCATGACGGCTTTTTAGAGATAACACACTTTCGCTTCACCGTTGAACGTACAAAAACACGCAGCCGTTTGCAACTTGTGTGTACTATTTCAGACTCTGCCGAACTATTCCTTTTGAGCCAATCAGAGAAGGTGTCAGAGCAGTAAAGATGGCAAATTTGACAGCAGCGAAATGCCGAGGATTGGGCCACAGATGCGAACTGCCGACTTATTTTTCCACGCAGTGGAGAAGCAGCAGCATAGTTCACAATTAAGTTGAGTACTTATATTCTTGACGCTACTCATGCAACGTGGGAACTAGGAGAGCTCCGAACTTGGCCCGACTGAAGAGCTCCCGTCTTTGTCTTTAGCTTCGCTAAAACTTGCTGGTGAAATTGTTGGTATAACGTGTAATGGGGTGAAACAGAGTCTATTTACAGCAACTCAAGAAGTCCCAGTTAGTAGATTCGCCGCTCTATACAACTGCCACACAGAGTCTCGCGTTTTTTGCTTGACGCCCACTGGCTGACTACGACCAGAGGACCGGCGTCTCCGTTTTCTTTTCCTCAAACACGGGCGCCCCCTCTGTTCGGGTAGAGGAAACAGCGAGACAGCGTTCAGGTGGGCATTCTGGCGGCTGCGGCGGTAGCTGCGAGCCACAGAGGCAGCAGCAGGAATGCGGCCGTCGTCCGCTGCAGCTGGGGCGCCGCGTTGCAGTAGTCCGAGTCGCAGATGCAACGCACCGTGCTCCAGGCCCGGCTCGTCTCGGTCAGGCAACCCTTGTGCGGAGGGTTGCTCGGCGCGCAGTTGCGCCGAACGTGCTCGAAGTCACCTGCGCGAAGAGGTGTGTTCAAGGTGCACGTGTCACTGAAAGGGTATATATAGGCTTGCTAGCAAAGACACAGGTAGGAACTAAGAGGACGACACAAACGACGACTGTCATCTGAAAGGTGGTGGGAAATAAGGAAGACACAAAAGTGATCCGCGCATGCGCAAGCGAAGGCGGCACCAACCCGTCGATTATTGACACGTGTGGGTACTTGGGAAACATAACAGCTTAAGCATGGCCACTCCTCTTTGCGCAAGACAATCGAGGGCTTACTTACGCATGTGCTAGCTCTATTAACGATAGGCCATGATATCTCGATCATAAGGCGCACTTCTGCGTTCTTAGGTTTGAGCTATACTGTGTGGAAATTTGAGAGTACGTACACTTGAAAAGGCAACAGTGTAACGAAAGGTTACAAGGTTTTCCATCGATCAATGAACGTTTATGTCAAATTAATATCTGACTAATGACGAAATATCGATACACTTGCACACAGAAACTGGTTAGAGGCTGACTAAACGAGAGTGAGAGTATGAGCACTTCATAGACTACGCCCATGCGGTATTCTGCTAACTTGTTAGTCTGCTTTACATAATACCTGTTAGGACTTTCCTTCTTTAACATACATTGCGGCACACACCTTTCCTAACTTATTGTCAGTCGTAAACACAACGTTGACTTCGTATCAACTCCCTACTTTCAAAAGCCTATATGTGACGGAGAGTGAATGTAGCGTGCCTACGATTATTAAACTTGCGAACAGCTTAACATTCCCATTATACCGACCGACCTAACTCTTGATTGACGTATTGACTGACGTACCATGAGCTAAAAGAATATTTCACGACAGGGTGAAAAGAAATAACTATCAAGTAGTGATTCGTGTTTGGTTGTGATACAATCACCTCACAGCATGGGAATAAGACAACATCCACAACACATGAAAGACCATCGAGCAGTGGCCGGCTGACACTTGGTCACTGGTCGTTTTGCTGCATAGAAGCGAGCGAACGTTCAAGCAATAATGACAGCGTAGGGCAGCCGCGATTAACAGCTCACCATCAAATATTGACGCCCCTAAGAAACAGAATATTACTGTGTAATTTATTGCCATGTATGCCCGATTCATTCTGCGTGGTGATATTTCTGCCTCCAGATTTTTAAATCCAGCTCGATTCAGGTCAGCCCAAATTACGGTTACTTTTATTGTTAAAGCATTCGAGACAATATTTTTCATCCGCATAAACGTCGCTTTCCTGCCACAAGAGGCATAAAGTTGACTATATTACTAATATTCTTTTTTGTTTTAATTACATGCTTAAATACGAGACTGAACTATTGAACATTGGCTAGTGAACATTATTTAGAGGTAGCTGTGCAGTGCACTTCATTTCATAATGTTTTATTTTATTTTTCATTTTCTATCTGTCACGAAATTTGAAACACCGCCGGAGTTCCCACTGACGGGATCTGATGCATGGAACACCGCTTATATCATATTATTCTCAAGGCAATAGCTGCTGCACAGAGTGCTAAGAAGCAATACGTATACGTCTTGCATCTGAGTTAGCATTGCATCGTACTCGGAAATTAAAAAAAAAGGGGAAAAAGAAACAAAAAGGAGTGACAGCTTAGCTCACTTTTACCAGCGTCAAAGGTGATACCTATAGCTGTTGTGACTGAACAATATCACGACTCGAGATAGAAAATTTCTGGAGCACGTTGTTGACGAAAAGAAAGTGGAACTACATCAAAATTGTGCGCGAATTTGGGGACGCTTGTGCAAAAATTTACGTATCTGTAATATAATAGTTGCATAGAAGCAAGTGTATGTGGCCTTAGATTTTATATAATCGTAACGCAACTTGCTCCAAGTTCGCGTCAAGGAGAACCGCAAATGAGAAACTGCGAAAAATTTTCGATCCGTGAGGTCATGTGAGTTTCCGGATGCAACTCTACGATAGAGTAAGAGGATTCACGTGAAACATGCTCATTCACGATAATGAGGTGGTCACAGCAAAGCACGCATAACATGTACTGAAGGTTCAGATCACCAAGAATTACTAAGCAACAACATAACGCGTATTGTGTTGTGTAGAAAGATACTAAATGCAGGAATCATACAGGAAATACGCGAGACAGAGAGAGGTCAAAACCGTTAATATATATCTGAGGCAGGTCGTAATGTTTTAGTCGTGTCTTTCATCATCACCATCGTCATCTTATTAATATGTACACTGCAGGACGAAGGCCTTTCCCTGCGATCTCCAATTACTCCTGTCTTGCTCTAGCTGATTCCAACATGCGCCTGCAAATTTCCTAACTTCATCACCCCACCTAGTTTACTGCCGTCCTCAACTGCGCTTCTCTTCTCTTGGTATCAATTCTGTAACATTTATGGTCCACCGGTTATCCATCCTTCGCATTACATAGCCTGCCCAGTTCCATTTTCTCCTCTTAATGTCAGCTAGAAGATCGGCTATCCCCGTTTGCTCTCTGATCCACACCGCTCTCTTCCTGTCTTTTAACGTTAGGCCTAACATTTTTCGTTCCATCGCTTTTTGTGCAGTCCTTAACTTGTTCTCGAGCTTCTTTGTTAACCTCCAGGTTTCTGCCCCATATGTTAGCACCGGTATAGAATGCAATGATTGTGCACTTCTTTTCAACGACAGGGGTGAGCTTCCGTGGAGGATTTGGCAATGCCTGCCGTATCTTTGCAGTCGTGTCTTTAACTGGGCACAAACATTGCGAGTACAAATTGCTTTGGTGTAGTATACGTACAATGCCCCGCCGCATCGGTAATAGAACATTATTGCCATGCTTCCAGCGTCTTGCTGCCGTCAACAGGCAACACAGCCGATATCGTGACTTTGCAACAGAGCGTGCTGCGACAGCTATGTATACAATTTTTCATCGCTGTCAGAACACAAAGAAAGAAAATTCAAAAGTAACAAGAGCACTCGATTATGCTTCACGCCCACTCCTCGACGCTCGCGTGGGCCGCCGTTTCTGCGCGCTCACCGTTCAGGTCGTTCTGGGAGAAGAATTCGCATCCATGGGAACACTCGTGGGCGAAGTTCTTTTCCGGGTTGAAGTTTGAGTGCGTACAGTAGTCCGTCCGGTTGGCCTGGTTTCTCGGGGACCAACTGCATATGTAGCACTGGACAGCGTCACCTACACGGACAGAGAAGACAAGTTATTGGATTTATATGGCAGCGAAAAAAGAAAAGAAAAAGAAAACGGATATGAAGTACTTCAGGTCATCATTTCTGCAAGATCTTCATCGGTGGCAAGGAATGAGTGCAAGGTAGCAAGCATTCTCTGGGTGTTCGCGGAAAAACCGAAATTGACTATGACCCGGAGTCATACTCAGTTACCCAAGCTGGCGTCAAAGAGGTTCATTAAAGAGCGGTACATACCTAGTGGTACATACTCAGCGAACCTAATTGGAAGAAAAAAAAAAGCGGCGAAACCCTTCTCACGGTGACTATCGACGATAATGCGTTAGCTTTCAATCAATATAACGACACAACGTATAGCCACCGCCGAAACGAGTTATGCATGAGGCATTTACTGCAGCGGGATTCCTCTTTCGCACTTTCCTGAGAACACTCGGCGCCATCTAGTGCCACCACCGCAAAACCTGCCCGTGGCCTCCGAAATGCATGACGCGCCGGTACGTGCGAACACTGATAAGCGCGTCGTGCGGCAACCGGCAACCGGCTCGCGCTTCTTTCGGAACACGCTATGCCATCTTGTGACACTGCCGAGAAGTCCGCGCGGGCTATACCCAGTCCCGATGCGCTAACAATTCAACCACGGATTACCCATTGATTCAGGTAGGCGGGAAAACGGTTAGATACAAACATAGATTGATACAACTTGTTGTTGGGCTAGGTTGGTACATACAACGAAAAGACGCAACAAACCAAGGAAAAGACAGGCGAAAGGAAAGAGCGTCTTTTCCTTGGTGTGTTGCGTCTTTTCGTTGTATGAAGCGTAGATTGATACATAGCCCACGGAAAGTGCGTAAAGTGCCGTAAGGATGCTAACGCATTGACAAGGTTCATTGGAGAGCTGGACAGACCGAGTGGCACGTATACCCGGTGCTCCAAGTTGGTCGACGATTGGTTTCGAGCGCTGTTCCTTCAACAAAGCAGCCCGATGCGCTACCCATAAGACCATGGGCTTTGACAGGGTCTAAATTCCATTCGCCAAGGCCTAAGTTAATCAGCTGCATCCTGCGCCCATTGGAGCCTGCCTTTCCCTTCATACGTTGCCTCATGCGTAACATCACAGCACAAAGTTATACAAACAGGCACAACACAAATCCGCAGAACGGCGTTGTCTCTCAGGAGCACAGTGTTCATTCATTGCCTTGTCTTGCCTACGTCTTACGCGTTTGTCTAGCGCACACTTGCGCCTATTTTCATTATAAAATATTGCGTACTCGTCGAAATTTCCACTCAGTTACACTGCAATAGTTGAACCATCAGATGGTTGGTACAAATTGGTACACGTCGGCATTCTTGTTTGGCATTATGAAACATGTAAGAATGTACAAGACATATAACAACATCGCCGTGTCGGCATCAATGTTTCTACCCATTTCAGCACGTCTCTTTAGCTGCGATAACGTGTTTGATAAGACATATTACCTTGAGCTTTCTCGTAGCCGTGACGCCAAAAAAATAAAAAATAAAAAACCAAAATAAACCAACAAAAATAAAGGTCGATGGGTGGAAGGGAGGCACAAGCATCCCATGGCTTGCAGGCCAGAGCAGTTACCATACAGCCCGAACGCCGGCGGCTATCGATCATTCTTTGTCTTTCGTGTGACGTCATTTGCAAGGTTCCTCACGTAGTTCTCCTCACTCGCCTGCCTTTTATAGTTAACCGCCCTATGAATGCACCGAGACTGCGAGAAAGCGAAAGGCGCCGAAGAGGGGGGAGAGTGGCTTCATTCAAGGCCGCACACCGCGTTGCGTCATCGAAGGCACCTGTTTTCTGTCACGCGAATTGACGGCCCCGGGCGGCGTCTGCCCGCCGAGAGACTGCACGCTGGGAACCCATTCGACGTGGGTGTGTCTGCGCTGAACATTGCCTTCGCGCGGCCCGGCGTGCATGGTGGGCAACGCCCATTTCCGAACCCGAAACTGGGCCTCACGAGCTCAGGTTTTCTTGGCCGTGCCTGTTTCGCGCACTATTAAAGAATTCACAGGATGTCTTGCAGCTGCGCGCAGACGCTGTCTGGGGAATAGTTGATACAAAAAAAAAAATTGAGGGCAACTGCTTGTTATTAACAGCGAAATTTTGCTAATACCAAAGCACCAAGGCCTTCTAAAAACGCTTTAGGCAGGCGAAGTCCCAATTTGACCTGCCGAGGATGCGGGCGCCATCTGGATATGATTTTCGCAAGTTACCCACCCGAGCACGCCGCTGTTGGTATGGTAGAAATGCTGGAAAAGGGGTTTGTGTTTGAGTTTCCTCGTAACAGAATTATGCTTTCTCGTACATTCAAATTATAATCCGACGCCACCATGTCTGTAGGTTGTGGTCAAGTCGTACTTTACCATTTTTCTGACGGATTTCACTGCGAGCAATTCAATTTTTGTTCACTAACACCTTGCGCCACGCGGAGGGCCTGCGTGGTCGGGGTGGTTCGGGATGATATTCTCCGCCACGGCCGCCGACGCCGGCGCCGACGCTAACGCCGGATTTTTTGCGACGCGGGGCCCTTAACGTTATCGCATTAAAAATCAAGGACATACTGCGGGTGAGGTAACATCACGCAGGCTACAGCCTCTCGTGTGAAATGAAGGAAACGATTACTCTCAATTACCACTTAGCATATAGAGAGTATATTGCGAACACAAGCGTTGACAAACGTGTGCTGGACGCTGGATGCATTTTGTTGAGTACTAATCGCTGATTTATCGTTCGCGAGCTTTCGTAGCGAGCACTGATGGACTTCTGCTGTCTTGCCGAATGACTCACACACAAGACATCACTCATATAACGAATCGACTTGATCCTATAACGAATCGGCTTATGTGCAGTCCCATCCGTAATATCAATACAAATGTGCCGGTCATCGGCTCTGTTCCTTACGGAATCGCGCAGTGAAACAATAAATGGTGTCTAATATTCTCACTGCAACAAAATTGACAGTCACTTTAGCATACGCCAAGGAGGGTGAAGGCGAAAGCCTGCGCGCTCAAGAGCGCGCGCAGGCTTTCATTAAATAACTTGACATTCGCATTCGAATGCGTTGTTACTTCCTGCTTCTTTTTTGCGACCATAGGTCGCGGGTTCTTGTGCTTTCGTTGACGCTTTCTTAACTAACCGAGCCTTAACTAACCTCGCCTTAATTAACGCCAAAGGTGGCGGGTTCGACTTCCACATAAGCTCGGTGGTTCGACTCCAACCGAAGGTCGTGGGTTCGAGTGCCGGAATTAACTCCATCTTCATTAACACGCTGACGACGGCAACCCGCACAGCATTAGAATTGTTGCGTGATTGTTTGTATATATAAGACACGATGCTGGGGCGGTGTAGTAAGTGAATTACTGCACCGAGTCGTCATAGTGTACGATTTCGCTTCGACGACACGGTTTTCGCTCAAAGACGTTGAAGGTCATATAAAGACATATAAGGCTTTCGCCTTAATAAACGCCTTGTATGCCTTCTTTCCCGGTGTTCACCGCGTTTTTTAGTCAGTCTGTTTCTCGTAAAGTGGGCCAATCCTGAAGATAGTACAATAGCAAAGTGGGCGGACCCTGGAGACCTGTTCCAAGTGCGGGCCGGTCCCGGACACAGCGTAATCCACGGTCGCGTGGGTCGCGAAGTGGGGGTCTCCGCTTATTACCGTATTGCCGGACAGGCACATAATCGCTATGTTGCAAAATGCTCTTCAGGAGATCAACAGTTGTATGGCATTTAATTAACCGCTTCACGAAAGCTTCGCTTCACATTACATTACAGACTGTGTGTTGGATGTGCATATTTTTCTTTAACTTCTAAAGAAATAATAAAAAAAAACTCCATCGCAGGATGCAAAAGTTGCGCAATCTTCTGGGAAAATGCATTGTCATCGTTTGTGTTGTAACACGCGGCAGTATTGGCTGTTGGCATCTACGTGGCGTCGCGATGCCCAAGGAAAAATCGCGCTTCTTTTCATCGATTCACTTTGCAGCGGTTAATAGTGGGCGTCCGATAGCTTTACAAAAAAGAAAGAAAGAAACAAACAAAGAAATAGAAAAAAAACACGAATGAAGTCCAAGCGTGCTGACGACTCAACGCGTCGATCCGCTGGCTTTGCGATTGAGTCACCCACTGGCACTGCACGAAGACACGTGACTGCTGGGGAATAAATGAAAGCTCATTGCAGCGTGGTAGTGCATGAACTGGTGCGTATACTCGAAAGAGAGTATATGATCATACCAACGCGACACGCTACTTGGCCCGTTGTCTAATGACAGTTCGAGTAGCGCTACACCGTCAAATTCGAAAGACAACGCCCCGGTCTGTTTCTACAAACAAGATTATTCTGTCGGTTCTACGTGGGCGTGCTGACAGCTGATAACGATCGACAACTGGGAGACGTCGATTCCTGCCTCGGCTATTCACGAAACTTCCGGGAACTGGCAGCTCTGGCGCCTATCAATCTTGTTATTCCCACGTATCCCAAGCGCGACAAGTAGGGGTGCCCTTTGCATACAAGATGTTAAGAAGGTGCCATGGCCAGAAAGTCAATCGAGCGATGTTTTACAAACTTGGTATAAGTGCTATCTTTACTCTTAGTGCGCATGGTCCTGAAAGTAAAGTACTAGAGTGATGGGGGTGAAGGGAAATGTAAAGGTGTATCAACAGATTCCTGAATATATTCAAAAGTGTCGAACGAAGTACCGTTCTCTACGTTCGGCTTCTCCGCTTGGCTACGTACATTGCTCGAAAGTGGCGTCACAGGCCGGCGCAGTCAGTTCGTTAACCGCTTTGTATCGAAGCCGTGGATGTGCTATTGCGAAAGTCCCTTGGATACTACTATCACTTCATCAATCGGTGATTGTCCGCAATGCACCTGACTGACGCATATTAGGATTTGAGATACGGGGCGGCCAGTAAAGAGGGGAAAGGGAGGAGTGGGGTGCCTTGTGAAACACGTACGCTTCGTACTCTGCCGGCCACACTGTGGTGATATAGGGGACGGCCTTCAGCACGGAGTAGGGTGCCTCGATGTCAGCGCCGCGTGGCATCGAGGCACCATAGCACGGAGAGCACCGCCCCACCTCGCATCGGTGTTCTCTTTAAAGCACCCAGTTGAGCAGGGAGCGGTAAATTGAGGTATACACGTTTTCCCCCTCCTCGCCCACAAGGCGAACGTAACGAAGCCCGCCGTCCCGCCTTGTATGCCAAAACAGCTGTGCGCGGAAAGCGAGGGCGATCTTTCAGGCTGTTTGTGTCCCCAAGCGGATTCGTTTGTCTTCGAGATTACCTTCCCGTGCTATGGAGGTTTACACTCTCGCTTTGTAGCAGCGACAGCTCTCGTACGTAAAAGATGGGACACGTTAGTTTATTACTTCGTTCAATATGTTCCTGTTGCCCTTGCTTGCTGAACTGTGTCCACACCCAAGGTAAATAAATTTCACGATTCGATCAGTCACGTTTTTTTTCCCGTTCTATTTCGTGCTGGAAAGAAGCAGACGTTACCCGAAGCGTCAATTATTATGTATATTTGTTCACAAAACTATTTTCTCAAGCGGAAGGAAGCGGGTGAAAGCTAACGTCCTTTTCGTGCTTTCAAAACGCCCTCTCTTTCACGCAGTCCATTGCTCCGGGCTAAGAACGCCCACAGCTACAACCACGTCTGCCTGGGTGCGCTCAGCCATGAACCAACGCTAAAATGCCATCGATCAGCAGCTCTTTTACGGCGGTTCAAGAAAAAAACAGCAGTGGCTCGCTCGGAGGCTATAACTCAGGGGCCACGTAAAATGCCACGCAAGCGACGGACAGCTAGCACCCTATACGGACGCGATACAAGCAACACCACTACACCGTTCGCGCGAAAGTTTTGAAAGCCTTGTGGACATGCCACGCGACCTGGATAAGTGGGCAGAAAAAGAAAAAAAAAGGCAGGGTGAGGGGGTAGGCGTGTGTGCGTACCAGCTACGGCTCTCACGAGTGCGACGTCGCTGAACGCGTCGCGGTGACAGATCGCTCCGGGCGCTGTGCACCGCTCTCCTCTCTTTCCGCCGATGTTCTTCCCTCATTCTTCCGTACACATTTTCGCTTGTGATATTTTGCTCATTGCTTCGTTCTTTCGGCTAAAAGCAATGGCCGGGGCCTTCTCCCCTGTCGCTGGGCCCTGCAACGACCAACCGCTACCTCGCACCAAACGTCTTGTTCGATTCAAAAAAAGTCAAAAAAGAAAAAAAGAAAAAGACTCTCGAGCGAGTGTTTTCATCTCCGTCTTCTTTCTTTTGTCTATAAGTGGCGCGCGCGCCCTCGTCTGTGGCGCCTCTCCTAAAGCCAGTTTGATCTCGGGGCTGGCACCCCGGCTCTGGAGGCGCACGCCTCCGCGCTGGAGCAATTTAAGGAACGCGCACGGCCAGACCGAGCAAGCTCTGCGCTCTTGATCTTTCTGTTATCCTCTCTCCACCACCCACTTCCTGTTCTTCCCTTCTGTGTGGCTTTAAACCGTGCAGCAGTTTGGAGGCTGGAAGTTACAGCTGTTCTGGCTGTCGGGTCAGTGGATGCAGCAGCGACGGCTCAAAATACAGATACGAACGTCTTTTACTTAAATGGCACGGTTTAACGAACAAATTGATGAACTCAAGTGCCCATATCAATCCTGTGAATACAACATCCAGAAAAATCTTGCAAATACACCCACGCCTACAGCTGCGTAGTCTTGCAGTTGACCACCCATTCTTGCCGCAGCTTGCTCCACAGTTATCCCCCTTCTCCTCGTGCGCTGAAGTGCGCATTTTTATATCTTTTTTTTGTCTCGTTGTGTACAACCTGCGGGCCTTTGTAGTAACTAGCCTGTAGATGACGACACAAATAGGCTTCCCACAAAGTATAGCTTCGGCCAAACAGGGAGAAGCCGACTGATCGAATGTGTTCGCTCTGATTCATGATTGGCTATAGCTTCCATGCGCCACTGGCCACTCGCGACGGTCAGCGACGTAACAGCCAAGGCGAAATCAGCTAATCACCAATGCTTCTTGCACGTAAGAAGCTAATGCCGAAAGGGACGGTCTGTCTGCGTTCTTATACAGTTACTGCCGTGGTGCATTGTTTTAGCGTGCCGGGAGGCGTACGGGCGCACGCCCCTGCATGGGGCTGCGGTGGGGCACTGTCTTGTCTGCCGCACAGACTCGATGGCTCTAAACACGGAGGAGAGCACTTGGCAATCCAACAGACGCGTGCGTTTTCTCTTTTGTGTTTTTCGCTCGACCTCTGCGCTAGCGAGAAGAGATGCGTCGATGCGCTTGAACGCTTTTCGTCGCTCTCTAAAGCAGAACGACGGCGATGTCTTTATTCGTGTAAGGAGCTTGAGCCGCTTTTATTTCTTCTGGGGACCCGCGCTTTGTGGAAACCTTTCAAGGATAAATTTAGAGAGTTCGTAGATTGACTATAGGATTGAACATGAACTTCGTGGTCTTCGTATAGACTTGTGCTTTCGTGTATGCAGCAAGGTCTGCGGCCTAGAAGACATACTCTTTCAGAATACTTTCTTATTTGTTCTATTACTGCCAGTCGACTTCCAAAGGTGCTTTTTCGAGAAGTTTTCTAGATGTTAGTCGCTAAGAGTGGCAAGACCGCAACTCTACATCTCTATAGAAGTTATTATATAGATTTTGTAGCATGATACTTTTTTGTTGACTTTCTGTTGACTGTCTTGTGAAGGAGCGTAGTGCCAAGCGTCGCAAATATAGAAAGCCAAGTTAAGGGGTTGGCAGTTTAATGTAGGAGAGAGAGAGAGAAATCAACTTTATGAACTTAATGTGCGAGTAAAGCGGCGTGATGAAAGATTTGGAGCGAAAGAAAGTGTATTTTCTTGGGAAAACAGGCAGACTGACAACAGAAAGGACGAAATATCAAAAAATAGATTTCGGTCTCAGCGAATCGCCATCTGTGCCGAAGACGTCGCAAAGAAAACAAGTGGAAAATTCATTACCGAGCTTATAGGCGTTGTTTTCACTACATTACTGCTATGAAATAGAAAGTGTGGTATGGCCTACGCGTATGCGCAAGTCAGCTTTGTAGTTTAACTGAATGTATTTTGAGAATAACGTGAGCTCCGAACGGCGTCTGTTTACCCAAAGACGCGGATAAACCGCGTTCTCAAGTTTGTGGACTCATCTAATTATCTTCGTGCTGATAAAGCGTCCGCATAATTAACCCCACATTTGTTCGCGTGCACTCACTTTGCTAGCTTCATTAAATTTGCGCCTTAGAACTTTACGAGAACGCTGGAGGGTCCGTCGATTGGGAAAAGTTGAGGCGTTTTTGAAAGCTGCCGCCTAACAGTTCACTTGCAAAGTTTCTCTTTCTATTTGATGGCGCTTCAACGACGCGTTCTTTAATTAAGGCTTCGCCATCGCACCAGCCCTTCTGACTATGATAGCAGAAAAAAAAAAAGAAAGTAACTTCAACAGAACTGACGGGCGATTTTGCTCGTGGGAGCTAGGCGACGGCTATATATAGCGATGACGTCACGACTGACTATTTTTAACCGACACTCTGCATTGGGCCATCTCCCGGCCGCATCTTCTGTTCATTTTTTGAAATGACATGATTTCATTTGCTTGTACAAGAAAACCAAAGCCGCACCTAAAAGCTACGAAAAAGGTTGCGCCTTCTCGTTAGTGCAGTTTTTGTTCTTCAACATTGTTCTTCTTTTCACCCTATAAGTCCAAAGTTGAAATTACAACAGTGATGTGATGTGACGTGATGTGAAATTATTAAGCGATGTGATGGCCGCACAAGCGCTATTGACTCACCATTCCGTATTTGCAGTTTTGTCACGGAGCGTCATATTTTCGAGAGTTTTCGAGTGGTTTTGACGCCAATTAATGGCCGCCAAAAAACGTCGTGTCCTCACGGGGCAGCATAGTCCCTCGAGACATCGACATGCCGATTAGCGGCCACCAAGAAAGTCGTGTCCTCACTATGTGGCATATAATTTCGAGAAGGCGACACGCCGATTAACGGGCGTCAAAAACGTCGTGGCCCCACGGGGTGGCATCTCGTTTCGAGACATCGACACGCCGATTAACGGACCCCGAGGAGTGCGTGTGCGTCCGTATGGTGCAGTGCCGGGGCTCGACCTTGGAGAGAGGGGAATCTACCGGCCTTCGTCCATGGTGAAAGGGACGCGGCCAAGACTTTTGGGAGGAGTCATGAATTAATTAGGTGAACTCTGCATACCGGCATTTCCCCTACATAGGGAACTAGGAAAAGGAGAGGCTATTTAAGCGCAGGTTTTGGGCCCTGCTAGTCTGGAAGCTGAACCTATGCGCTGCTGAGAAGCCGTCGGGGGGCTAGTGCCGTCCAGTATCGCCTGTGCCGCCTGGCCACGTCGGAACTCCGAGGAACTAGTTGACGTACGAGACGTCAAACCAGCGTCTGCAACGAAGCTCACGGTAGTTCGCCTCAAGTTAGCTCAACCTGCTTGAGGGAAGTCGTCAGGATCTAGACTCCCGGGAAACCAAGCCCAGCGATCGCATCCACCTCGACAAGATCGGACCGCCAGCATTCTTCGGGAAAGCTCTGTGCACCGACTTCACGATTTATGGACTTGCTGCTGCTGCTGCGCGTATGACATCGTTGTTTTCCTTTGAAATTTATTTTAGTGAAATGCTGTTAGGTGTTATTCTTGTATATTTGATCCGCGCCCTGTTTCATATGTATATGTATTGTTAATTGCTCATCACATTTCTCCGTCATCATTGTGTTATATTAAGTTCAGGTGTGTTAGTCTGTCTTGTGTCTTTTTATTTATTATTTTATTTTATTAATTTGTGTATATTTATCAGCCAAAAAATATCTTGTTTTTTTGTTTACTCCCGACTCTGACTCTTTTCACTGTGTTCGCTCGAGTACGGAACGACCAACCGGCTTGTCCACCCCGTCGATTGACTTCGCGCCGACGACGAACGGATGACAGCTGTGACAAGTTTATACAGGACAAATAATAATACCGGCGGCAGAAGGTTTTGTAGCTGGCTATGAAAGCACTGGAACCTGAAAGCACACGAACCGATTAACGATCCACATTATTATCGCATTGACGAAGCAGTATTTGCGAAGTAAATGGTCGAACAATTGACTGAATGATAAACGCGTCAAATACGTATACATATGTGTGCCTTAAAGATGCTTGACTAAGCTCATATCTTAACACTGCTAAAACTAGCATAGCACTGTCAAAACTTTTGTCTGAGAAAAAAAAATATGGTAATTTTTGTAACATATCTTTTCTCTTAGCTTGTCTTACTGCGATTTCACCAAAATAACCTGTTTATTGTATTCCGGTAAATTTAAAGAAAAAAAAATGTTGGATAGTTTAAGCCATGAAAGGAGTAACTTTTACTCCCCTCATGGCTGCAGCTTCCATGGAGTACGTAAGAATCAAATGCCACGATGCGGTTGCAGCATATCATACATAAACAGATAAGCGCGCTACGTAGAAAACTTGAGATGTGACCACCCCTTGACAGAACACATGGCGCCAAGACACCTAGCACTATGTACGCGACACATCCAAGTATTCACTCTACGAGCGGCATGACT